>NC_039368.1:23186092-23507092 GCF_003573695.1 Papaver somniferum | reverse complement strand
ATAGCCTAGATATTACCTTGCATTACTAACTGAGAAAATCTTCTGCTAAGGACATCTTCAGCAATGACAAATAAAACAAGTGATAACTAGGGGATCGCAATAATTAAAGATGAGATAACGACGGTACCAAGTACACCATAACTTTTCGATATCAACTTATTCGAGTCACACCTTGTGTGATTTAATATAGACAAGAACTGTCAAGATGGTTATAACCACAAGATGTACACTTACTATATGGCGTAAGTTCGAAATCAAACCAAACTATGGAATCAAACCAAGTGTTTGATTAACGCACAAGAGTAGTTACTTTAATTTTAGAGACAAAGCTATATAACGCGGAAGTAAAGTAAATAACACGACACAAGATTTTTTTTTAGTGAGGAAACTGCAAATGCAAATGCAAAAAAAACAAACCTAGACCAAATCCAGTTTTGAATACTCTAAGAATTAAGCCGCTACACAAATACTACCTACAACTTCGTATAGTTGAGACCAAGTAAACTAACTCCAAGTTACTCAGTTTCTTCAATATATCTGCGTCGACTGCCAATCTGGTCTATGCACGTGAATCCTACAACAGAGTCCACCATCTTAAGTCGCTACACCTGATGTGAAGACTTTTATCACTCAACTCCTTTGGATCGTATTCCGGAACAGTAAAGGACTAATCTGTTTCAATAACTGCTCTGTAAATCTCCCGGACCAACAATTCAGAGATGTTTGTTGAGTCAAACTCCTTTTTATCAGTTAGATTAACTAAGATCAAGATTGCCTAAATAATCAATCTTATTTTACAAAACTATCTAAGTAGATCTCAAAGGAAAATAACCAAAGATAGATTGTCGATCTATACAACAAGTTATAAAAGGTCTATACGAGATAAACGAACTTGTCATATCCCAACCAATCAAGTGTGCATGCGGAAACAACTTGATTTCACTAATGATCGATCATGTACAAAACGAAGTCTCTTAACAATGGATGATCAAAGCCATATCTTCAGATCCAGATTCGATTAAGAAGATAATAAATCGTTTATCCTTTAACTAGTAAGAGTGACCTTTATAAAATGAGAATGATCACATAATAAACAAACTAGATCTATCAAGGTTCAACATACCTTTATTCAATCAAATCAATAATCGACAACGAGATCTACTAGAAGATTCTTGATCCCAAATAAAACTTTAAATGACGCGTACGTAAGAGATTTCACCTATTTATGATACCCTTCTCTTCAGTGAGTATTATGAGAATACTGATAGCGGGATTCTTCACACAAAAATGAAGTTCCATGTGTTTCAGGATAAGTTTGCAAGAATGAAAAACTTCACTATTTATAATGACCAAGGTAGTTTTGAAAACAAGGAATTACCAAACCCGAAAGTACAAAAGATATGCAATAAATGCTTATTTTCGTTTTTGTAAATATTCCAAATGTAATACAACTAATATACCGAAATCTCTCTTGGATGACAACTACATATTAGCTAGCATAAATAATATATTTAACTAACATAGCAACCAAAGATGTGCTTATCCACTGGGATATGAATGACACGTAAACTCTTGAACATTATGTAATAATTGTTTAGCACATGTTCAAATACTATGTCAACATCATGTGAACTTTCTATATTAACCAAACCATACTTCCGACAGCTATCAAAACCCTAAGTTAATAGCCAAAATATAAATACATCTTATTTGGTTAATCATTAAGGATCGGTCCATCTAGAGATCCTTTTACGTTAAAAACATAATTTAGGATCTGTCTTAGTATCCTTGGTAAGGGATCCATCCTACTAGATATCCTTTGGACCGGTCATACTGGAAATCCTTGTTTAAGGGATATTTTCTACTAAACATCCTATTGAATCACTTTTCAACTATGAAACAATTTCCGCAAGTATACTTCCTTAAACTATATTTAAACATAACTCAAAGGTATTGATTCAACCGAAAGTTCAACACACTAACTAGTAACAAATAACCAATAGTGTTATGTTGAATTTACGAAGTTCAAAAGATAAATTTTATACTTCGTAATCCAATATACCAAAGTTGTGTAAAATATCTAGTGATAATTCCTTGACACTTTGATCATAATGGAATGATCAAGTTATTAATACTAGAGATACATGAATATACTTCATATGTTATGTTTTCAATCTAAACAATCTGAAAGAAGAAACATAGACAGAAATGGAAAAAATCAAGTCTATATTACTAACCTCGAACAGAAGGATGATGGGTTCGTTGATGCTGATACATCTTCAGGTTCTTCAGATTAAGTCTCAACATTTCTATAGTTCCTAGTCTAACCTAACGAAGTTGACTCTAGTAATCAATCAACCTCAAGTTTTGGAGGTAAAATATGACAACCAAACTTGACATACCAACGCTTGGCGGGTTGAACCAAGCAATGCTCTAACAAAGACCTCTGTCTATCTCTAACTACCCTACTGGTCCTCCATTCAATAATTGTAGCAGATTTAAAGATCACTAACATACAGTCACATAAAGCTGCTGAGAAACCATATCTTGTTATAAAATCTAGAATGAGTTTTCATATAATTGTATCAAATTCGTAGTAATATCTAGTAGTAAACCTACATTACCACCCCTTCATTTTATAGTCATCCATTCACTAACTCATACTCAAGAAATATATTTTCATGAATACATCTATCTTTAACAAATACTCATCGTTGAGGAAAAATCGACTTATTCATCAAGGTACTAAATATAGAAGTAAGAATTTTAGTAATTACATTGAAATTGAAATTGCTAAGTTCAATTGGTCTGAACTGAGAGGCTCTTTTTGCTTCTTGGACTTTTACAGAAGCATCAAAAAATATAAATTAAGTTGTTACTCCAACATAGTTGTATCCCATTATATGGAAAGTGGCTCTTCAGAAAATCCCTGTATAAATATCTGGTCCAAGTGCACTATTGGTAATAAGCCCAAAGACATCATCTTCAGAAGGAATATCATTTTTCTCAAAAGAAATGATAAAAGGAATAACACTCAACAATCCCTTATCAAAATGCACTTCATGGGATTTAAATTCAATACTGAAATGATGAACAAGTAAGTTTCCTATATCTTTTTGATTGGTGATAATGGATCCATCATTATTTTCTAGCTCATCAATGGAGTTTTGAGCCCTTCTAATTTTTAAGTTAGCATAAAAAAAAACAGTATTTGCAGTATCCTTATTCAACCTAGGAATTCTTACATTTTTTTGACTGAGAAAAGTAAAACAATTTTGATCCATAACCATGTGCATACCTCTACAAGTCGCTAAATCATATAAAACACTAATCTTACTGGATCTGTATAAGATTTAAGCATGGTCTCCATAACCTTATCTTAAGCTTCTTTACGCTTGAATTTAGCATCACCAAAAACCTCGTAATTCCACTCTTTAAGAATCAATTTTAATCTCTTCAGCTTGTGCATAAAAATGAAAACAAAGTTACCATAAACATTCAACTCAGAGTCCCAAGAATCACTGAAAACTTTCATACAACCTTCATAACTTAGATTTCACTAGCCCAATCAAGAATACACATAATTCTCCTCCTACTAACTTGACAATTACACCAAAAGAATTCAACTTCACTTTTAAGATGCTTAAAGAAGATTACAAATATCAATTGATTCCTTAAATTCCCTCACATATATTCTAAGATGACATCTTCCACATTTCTTCTCATCACCAGAAAAAAATAAATTAAAGTTACCTACAACTATCCAAGGTTTGTTGAGAGAGTGAATGAATTCAAATTATTCCAAAGATCCTTTTTATTAATGGTGAGTACATCATCATGCACAAGAGTAATGAATTTAAATTCTTCCAAAGATCCCTTCTCACCAAACTTTTGGTTCAGTAATACAAACTAAAATGGGGTTATTTTATTTAACTGAAGATTTATGTGTATCTTTTGCTTGGAATCTTCGCAATCCTCGGACAATACAAAACTTAACTTTAGTTTTAAATTTCTCATTCATACTCGTATTGCTATTTTTTTTACTTTACTTTCGAGATTGAGGAACGGATTCGGGAAAACCTCTCTTACTATCCGTCGTAAGGTTAGCACAGTTTCGGTCTTTTACATGCAGTCTAACCTCGTCAAATGAATAAATTTCTTCAGTCCCAACTTGGGCAAATGGGATAAATGAATAACCTTGCCAAATGCTTTAATGAATACGTTTTCTTGACTCCATAAAGGTCCTATGAGAATACAAGTGAATAATTACTAAATCTTCAGACAGAAAATGAATATAAATAAACCAAAATACTTTTATCCAATCAACAATGTTCGTATAAGAAGTCATTTGTTTTCAAAAAGTGCATTTAAAGTTTATAATTTTCCTTCCACCTAAAGAACAATATGTCCTATACTTAATTAATTTTTTATAATGCACTCACAACATATTAAATATTTTGCGCATGTTTTAGCAAGTTATTTTTTATAGTGATTACATCTCGAAATACCTCTTTTGACGATACATTTGGTATGTCACTGTTATCACCTGGTACATGATAATTCTAATCATTTACTACTGACTCGATAACTTTTTTGTCCGTGGGTGATTATATAATTGCGTCATTCTCATTAGTATTGTTCAAAAGATATTCGGCATCTATCACATTTTTATAATTTAAGTTAGAAACACGAAATAATTCTTGAGTATTTTTACTAATTGTCTGATTCAGAAGCATCAAACTCATATTTATAGAAAACCAAAAAATACTCTCTAAATAAATATTCGGTAAATGAATATATTATACATTTATCGATAAATAAATAACATCGCTAAATAAATATTTTTTTCCCGGTTCCAAGGATATTCATTTATCGAGGTTAGACTATGTTTGTTTTCACGGGCCTTTCACTCATGATTTATTAATGGATTTTCATTTTTCTTTTTGTTAATTGTGTTAAAGGAGATCGAGTTTTTCAAATAATTGGATGATGTTCGACATGGTAACTTTAGTTAGTACGATATTTCTAGTGGAAAAGCTCGTGAATTTCTTGGCTTCAAAGGACCTAGCTCACATGATATCATGTCAGATATCAACGGTTTAAACAGTTCATCAAATAAAGAACTGATTTATGAGATTATCGGATCGATACACAACGATGTGCGGTGGTCTACGATAACAAGAAAATACTTGTAGATGAAATTCAAAGGAAAGAAGCTAAATAAGGTGTTTCATTTGGTGGTGATGTATTTAAGTTGACAATACAACCTGCAGTTTGTCAGACAATCGTGATGGCTCTTGTTATATTAAAGGAACAAATGTTTGGATTGAGAAGATCAATCAGTTTATAGTAATCAATGAAGCATTGGATGATGAACGGTTTGATAAACTAGAAGAAACCTGGAACGGTGGAACCCCAAAAAGAGTCCAAGTTATACTATTGTGCGCTGGCGGGATGTATACCGAGATCTTTACAGAATTGTGTCGTGTCCCAACCCCACTGGAAGCTAAACACGCTGCACGCAAGATCAGCTGCAATTATGAAGTTATTGCTCCTAAATCGCCAACTTGAAAAGGCTCAAAATGCGAAAGCGATCGCTTATGGACATGGATAGGGATAATAATATGCATTAAGCAGCTTGAATGCTAATTCACTAGGCATAACTGACAACACAAGCTAAACAAAATCTCTGAGTCATCGAGCACCAAAACATTTGATATATACTTATTAAAATATAATATGCATACAATAAAAATTAAACAAGTTAATAACCTTGGGACTGCTGAATTTTATTATTTTAGCGAACTATTAATTTATCGATGAATTAATGAGTTTTTAACGTATAGAAACATACCCGACTTAAGTTCTATAGATAAGTGTGTAGATTACTTTCCTATGATAACAAATATATGGAGATTTTAATTTCAATTCAAACTACTTTATGGCATAATATCTGATATAATATACTGCATATTATGTGTGTAAATATATATACTTTGATGTTATAATTAAATCAATAAGAAAAACAACACAACAAAAGCACTCTTGAACTTTTTAAGAGACTACAACATATTTGAGATGAAGCCATTATTATATAAATGTGAATAAGAAATAAACATTTTTGGATTCCTATTTTAACAAGGCATCATTATTTAGTGTTATCACACTGCTTATTAACTTATATATTAGTTGGGCCCTAATGGAAGTTTAAATTTTTTATCATCTTAAAATTTAGCGGGTTTATTAATTTTTCACACTGGACCAAATTGGGACTGGAAAAAAATATTGTTTTAACAAAGTTATAATTTATCACGGATTAATTTAATGAAGTTCTACTATATATCATCGTCTTGGCACTAAAAGGTAGATAGTGCCAACAACCAATGTATGTACCTTGTAAGTATTGTCTATGCTGAAGTAATAAGAGTTCACCGAATTTAAATTCTCTAATACTCCATCCGTCCCTAAATAAATGACCTATTTATTTTTAAATTTTATCTCATTATCAGATGACCTTATCATTAAACAAGCGGATATTTACAAAACTATCATTTTAATTGGTTATAGCTAGCATAAAAATATGTATAATTTGATATTCATGATTATATTCGTTACATAGGCGTTTTAAAATGCTTTTCAATGATATAAAGTTTACGAATATCGGTGGTATAACTTGAGAGATAAATCATTTCTAAATTTTACTAATTATTATCCACAAGGATATAATTATATAAAAATCTTAAAAATGCTCTTATTTCCTCTACGCCTTAAGAACCGTGTAAACTTGGACTAGGTCATCTATTTAGAGACGGAGGGAGTATATTTTAATCTTGTGCCATTAGATTATATATAAACATTTTATTTTATGTTTACACGATTAATGTTGGTGCATCATGCCTTTCTTTTTCTTTTTTATAAATGGTAACGAATTTGGTGTTGATGAGTTTCAAACCCGTAACAAAGTTTGTATCTGGTTCTCATATGATCAATATGGGAAAAGCATTTCTTAAAGGAAAGGAGTTTGGTCATACCTTCGAGCTTTAAATCTAAACCGATTTTTCACTAGGGTCCTGTATCATGTCTAGCTTGCTCATAAGTTGGTTGTAGTCTTTGTTGAAGCCTAGCTCATCTTAGGTGTACATTTTTTCTCTATCAATATAGTTGAAAACTTGATATTTGAAACCAACATTTTTTTTCTTTCTCAATGTTACAGAAAATATCAGAAATTACATGAAATAGCAATCATTATTTTACTAGTGCAAAACAAAACAAGTTGGCAAGTTTCATAACACTAGCCTGAAATTTGTTTTATTGTCAGTAACTAGTATTTGGCCGAAATAAATCAGGCACACTCTCAAATTCCTTTTTTAAATGGAATGTGATTTCTCCTTTACAAGTTGGAACAAGTTGAGCAAAATTTTTGATTATATGAAACAAGAAGAAGAAGTTGAGAGGAAAATATCATAATATCTTGCTCCTACTTAGAAGTATTATCATCTTCTTCATTTTCGCTCTTTACAAGGGCATGGTATTTGCTTCTAGAAGTAAGATTACTCAGAATAATGAAAATTACTCGAAATAACAAAAAAATTCTCCAGGAAGAGTCTCATGGACAATGTTCTCATAACCAATTTCACAAGTAATTATTTGCATTCATTTGAGAATCATTCATATTTGAGCCAGAAGTCACAGTTGTGGGTTCATTTATTTCTTTAATATTATTTCTGTTTTTTCTCTTGGTATGCTTCACAGCAGGATTAACAATATCATTTCCATACTGAATCGTGATCTACACTTAAGAACAACGTGGACAATTCATCTGGCAATGACTAAAAAAAAATTGAACCTTTCGCAATTTCTACAAATGGATAAAACCCTCCAAATTTAGTTTTCACCCAAATTTCTCAAGAATTGGCTTAGCATAATCCACTTCAACTGGAGCAGTAGCATAATAACTAACAGCCTTGTTAAAAGTTGTTTCATCAACTCTAATAGGCTTACCCATTGCTTTTTGTAAAGCAAGAACAATTTCTTCCTTCTAATACTCAATACAAAGCCTTGGGAATTTTACCCAGGCAATATCAGAGGTAACCTTCAAATTTTCTAATATAAAATTGAGTTCCCAATCCCCGATTCTTACAAGCTGGTTCCCACCACCAATTTTTTTCTCTGCAAACACGATTCTTATCTATTTCATTGTTCAATTTGATGATAAAGAACCCTTTTTCCAGAGGAATCAAATGAAATCACAAGTAAGATTACAATTTGATCTCAAAGAAATGACCCTTCATTAAGTTCCAATTTTCCAGTTAAACTAAAATTCCATTCTTTTAAACTAATTTCATTACATTATCAGACAATTCAATAGAAGGATCGTCACCTTTTAATCCAACTTCCATGAAAGAAAAAAAAACTATATTTTTTTTATGGTTTCCATGATTCGAAGAAACATCATGGATTCCACAATCTTCTAATATGATGTAAATCAAGAAAGTAAAACCAAGATTCGATCAACACCAATCATGAAAGCAGAAATTGGAACAAAGAAAACATGGAATGCAAAACAAAGTAACCTGAATTGATGAAAAGAACTCAAAAATCTTGACTAAATTCAATGACGCCAAAAAATCATCTGAGTTAATCCACTAGAATGATCTTTGACTACATAAGCACTTTTATCTCGTTTTAATTTTTTTTATCTGTAATATTGTTGTCATGTTATTTGATAATTTTTTTTTATTTATTCGTGTTGTTTTCTATTTTTAATTTACTTTTGTTTAGTTTTAATACTTGTCAGTACTCCCTCTGTTTCAAAAAAAAAATTGGGTTTCCTTATTTGAGTATGTCAAAAAAATAGGCCGGTTTTCATAAATAGAAAGTCAAATATTGTTACTTTACTATTTTGCTCACATTAGGGACCACACTCTCTTTTACAAATTTGGGGACATTTCTCTCTCTTGTTTTTTTTCTTTTTAGAATTTGGAAACACTCCTGCATTGTCTTTTTGTTAAACAAGTTTGGGCCCTCAACCTTAATACGGTTCAACTTGATTTTAATTAATGATCGGTCACATTGCTTGATATCTGTAAAGATTGTATGGACTCGCCAATTAATCCAATCTCTTGAGAACTAATTTTGACAAAGATAAGATTTATTTGGAAGTAAAGATGCAAAATAAGTTTTCAAGTAAAGCAAAAATTTCCTTTACAACTATCTCTTGAAATACAGAGACATGCCCAGTTCTGGTTCAATAATGGCAGTAAAACTAAGAAGAACACCATATCTAAGAAGACAAATGTTGAAGAAATATGAAAATTTCCTGTTAAGAATAACCGTAAAATAAATGTGTATGCAGCTTGGATAACACATGATAAGCAATCTGGCTATGCACCAATCTTAAGAGATGATGTAAGTGAATTTAGAAATGGAAGAGCAGGACTATCCTCAGCAACAGGACCAGAATAAGCTGAGGTAATAGGAGTTCTGCAAGCAGCAACATGGGCAAAAGAGAAGAACTTATCTAATTGCAAGAACCTTTTTGACTATCTGCAAGGAAAAAACTCTACTATTTCTTGGTAGACTCAAGCAACTTTGAATGAGGCAAATATGATTGCTAAATCCTGCCTTAACTTCGTCGATTTTTATTTGTTCCTAGAACTGCTAATAGGACAGCCGACATTTTAGCCAAGAAGGCAAAATCTTTTGATTGTACGGTTAATTGGGATGGTATCCCACCACATGTATTGTTTTTCAAATTTCAGTAGATAAATCTAATGCTAGGGAAGACCTCTCACATCCCACATTAGATGCCTCTACTTCTATTGTACCGCAGGATTCTAACACCTTAAGTTAGTCTTTGAAATGAATCAACACTTTACAAGAAAAAAAAGAATATAAGGGACCACTTTTTTCTCAAGGATAAATTAGGAAATACACGAAAAGAAAGAGTTCAAATGATTATTTTTCTTAATTCTTGTGCAAAACCAAATAAGCCTATATTTTTTGAAACAAAGGTAGTTAAGGGTGGACTTGGGTTGGGTAACACGAACGGTGTGCGGGCATGGGCAATATATTCAAAACTTTGGGCATGTTTGTGCGCAAATTTTATAAATCCAAATTAAATTTGGGCAAGCATGAGCATGAATATCTCTAACCCGAACAAGTATAATATAATTATGTAAAACTATTTTTGTAATTGGTGTTGTTATCTATCTTGAGTAATTTTAGCTATTATCTTCAAATCTAATCATGAAAATATAAGTTTTATCTACCACATTAATAATTCAATACGGAAATTTTTATAATATCGTAAGTAACTTAAGTTATTTGGAGGTTAAGGAGTAATTAAAATATTATTATTAATAAAATCTTTTATTATCACATTAAATTAAAATAAATTTTAAGGTTAAATTGGAACAATTCCGGTCTTTGTGTATGTCTATTTAAATTGAGAGATTTCCTGTTTAGTCCACTAAACCCGATCCGGATTAGTGGCTAGTCCAGCGGGAAACAACATTTACTCCCTAGTCCAAAAAAGATTTGAAAAGAGTAAAATTACTCTACTAACCCTAACATATAATATACTATGTATGTTAGTAACATATGTAATATGTAGTAACATATATACTAGTATTAATACTTGTTTACTAGTATACTAGTATACATATGTAATATGTAGTAATATATGTAACTAGTATACATATGTAATATGTAGTAACATATGTAACATTATTAGTAATATTACATATGTAGTAACTAGTAACATATGTAATATGTAGTAACTAATAACTAATAGTATACTAGTAACTACTAGTATACTAGTATTAATATGTAGTATGTAGTAACATTACTAGTATACTAGTAACTACTAACATTACTAGTAATATGTAGTAACTAGTAACATATGTAATATGTAATAACTAATAACTAGTAGTATACTAGTATACTAGTAACTACTAGTATACTAGTATTAATATGTAGTATGTAGTAAAATATGTAGTAACATATATAGAACAAATGTAGTATGTAGTAACATATGTTACTAGTATCAATATGTTATATACTGATACTACATATTAATATGTAGTATGTTATACATTGGCACTACATATTAATATGTAGTAACATTATTAATATGTGGTATGTTATATATTGATATTACATATTAATATTGATACTACATATTAATATGTAGTATGTTATATATTGACACTACATATTAATATGTAGTGTCATATTAGTATGTAGTATGTTATATATTGATATTACATTAATATGTTACTAGTATACTGGTTTACTAGTATAATATTAATTACTATTAGTACTACTAGTATAGTATTAGTTACTACTAGTAAACTAGTCTACTAGTACACATGTTACTACTAGTATAGTAGAGTAGTTACTTAATACTAGTTTACTAGTATACTAGTATACATATGTAATATGTAGTAACATATGTAACTAGTAATATGTAGTAACATATGTAATATGTAGTGTCATAATAATATGTAGTGTCATATTAGTATGTAGTATGTTATATATTGATATTACATATTAATATGTTACTAGTATAATACTAGTTACTATTTGTACTACTAGTATACTAGTATAGTACTAGTTACTACTAGTAAACTAGTCTACTAGTACACATGTTACTACTAGTATAGTAGAGTAGTTACTTAATTTACGAGTAACATATTCTTTTTACTATTAATATAGTACATATTGATATGTAGTATGACCATATTGATACTATTAGTATGTAGTAACATATTACTAGTAATATTAAATGTGTTGATACTAATTAGATCTGTAAGGGTGTTTTAGGCATTTAGAAAATACATTTTATAATCTCCACAAAGTTTTTTGGACTAGCGAGTAAATAATCTAGTCCAAAAACATGTTTTTGGACTAACGAGTAAATGTTTTTCGTGGGTGAACTAGCCATTAACTGGGTCATGAAAAATTGGACTAAATAGTAATTTCTACATTTAAATTTGGGTAAACTCGAAAAACCCAAGGAATAAAACCTGAGCAAATTTAGGCAGCACCTCCATGAGTTTAACAAATTCGATGGACAATCTGGCAAACGATTTCTTTACCGGATCTAGCTCGGCCAAGCCTTCTAGTCCTACTAACCAGCTCAATCCCAATCCTGAGGAGGATTACGTTTTTTCATGTTTCCGCACTGCACTTGTATATTAATCTTGTTTACTTTTTTTTGATAAACTAATCTTGTTTACTTCAATAACCAAAAATAAAATAAAATCAGTCTTGTTTACAAATTTCCACTACGTAAAGTTATTACGTACTGGTATGACCTGATATAACTGCAGGTCGAAATAACATCTCCAGATTCCAATACCCCAATCTACTAAAGAAACAGATAAAAGAGTTTCTAGTTATGCAAATTTTCTAGGTTTTCATTTTGTTTCTAAAATCGAAACAAAAATACATACATCTAAATCTAACCACATTCTATTTCACCAGCATCAATGCCGAAATCCAACGATTCTTGTTGCAACAGTATCAACAAATCTCCAATATCGTAACCACCATTTTTCTTTCTTTATAAGCAGAACAAAAAACAGACCCCAAAAGCCAATTATATACCCCAACGCAACATCACCACAAAACAACACATTCTCTTTTGCAAAGTTGTATGGGGGTGGAAGAGGCTGTGCTTCACGAAAGTCCATCGTTCGCCCATTGAAACCGGTTGGCATTTTTGAATTCAAAGATGCAAGAAGGTATATGTCCTGTTAGCATATTATTAGACAAATCCAATTCCTTAAGATGAGTTAAACTACAAATGAGAGGAGGAATTACTCCTTTCAAGTTGCATGATCGCAAGTTTAGCGTCTCTAGTTCAAATTTTGATGGAACTAAGTGTCGGTCTATAACAACAGTTAGCCTATTTGAGCTCAGGTCTAGGAATGTTAAGTTTAGTTTGTTAACCAAAGAGATCAGTGAAACCTTGCCCTTTATAGAGTTACTTCTAACATCAAACAAATTAAGGTTCTCAAGATCAGTAATGCAACTTGGAATACTTCCTGTAAATTTGTTATGGTTTAAACTTATTTTTTGAAGAGAAGAAATCTTGCAAATTGATTTTGGGATAGAACCTTGAATATAACAATATGGGGCATTAAGATTAACCAATCTTGGGGCATTTGACACAAAATTCCGAAATGATCCGGTGACTTTGGTTTGTGATATAGAAAATGTTTGTAGTTTAGGCCATGAATGTTTAAACATTTTAGTTAGATCAACATGAAGATCATAGTTCCAACTCATATAGAGCTCCTTAAGTTGAGAAAGCTGAGGAAATGAACCTCTTAAATCACAACCAGATAACTCAAGAATAGATAGTGAAGTTAGATTAGTCAGATATTGAGGGACTGCAGAATTCAGGCCGTGATTTCGACTCATTTTGAGTGAGGATAGACGAGAAAAATTGTGAAACTTATGGATGGGGAAAACTGAGCCTGATATATTGCAAGAAGTGAGATCAAGATCCCTAAGATCGGCGAGATGTGATATATCTTCAGCGAAATTATTTTCTGAAGATGTAGCCACGGAAAGATCAACATGACTCAAACTTAATACCTTTAAATTTACCAACTGCCTCACCCATTTCATAGATGGCAATTCTAAGCAGACGTATGGGTCTGACTCGCATGATAAATCAAGGTACTGCAAAGAAGATAGATTGGTGAACTGTGTTGTAATTGAGCCTGAAATCCTTGAGTTGGAGAGATCAAGATGAATGAGTTTTGTTAAATTAGTTAACTGAAGAGTAAGTTCATCAGACTCCTGAAAATCGTTCCAGGCAAGGTCAAGATACTCGAGATGGGTAATGTTGAAAATGGAAGGAGAGATTTTACCTCGTAGACCAGTATATGGCGGCGAAGTTTTGGTGAACTCAGTTTTATACATTTCACTGGCTATGTTTCGAAGGTCGATTGAAATGACATGGAAAGATTCACTGGAACACACCTTGCCAATTACAGCAGTTGTAATGTTGTCTGCCTTCTTGCCATGACGATCCGCAGGGTCTGTCATCAAGGATTTAAAGTTTAATAGAGCTCTTCTTTCCTCTTCATGACAGCCATGAGAGGCAAGTGGGAATTCAGTGACGCCTATAACTAATCTGAACAGTAAATGAAAATTAGCTAGATGAAGAAGATATGATTTTATTCGAGTATTCTTCTTGAATGAATTCATGTCTAGGTTTTGCTTGAACAACGGATTTGCAGAATGCCTTGGTATTTATAGACTTATGTTAATAATCACACTGAACTACAATACTTCGAAATCCAACTTGTTTAATAATGTCAAATGAATGCTCATTGCCAAACTAGATGAAATATAACGAATTATTGACTTGACTCGGTCAGGAAACATCTTTTACTCGTTTTCTTTGCTATGCAGGTCCAACGTTCAAAGTGGACTTTTTCTTACCAAAGTTGCTCCTACAGTCGGTCACCAGGAATTACAGGCTCAGTATGCATGCAACTTAGTTTCAATTTTACCTTTGAAAAGAAAACCCCAGTGATTTTGTTGGTGTCTCTAGTTAGCCGTTCTTTCTGTCTTATAAAAGGTGGTTTTGGAGATGACAAAATAACGTCAGCTGGGAACACCATAGGAGAAAGGAGCTTTGTAATGTCAAAAGATCAATAAAAGACCTCAAAACAGAATGATACTGAATAGTGGATATAAACCTGAAAAAGCACAAAGTCAAAATCCTGATAAACTAATACAAAATAAAGCCATTTATATTGAGCAGTTTGAGGTTGTAAATGATGAGTTCATTACCAGTTCAAAACAATGTTGCACTGGAACTTACTTCCAAAATGAGTCGTACTTTTAGACTTTAATCACATCCAGAAAATTGTTGCCAAATTAATATAAGAATTATGTTGCACCACATGTTATAGTTAATGTCCCTAGGAGAAAAGTTTTCGATATTCAGCAGCCTCTTGAGCCATTTCCTCATAGCTCCTATCTTTCCTTTCCTTATCCAAGTCAAGCTTCTGTTTCAATTCCTTCTCTTTCTCGTCTAACTGCAAAAACTCAGGAAAAAAAATTCATAAGCCAACAAAATCCATGTACTCTCTTGTCTAACAAGACGGGAAAATAACTGAACCAGAAAATAAACTTTTTTACTTACAGCGTCATAAATCTCATCATTCTTCTCAAAGTCACCCGCCGCTCTTGGGAGAATATGAATGTGTACATGAGGTACTGTCTGTCCTGCATGAGGTCCATCCTGAAGGCAAAGAGAAAATTACAGTTTTTTCATTGGCGTTTGCTAGTGATGCGGAAAGAGCCCCAACAGTAAGCCACTGTGATGGGAACTCCCCCATGAAAAAAATCAATTTAAAATCGTGTGAGCCGATTGCTCAGATATCAGAATCTTAAACTGATAAGAACAGAAACTACACTATTTCTTAGCCAAAAGGCCACAGAAAGGTATTCCCCATGTCAAGTTACTAATTTAATTTCAAGCTTCATCAATGCAAATTATGCCATTTGTTAGAAAACAAAAATAAAAAAGATTCTTGATGCAGATTTTATGTTAATTTTTACAAAAGGTTTTCTAAAGGTTATCTAAATTCGACCATGTGTATGGTGGTTGCAGGAGAGAAAGCGGTAGCGAGAAACTGCAAAAGCTCAATACCCCAAGCTTAACAGGACAATGTTTATTACTGCCAGAGGGCAAAAAGAAGACTAGGTGTAGAACTTCTTAACAGAAATACAAATGTAATTTCTATCATTTGATCCTTACCATTTATTAAGTCTTACACTTGCAAGATAGCTTACTAGCTCGATTGCTCGAGGGGATGATCGGATAATTTATTTGTATAAACTCTATCTGGTTTAGCCACAAGGAAAACGACACTGCCATAAATTTACAAAACTAAAGTTCCATTATTCATCAAAAGTGACTTCCCTTTAGAGCTGGAATTGATTTTCCTTGACCTCTGACACTAAGCATAAACGGATCCTTGAAAAAATCTTAGGAGAAAGGAAGCACTAGATTGCCCAAAGAACTAATACAACTCTTTGACTTTGTGAGTTGTGTTTGCGTGTCCTCAATGGTATGAAAAGTAAAGATAATGAGCCACAAAGCCAATATGCCGACACATGTGACACTTCATCCTATGAGAAAGAACATACTCATAAATGCAAAAAAAAAATAAAAAAATACTGCAAATTAATTAACATTTAGTGGAATGGTGAGATGACATACTCTTGAATGTGGTATGGCATTGCTTGCTCAACGCAGAAAATTCTTAGATAAACGTTATGGTTTATAATACTCCGTGTACTATATTCTATTATTCTTCTATGGTTCTAACTAACCTTGAGTATAACATAGCTTGTTAATGCAGCAAACTGTTTATAATATAAGGTAGTATAGAACTACTTCTGTGGAAATGCAGAATGTAACAAATGGTGAATCATGAGAAATTGGAGCCGAAATGAAAGATAAATAGATACAAACACAATTTGCTTATGAGGGAGGGAGGGAGAAGTTTTACCTGGATCGTGAAAGTAAGCGAAGATGCTTTGTGATGATGTTCTAGTGTACCACCTATTTTTTGTGCTGTGAGCCACAAGTCACTAGTCTCATCAGAAGTGAGGTCAACAAAGCGCTTCACTTCACGTCTTGGACAGACAAGCACATGTACTTGCAATGTCAAGTTGATCAAATGAAATGCTTGCAGAAATTCACACAATTATAAGAAAATAACAACAAATCATTTTACAAAAACATGTTAACATGCACCACATGCTACAAAAAGGATATGACCTGCACAAAAAGAAAAAATAAATGAAGTTTCATTAGAAAGAAGTTTCTCGTAATTGACTTATGGTAAGCAAAGCAAGGATACCAAAGTAACTCGTATATTAAGTTATAAACTCAAGAAAAAATGGGAGCTTTGTTTATGCTTTATATGAAAAATGTTACTCGGGTACGAAGTTGATTACCCTATGTATCACCCCAAGTTGATTACCTTTGTTTATACTTTCGAAATTCAATGTTGTCTTAAAATTAAACTCAGAAATGGGAAACACTACAAGTCCTTAACTAACCAGCATCCTTATGTATCATCCCAAGCTTTTGATACCACTCACTTCAACAGTGACTAATTTTTCCGTTTATTTAAGACTCACATTTTGGCAAGAAACGTTATTGCCAGTTTTAATCAAAAGACACCCATAGGCGTATAAAGATTCTGAAGAAAGATTTGTGTAATGCGAGTTATCCGTTTTAGAAACACTAGACGTGCTTTTGAAAATGAACTAATCATATAACTAAATTGAATGGCTAAAACCCATAACCCTGGTGAAACTCTAACCATTTTGGAGAATTCACATAAAGCAAATTTTATTATGCACTACTAAAAACGAAAGCGAACATGAAAGCTTAGTCTCATCTCACTATGGTATAATATCACGAACCTCAATTGATTACTATGCAAATTCAAATCAGAAATAACCAAAAATGGGTGTTGTACAAGCTGAATTTGTAATCACTAAGAAACCCTAGTTTCATCTCCGAATAAAAAAGAGTTAAAAGAACGAACCAGGAAGAAGAGGTCTGAGATTAACCATAGCAAAAGAGAGCTTTGTAGAATAGAACACTTCATTCAGATGTATCTTGTATGGACCAAACATATAATTCTCCTCATCAGATGCCATTGCCTGTAAAATTAACAACTGAGTTACAAAAGTAACAAAAATATCAAATCACGAAGCTGAATAGTTTATTATACCTTTGGGAGCTTCACAGAACTTGATGACGACGATGATGAAGATGATCTGATAATTCTGCTGCAGGTATGAAGCTTAGGTCTAGGGTTTCGATTATTGAACAGAGACTTGGTTGTAACGAGCCCTTTCCCAATATTACCCAATAATTGCAGTTTTAACATTTCATTCTAGGTCTCTACCAACTTTAAAGAAGAAAAGATGCTCCTCTGAAGAGTTCCTTTGAAGGCAAATATTCTGCTAAAATGAGCCGCTGAATGTGTGGCTTTGGCCTTTGTGCAATTTTGTCAAAGCCTCAAGTAGGCCTCTGAGGCAGCGGCCGTTCTTGGCACACTACAGTAGTGGTGCTATGATGCTAAAGTATCATCAAGCTAAGAATTCAAAATTCTGTTTCGGTGAAGTCATTGGGTAATGATCCTGAGCTCCGAAGTAGTCGCACCACCAATTTCGTTTTTACGAATCAATCTTAGGGCTGTGGCGTGGACCATGGTGAATTTTTGATTTCTTTTCACTACATTTGGCTTTGGTAAGATTTGTTTCAATCATATGGTAGTGGTAGTGGATTTTCTATTTCTTGCAGAGCATATGGCTTTGGTAACATTTGTTTAATTTGACCGGATGTTAAGTCATTACTATGGTTGGATCCCAGTTTGGTGTTGTCATGGTTTTCCATAAAGTGGTGTTCTCGAAAACAAGAGCAAAAGAAGTTTATATCCAAGTTGGTCCCAACCGGAACAGGATCAAATTTGGGGTATTGTTATTGGCCTTAACAAGCGCTTTATGTATGGCAGTAGGCTAGTCTATTGGCCAGTTAACCCACCAGCGGCATTGCACCATAGCAGATCATAAACCAAGGTGCATTTACAACATTTTGGGTTTAATCTTTTTGTATCGATGAAAAGAAATTTTATTCATGAGCCATACTTGAATACACAAAGATTTGCAACTCTATTTATTTAGAACTTTTCAGATTTTTGAGCTAAAAACATAAGCTTCCCATACTCATCGGTCGCAACTCCCAGCAAGTGTATCTTGGCATAGCCTATCTATGGGAAAAGCTTTCGAAATACATGAGCTTCTTGAGTCCTTTCCTCCCAGCTCCTGTCCTTCCCCACGATATCCAAGTCAAAACCTTGTTTTAATTCCTTCTCCTTCTCATCTATCTGTTCAAAACTAGCATTGCATCAGATTCCAGGAGCTGAATGATGAGATTAATTACTAAAAGCTAAATGTAAATAGCAGAACTTACAGCATCATAGAGACGGTCATTTTTCCCATTTCTTCTCATAAAGTCGCCAGCTTTTCGGGGAAGAATATGGATGTGCACATGAGGTACCGTCTGTCCTGCCTCCGGCCCGTCCTGGTATTGGCAAAAAAACAAGAAAGACTTCCCAATCAAATTAAGTTTCAGACCCTATTGAGCAAGCAAAAAAGAAACTTAGTCTAGCTACTTTATTGTGCGAATCAAAGCAAAGTTATAACATCCAAGTTGGCATTCATTTTTCAAAAGTTCCGACAACACGCTATATATCTGAGTCTCACTCGGCTGAACAATTCCTCACAAGGGAGTTCATATTCATGTATGTCTGAACTCAGTCCTAAACAAAGCACTCCACAAGATGAAAAGAAAATTAAGATTCAAATTATACAGATTACAAAGTTATACCTGTATGGTAAAGGTGAGTGAGGATGCTTGGTAGTGATCCTACCTTATGTGCAGTGAGCCACAGATCAGTTGCCTCTTCTGAAGTTAAGTCAGTAAAACGCTTTACTACGCGCTTTGGACAGATTAGAACATGTAAACTGGTATATGTTAAGGGTAGTCATCATCCTGAAATCAATTAGTAGGTAACCAAAATAACAAAATAGTTCTAACGAAGAAATAAATTTAAAGATCAATTAGTGAAAAGGATATGACCTGCAAAACAAAAAATAACAATCAATTACTACTCCAAATAATGTTATCTACTGCAAACATGAATTGGAGAACGGAAATGGAAACGGAAACGAACCAGGAAGAAGAGGTCTAAGATTAACCATAGCAAAGGTGAGCTGAGTTGTATGAAATACTTCTTTGTGGTATACTTTGTATGGACCAAACATATAATACTCTTCCTCAGATGAAGGTCCTGATGCTGATGTTGAGAATGCCATTACTACTAGCTAAAATTCAAGATTGAGAAGAAGATGAAAGATCAATGGAATCAAATTGAACGTTATGTATAAACTTCCTAATCTCATTTCACTTTTTAAATCTTACTTCACTGAATAATTCCAAGAATAATTTCAGTTGGAGTTGTTGGTATCCCATTATTTTTCATTTTTAATTATTTTACTTGACTTGTATTTCATTGACCACAGAAGTCAAGAACATCTTGACCTTGAGTATGGGCTTGGACGTAACTTATTCAGAAAATTAAAATAAGCCCAATAAGATATTTGCAAACATCATCGGACGGTTTATAATGCAGGAGATACATCATCCAAAGGATAACAGCAACAGTGTCTTATCCTAAAACCTCATCTGAGCAAAGAGGAAGAAGAGAAGAAGTTCAATTTCACAATTGAAGCAGCAGAAGCTGTGAAGGAAAAATAAGAAGATGGCAACAGCAACAGCATCATCAACATGGAATATGACCTCACTTAGGTCTGCATTACCAACTACTCTTCCATCTCCATCTCCATCTCCTTCTTTATCAATCCCTTCTCTTCACTTCCCCATTTCATCATCATACACTTCTTCATCTCTCAAATTCTCATCTTCTACTCAAAAACCCAAAATGATGATTCCTACTTTTAATGGTCTTTCTTCTCTAAACCCACTTCTCTCCTTTGGCACCCAAGGTAAAATCCTTAATCTAGAAATCCAATTACCCAAAAATGACCTTAATTTCTGTATTTCTAACATACCCAATTTTATTTTTTTTTTTTGTTGCAGATATGGGATTTACATTAACAATTATTGATAATGGTGGGAGGGTGTATGCAATGAGGCATGGACGGAAAGTACCAAAGCTCAATCGACCACCTGATCAGAGAAAGGCTTTGCTCAGAGGTTTAACTACTCAACTCCTGAAACATGGTAGAATTAAGACTACTAGAGCTAGGGCAAGTGCAATGAGAAAGTTCGTTGATAAGATGATTACATTAGCAAAAGATGGGTCACTTCACAAACGTAGACAGGCTTTAGGATATATTTATGAGAAACAAATTGTTCATGCGTTGTTTGCTGAAGTGCCTGAGAGATACGGAGAAAGAAATGGTGGGTATACTAGGATTATCAGAACCTTGCCTAGGCGTGGTGATAATGCACCAATGGCTTACATTGAGCTTGTTTAGAGGTACAAAGATAACAATTTTAAATTGTTGGTGTTGTTAATTTGGTAAAACAGTTTATGTTTTGAAGTTAGATGAAATGATTGTGCAACAATTTGTTAAGATTTTGTTATTCAGCTTTTTTGTTATAATGCTAGCGCAACGTAGATAATTGCAATTGAATGCTAAGTTATATTTGAGATGTATATTGTGGAATCAAGGATGTTTTTGGAATGAATTTGTGCTGTTGATGTATGCTTATGGTATGTGTGATAGTTAGTTATAGTTTTAATAGGGAGGAAAGTATTAGCGATTCACTTAGTGTTGAAGCTAGAACTGTGACTTGTGAGTGAACCCACATTCTCAATCACATGACACATAATTGGTTGAATCATATTTATCAGAAGTACCATATTGATGAATCGAAGGTAAATGACTCTCACAGTAATATCATCTTACGGACCTCCCAACAAGTTATTTCTCACCTATTGCTTAGAACGTTTTGTTTATTTGAGAATCACTTACAGTAGAAACATGTACTACTAGAGAGAGAGAAAGAGAGGAATATGTATGCAAAAATGTTTTATGTGCAGAAAGAGTCGTAAAGAATTTCTCATTACCTAAATACTGTGTTATACAACAATGACTGAAAGCGCTAGTTATGAGACACTATAACAGAGAACAACCACTTAAGCTATGTTCCCCAGGTATTAGATAGTAACAGAGAATGGGAATGTGTATATGACGATGAGTCTGGCACGAAGTTGACACCTGAAATTACTTCATCTTCCAGCAGCGATTCTGCTTTGAGCAGTTTAAAGTTATATTGAATTATGCTTTTCTTTGGCTAGGATAGCTATGATAAGTAACTCTTTCTAAGTATGTCTGTCACTTTTGCAACTTCTCTATTGGTATGTCGCCATTCATTTTCTGGATCAATTGTTTCAATGGTTGCCTATTTTGCCAATATGGTACAGCATTCTAGTCCACTGCTTTTATCATATTTCACAATGATAGCTTCATTTTCCAGCTGCAGTTCTGTTTTGTGCATTTTATAATTTTGCTGAATTATCGTTTTCGTTCTCTATAGATTGCTCCAGTAAGTAATTCTAGTTTTTTTTTCATGTGGTAGCAAATAAAGGCTAAATATGAAAAGTTAAAATGACAACATTTTGTTTGTTCTTTTTTTTTTTTTGCTGAGAAGGGACGATGCATTAACTAAGAAGAGAACTACAAACATCCACAATGGGTTCTTTTCTTACATAGCTGTCCAAAAAAGAAGGAACCCTAATGTCTTTAACACAGTACTTTCTAGCCCGACATGCAAGCCGGATCGCTAGTTTGTTCTTAAGACGCTTAATATATACAATATTAAAGTTGCTACAACCAGAAAAGGAACACCGACAGTCATCCAAAATATTACTGCATCCAATATCACCATTGCCTCCATTAACAAAATCCACCAATTGAAGGCAATCACTAACAAAAAGAACTTTGGACAGATTCATCTCCTTCGCCCAGGAGATAGCCAAAATTAGAGCAGTCGCCTCAACCCCAACTGCATCTGAAATCATCCGAAAGTCCGATCTAGATTTCTTTATCCTTCCTGCATTATCACACAAAATTATTCTCAAACCCATGTTAAAATCCTTAAATGAGCATTCTATAAGCATAAAATGTTCTACTTCAACCCTATGAATTTTAATATCCATTCCGATAAATTTAGCAGGAGAAGGGGGACTATATAAGTACTGATTAATCTTCTGGTATCCAAAATAACTCTGTCAAGTTTTATAGAAACACTTCTGAAAACTACATCACACCTTAACTTCCATATACACCACATAACAATTGCGCCAATAGTTGCCCAATTAACGACATAAGGAGACTGCCCCAAGTCTTTATTAAACCAACCCAGAAAAATACCTTCAATCCAAACAAAATCAGTATAAACTAAGTGTTGTAGAGACAAAGCAAACCAAATATGAGAAGCTATAGGATACTTAAAGAATAAATGCAGCACTGATTCTGTCTCATTCTTACCTTAGGGGCAATAATCATCAATTGAGGGATTATAAAACTTAAGAATAGAATTAACAGGAAGCATATAAGCAAAACTTTCCACATAAAGAATTTAATTTTCGGAAGATAATCTAAGGACCAAACTTTTTTTTCCAGAAAGAAGCCTCCTCAAAATATCTAGTTTCATTCATATAAACATTATAAGCCGTCTTAATTAGGGCTGCACATGGTTCGGTTTTCATCGGTTTTTGGAAAAAACTAAACCGAAACCAAACTACTCGGTTTTCCAATAATGAAAACCAATGAAACCATTAAGGTAGTTCGGTTTTGCTTGGTTCGGTTCCAACTCGGTTTTGTATAAAACCATTCAGTTTTTGGTTAACCAGCTAAGTCACTGAAATTTTTTATATCTGTCAGTCTCACAAAAATGACGGGAAAATTTTTCTGAACCTGTCACTCAAGTTTCAAATACATCAAATGTTCCAACTTCCAATACATATTGATAGAAACATTAAATTTTAAAGAGTCTAGTTTCTCCTTAATAACAAAAACGAAAAAACATCAAAAAATCATAATCATAACTGACTACACATCTTTAGATGGAAAATCAACATAGAGATCTCATTCCTAAAAGGGTCGGCAGGAAATAGTTTGTTACGGTGAATACACTTTGCATGTGTAGAAATTGGGTATTCCACAGGAGGTTTTAATGGTAACCTGCACGTACACAAACTCGAGTTAAATATGAATTTCTCAATCATGATCAGTGCAATGGTACATAATGTAACTAAGAACATCAAGATTAGCAACCGCTATGGTAGAGAAGCACTAGACAATAAGCATTCGTTTAGCTGGAATTGAGGATGATCCTTTTACTGTAATATGCATTTCTAATGTGAATGTTACATTATCACCTCAACCAATGAAACTACAATGGAATTGTACTGATATTGAAGAAGTTACAAGTAAAGTAAGCCCTGAACATTCATAACAGTTGACTAAGATGATCTACCTTCAAAGGCAATGGCATGAGTTTAAGCTATTTTGGCGTAAAGGAGAGTACTCACATTATTGACAGTTCATTGTTTCAACTTGGCTATGCATATGCTTAAACAAATCTAAGTTTTGTTCTAAAAAAATATCAACTGCTAAAACTACAAACTAGAGAAACTTACCGCTAACCCGTTAAATCATTTATAATCAACTTCACGATAACAAAGTTGAATCTTCTTCTTCATCATCATCTATGTCAATGCGGATGAACTTAGAAGTTGCAAGAGAACCTAAAAATTCTGCAAGAAATTACATCAATAAGTGACAAACAATGAGTAGAGAAAATAACAAATCAGAATTTTACAAAAGTGAGTAGAGAAAATACCTGAAACATCTTCAGCATCATCAGTTCCTAAGGTGTTTGGATCAAGATCAACCGGTATCCGTAACCAGCTTTGCGTGCAAATCAACGCCTCAACTGTCTTAGGCAGCAGTGAACTTCGACATGAATCAATAACTCGCCTTCTAGTACTAAAGGCAGATTCCGAGGCAACAGAAGAGACTGGTATGGCTAGTATATCTCTCTCCATGTGTGATAATACAGGATACCTTGTACTATTAGTCCTCCACCAACCTAAAATTTCAAACTGAACACCGGTAGGGCTAATTCTCGGTTCACGTTTCTCCTCTAAATATAACTCCAATTCAGTTTTCCCCTCAACATTGTCATCCTCCTCATCTTCTCTTGCTCTCTCTGCTATTAGACTAGCATACGCATAATCTTCATCATCATTAACCCCAGAAGATTGAGTAACATTATTACAATCACTTGTGGCACTAGACATGTTTTCATCATTTGCATAGAGATACTTGTACTCTTTGAAAAGTTCTTGAAAATCAGTTTTCACATAAGTCAATAAGTGTTTACGTAATGACGGACCCGTGATATCTAAAGTATCAAGAATAAAATTTAAACCTTTCATTTTCTCACGTGGATCAAGCAAAACAACAATGAACATGAGAGTGTTCATTTTCTCATATTCTCCCCAATACTTATTAAACTTGTCTAGCATTTTAGTGCCCATACCAGAGAGAAATGGATCTGAACTTTTTACCCATGTGTTCATTGTTCTATGAATGACACTTACGTTAAACAAGAACTCATGTGAAGTAACACGAGTACAGTAAGAAAACTTGACAGTCAAATCATAGAATACCTTTAAAAATTTTCCAAATGATCTTGCATTGTCCCAATCTTCCATATATGGAGCATGTATAGGAGGCGGAGGAGGGGCCTTCTTCTTGCCTTTGTTATGAGCAATAGTACAAGCTTCTTCCATGTCAACATCATCACTAGCACCGGTAGAAGTAGAAAATACAGGAGGGATGGATCTTTCGTTGAAACAAAACTTCTTTTTGAAAGCCTTATCTTCCCGTGCTATCCTTTCAAAATCTTTCTGATATCTACAAGCAGCTTCAAACATCATGTAAGTGGAATTCCATCTTGTATCCACATCTAAAACTAAACCTTTTCTGCAATCTATCTTTTCTTGTTTAGCACAATCCATAAACTTACTCAACCTAGCAGGAGAACTCATCACATGCTTCACCACTGCCCTTACTCTCTTAATAGCCATGTGATACTCTCCCAAGCCAGCATTCACAACAAGTGCAAGCACATGAGCAACACATCTAACTTGCATAAACTTAGTATTCAGTACACCATTTGAACTAATCACTTTCTCCTTTAAATGACCATCCTCCCTTAGATAATCAATAGCTAAATCATTAGCACTAACATCGTCAAGCGTAATAGTAAAAACCCCAGGAAGTTCCCAATCTAACAAAAATTCCTCTAACATCTTCCCAATTACCTCACCTGAATGACCTAAAATTTGGAAAAAGTTGATTACCAGTTTGTGCAGCTTCCAATCTTTATCAATAAAATGCGCAGTTATAACCATGTAGCTTTTATTTTGGGCATTTGAGGTCCATGTGTCAGTGGTGATACAAACTCTCACATTGTTTTCCTTGAAGTAGTTCTTCATCTTCTCCTTTTCAGCTTCGTACAAATTTAATACACCCCGCGAAATGGTCATACGAGAAGGGATCTTGAATATGGATTCAAGTACCCTACAAAGTTCCTTGAACCCTTTTCCTTCAACCACTCTAAACGGCTGCTCATCTAAAATCACAAATAAAATCACTGCCTTTGTACATGCATCTTGATTAAAAGTTGCCGCAACCAATTTTCCTTCTTCTCCTAGCCTAGCCGGTTGAAAATCAAGAGTTTGCTGTCCTTTTTCCTCCTTGGGCTTCTTTTTACATATCTTCAAATGATTATTCATACCACCTGTCCCATACTTGGTACCCTGAGCTGCAATCTTTGTCTTACAGTGGCGACATTTTGCATATTTCGAAGGCTTGGGGTCCATATCAAAGTGGTTCCACACATCAGAACGTTTCTTTCCCTTTGGTTCTGTCACTTCTGTGTCATCTTCAGTTGCATCTTCAGGGGTTTTACGCTTATTGCTATGTGTTTTTGTCACTTTTATGCCAGCTTCAGTTGCATCTCCATCTGCACTAGCATCTCCAGCAACACTAGCATCTTTAGCAGCACTTGCACCTCCAGCTGAATTTGCACCTCCATCTGAACTTGCATTAGGTGGAGGTCGAGGTGGACGCTTATTAGAAGAAACAGAGGCAGTAGGTGTTGAACTGGATCCTCGCATTGTCAAAAGGCAAGTCTGCAATGTGATAAACCATACATTTAATCTGAATTAACTTGTAAAATTTATTAAAAATTAAGCAAAACCCACTGTGTAAATCAACCTAAATGACCTTAATTTGAAATCCCCAATTTTTTTCAATTTTACAAACCCTAATATCATAATTAAAATCATAATATCAAAATCATTTCAAATGATACACACAAATACACAATCACAATACCTTTATCAAAATCAGTTCAAATAAAACCCCAAATTCCCACAAAATCTGTACATAAACATGACAACAATCACAACCAAACTACTTGCAGAGATCCCTGTAAATCAAGAATAAAGGTACAAAAATCAAACAAAACAAAAAATTAAAAAAAAAACTTAATCAGTAATTTCAATAGCAGATTCAAAACCCCCAAATCTCCATTTCTAGTAAAAAATTTTTAAAGGAATCTGAAACAAAACCCAGATCTACAAAGTTTCAAAAAGAAATCAAACCTGGAAGACACCAGAAGTAGGAGTAATCAAAGAGAAGTTGGATTGAACAGCACCATAAGAATCACGAGAAAGAGATTCCTGAACCAATTTCCTCTCCAAATCATAAGTACAGTCGGCTGATTTGGAAGTGGAAGAGCTTTCTGATATCTACGAAAGAGGAGAAGACTCAGTCGAGTGATGTAAGTTATTAGGGTTAAATATCCCCATCCACGGCGTAAAATCATTTAATCCTATGGTCACTATTAATCGGTTAACCAATTGGTTATTGGTTCGATTTTATCTCAAAACCTAAACCGAAACCGATATTGTCGGTTATCTGAAACTGACAACCATTAATGAACCATAGGAATATGGTTATGGTTCGGTTCCGGTTTCGGTTTTCGGTTATGGTTCGGTTTTGTGCAGCCCTAGTCTTAATAGAGTAATTATTATTTTTAGTACGAGCCCACGTAATTTTATCTTTTTGATGAAGATTTATCCTAATTGACCTGATTTTAATAACATCATCAGGAGAAAACAATAAACTTAACAACCCAATATTCCAGGAACCATTCTGCACATCTATAAGCTCACTGACAAAAGTATAATCATTAAAGTTAGGACAAAGTGAAACAGGTGGAGAATTACTTGCCGGTAACCAATTCGATAACCAAATTTTTGCAGAAGTACCATCATTGATTTTACTAACAATATTTGACCTTGAGAAAACAAAACTATTAAATATACCTTTCCAAATCCAAAAATAAGTATCCGCAGCTTTATTTATTTCCAACAAATTATGATTAGGAAAATACTTTGTCTTTTAAAAACCTTGAACACAGATGATCAGGATTTTGACAAATTTTCCAACCAAGTTTTGCTATGAAGACCCTATTAGTAGCATGAGAACTTCTGATCCCTAAACCAGCGCTCAGTTTTGACTTACCAATATCATTCCAAGAACGAAATAAGTTGCACGTCTAGGATTCTTTTTCAACCACCAAAATGTTCTTTGAATAGAGTCAATTTTAGAAGTATTATTTTTAGGGAAAGGAAAACGCGACATATGATAAAAAAAAATTAGACTAGAAAGGACATGTTTAGTCACTACAGTTCTACAAGCACCATTAAGATTTGTTTTTTTTTTTTTTTTTACAGTTGCCCAATCTAGAATTGAACTTATCAATCAAAATCGAAAAGATTTTGTTATATCCCTGTTTATAAAAAGCGGAGTACCAAAATATTTTTCAGAACTACTCTAAAATTTTATTCCAAGAGTTTTAGACAATAATTTTATGTGCTTATGATGCATTTTTGCACTAGTGAAAAAACCAGATTTATCAAAATTTATGGCCTGACCAGAGGCCAAATGTATTTATAATCTTCATAAGATTTCTAGCATAAGATAAAGAAGTCGTAGAAAATAGCATACAATTGTCAGCAAAGAAAAAGTGTGAAAACGAAGGACTATTTTTCTTAAGTCTGAAGCCTTGAATCAAATTGTCAGATTCTCCTTTTAGCAAGAGTTGCGATAAAATCTCCATACAAATAATAAAAATATAGGGTGATAGACAATTTCCCAGTCTAATACTCCTAGTAGGATAAAAAACTTCTCCCGGTGAACTATTTACTAGAATTGAGTAAGACACCGTGCTAATACTTGAAAAACCAACTGGCACCAATCTTCCGAGAAACCCAATTTTTTAAAAACGGATATAATGAATCATTCTAATCTATCAAAAGCTTTAGATAGATCAAGCTTGATAGCCATAAATCCGTTTTTATTAGTTTTTTTGTTTTTATTTTTGAAAGAATGCAAAATTTCATGACTAATGATAATGTTATCCTGAATTTCTCTATTTGCTATAAATGCAGACTGATAAGGAGAAATAATAGAGTCAAAACGAGGCTTTAAACGATCATTTAGAATTTTTGAAATAACTTTATAAACACTGTTAGATAAACTAATAGGTCTAAAATCATTGGGAGTGGAAGGATTATTAACTTTTGGAATCAAAGTAATGAATTAATTGTTTAAGAAGAAACTTACTACGGAAGAAGTTTTGAACATGATTAATAACCTCATCAGAGATCTCCTGCCAATTATCCCTAAAGTAACCCGCCAGAAAACCACCAGGTCCCTGGGATTTCCAAGGGGGATATTCTTAACAATAGAATGAATTTATTCGATGGTAGGAATCGCTACCAAAGCATTGTTCATATCTGCTATAATAATTGGTTGCACATCTTTCAGAACTTCATCAATTAATGTCAGTATTACAAGGCTTAGAAGAAGTATAAATTCCATTGAAATGATTTGTAAAAGAGAAACAACTTGTTCTCTATTTTCCAACCAATTACCCTGACCATCTCTAATAGTAAGAATAGTGTTGTACATATTCCTAAGTTTTGCTATGTTATGAAAATATTGAGTGTTTTTATCATATTGAGTAAAGTAGTCAATCCTAGCCTTCTGTTTATAGAAAGAGTTTTCAATTTCATGCCAATAATCAAGCTGCATAGAGTAATTCAGTATGTAATTGCCTATGGCAGGAGAATATGGTAAAGATTGCAACTTTTCAGTTTCAGAATTCATTTTAGCAATTGTAGGTTTAATATGACCAAAGGAATTAATATTCCAATTAATGAGTTCATACTTAAGATTTTTAAGCTTGCCAACACAACTATAAAACTTAGAGACCCATAGACTCGCTTAACCCAAGAGTTAGAGAGAACATTCTTGAAATCAGGATGCAGTTGGCAAATTTGAAAAATTTATAAGGTATATTGAGTTTTTGCTCTTGATGAAAACATTTCAAGAGAATTGGACTATGATCAGAAAAAAAAAACTCTTACTAGGTTTGTGACACGAGTGTGAGGTAAAACCGATAACCATTTATCATTCATAAATCCCCTATCCAACTTTTAAAAAATCAATTATGAAGGGTTCTTGAATCTCCTATTACACCAAGTAAAAGGATTACCAAAAGAAAAAATTCCATTCATTCTCATCTGAACCAAACTGCTTCTAACAAAATCTGGAGGAAAACAGTTATCAGGGTTACCCCCCTGTTTTTCAGAAGCATGCAGAATAAAGTAAAGATCACCTGATAACATCCAAGGACGATTTTTGTCTTCATTCATATGACTCATAAGGTTGCATTGGTTTCGCATACCTATAATATTCAAAGAACCATAAATGAAAGAAACAATACAGTTTTTAAGTACTGGTGTTATATCACAAACAATGTGGATCATGTTAATCGAACTACTTATTAATTCAATGTTAGAATTTGCAAAGTATCCTAAGGCTAAACCACCAGATTTACCAACATAAGGCACCACATACCATGTATCAAAAGGGAGGTGATGATTATACTTATTCTCAGTCTCAGAATCTACCATAGTTTCCAAAAACACATATTTCAAAGGATGTCCTAGACATTTTTCCTTTCCTATCATGCAAAAGTGTAGCAGCATCAAAAGGAAATCTTTCATCTTGAGTAGGAGGGGCGAAAGAAGTCATTGGAACATGATTAGGATTAACTAGAGGTACAGGTTCTCTAATTGTTAAAGATGAAACAGCAGGCACAACTGAGGAAGCAATAGAAAAAGAAAGAGATGAACCAGAAGCTCTAGAAGGTCCCGAAGGTTGAAGATTGTCTGAGAAAGCTGAAGGTTGAGAAGCTTGACTGCTCTTTGCATCAGCATCACAACTCTTAGCAGATCCTGAACTTTCACCCCTTTCCAGCACTGTAACCAACTTTGTAAAACAACATGAGTGGCCGTAGGAGTAGGTGCTGGCAAAGCCCTGACATAAATTTTCATCTGAATGTCCTTGCATTTAACTTCATCATGATAGAGTACAAAACATTTCTTGCAAGCATGAAAAGGAAGTTTGGGATAAAAAATAGACATATAATAGGTCTTTCTTGCAGTATTATAAACAACCTTTTTTGTCAGAAGGGAATTCAAGGGGACCATAACTTTAGCTTCATTAAAGTTTCCTAACGGTGTTTCTACAGTTTCAATAGATCCAACCTTCTCAATAACTTCTCTAGAGTTACCCTTATTCACAAGACCCAATGGGATTGTAATCTGATCTGGCATCAAAGTTGTATTTCAGACCAAATCAAAACCGACTCTAAATCTCCTAGGGTTTGAACAACAAATAACTGACCAAAAAGGAGAGATAGCCTTGCTGGATAATCTAGATTCATATCCCCCTTCTTCTTAAACATAACAACAAAAAGATTTTGGATCCCCTGCATTCCTTGCACATAAGGCTTCGCTAGTTTGAAATCAAAAGAATTTATAGTCCAGATTCTGTTAATATTATGCTTGACAGAGGTTTTATGATATAAACAATACTTATCACAAAGAAGGGACGCAAATATGAACAATTCTTCAACATGTTCATCCAAATCTAAAACTCTCACTTGATCAGCAGGAATATCCATAACACTCAGGATAACAAGAAACAAAAAACTCACAGAGAGAAAGGTAGAAAAAACTTCAAAACCCAAAATTAAATATATATAAGGAAACTGTAAAAGAAAAAACAACCATCTAATTATGTTTTCTAAGAGATGACTTGAATAACTAGTCTTAACTGAAATAGATTGCACATTCTTTAACAAATAGCATAAGAGAGAAAGAAACCCAACAGACAAATGAACTCTTTCACTGATATAATACAAAGAGAATGCATAGAAGAATAGTGGTAGGTGTAGAATCATATCTGAGAAAAAATCCCACTGACCCAAAGAGATCTTATAAAAAGTAATTTTTAAAACTTTTCCTTTAAAAGATTATCAAAACCTAATCTTCAGAAAAAGAGCATAGTAATATTAAATTACTAAGAATCAACTTTTTAAGAAGAGAACACGACTTTTTAGCAGTAACAAAGAAAAATACTCTAAAAAGTAACCCCAAATATTAAAACATATCCTTCCAACTAATCCTACTGCTATAAGATCATGAAAAAAGATAAAAAAAACCATTCAACCAAACCATACCCATATCCCGGATTTATTAGACCAAACTAAGGAAAAAGATATCGATAAAGAACTTTATAGGAATCAAATACCTACTCAAGGTAGGATCTCACTACGCAATAAACATAACATAAAAAACTATTCTTCACAAATAACACTGACCCCCAAATCCAGATTTTATATAAATTAGAAGATACAAAGAACCATACCCAGAAACCGAATCTAAAACAAATTCTTCAAATCTCTTTCTTGCTCAATAATATCTCGTGATGACGTCTTAATAACCCTATGTATGTACCTCCTTTAGCTCATGACCAAATCTGACAAGTCAATAAAGAGAAATTAACAAACAGTGGAAGAAAATCAAAAAGACTAAAAAATGAAAACAATCAGTATAATCGAAAAGACATGATAATACTGAAGATGACTAAAACAAGGTATAAATTGATTTTGAATCAAGAAGAAAAGAAAAAACTACAGAGGAAAGCTAAAAAACTAGGATACCCCGAATATTACACAATCAATAAAATAGGTAAAAACAACTAATTCATAATATGTTAAAGATTGAAACAGGTTTACTAATAATATTAATAAGAAATTGAAAGAAAACATATGAGAATCGATCGAGGAAGAAGAAGGAATTCACAACATCACCCGACTTTTCGCCCCAAATTGCCAGTGCCTCCTTTCAGTGGTCATCCTACTAAATGACAACATGATATACCAAAAATAAACTTCACAATTGTATTGATATTATGAGTTATTTCTCATTATGGGTCAAAAATTAATAGCCCACAAGACGGGGGAATATGGATACAAGTTCCAAACCTGACAACAAATAAAACCTAGTTGAGAACTAGCTTGTAGACGATGTGCTAGACCTGAATTGTTGTTGCACATGCTGCTGACTTGCATCCATGACTAGAACTTCCATCTAGCCCAAAACAACACAACCCCTTCCTTGTTAACCCTTCAACTCTTCCCCGCCCTAAACAACAAAACCCCTTGTTAATCCTTCAACTTTTCCCAGCTCCCCTTTCCCTTCGAACCTAATTGTTGCTTGACAGCATTGAATATGAAATACAACTCCAACACAATCAAATACATATTTTCATCCGGTAAGCTCACATTGCTCCATTGTGAAGATCGTATCTTGTTGTGGGAGTCCAACTTCTTGGACAAGCACTTGATTTTAACTTTGATGAAATATCAGAATCAACACGGACAAGCGAGTCCAAATCATCATAATATTTGAAATAACTTTTTTTTTTGATAAAAAGAAGAGATATATTTAAATAAGGAGAAAGTAGACGAACTTCTTGCAAGGAGTAAGAAGAACAAAAGAAACTGGAAATACAGAAGAAATAAAAAATTACGTTGTTAAATAAAAATGAGATCCCAATTGAACAAGATGCTACTAAAATTCCCTTTATGCTAGGTTTGAAGAGTGCAACCCATGATAGCAAAAGCGCCCTAGCATCCTGACACAGTTGATCAACACTCATGCTTTTTTCTTCAAATATCCTGGCGTTTCTTTCGTTCCATATCACCCAAAGTGCAGCAGCGGGGATTAAGGGTCAGATTTCTTTGTCCACTTCTTGAGGTTTGAGAGATCCCCATTGTTGCAAGAGTAACAAGATAGATGAAGGCCACAACCCATTAATGCCATAGGAAGGTCAGAGACAGTTCCAAATTCTAATAGCAAGCAGACAATCAAAGAACATGTGTTTGACACATTCTTTGCCATTATTACATATAACGCACTTATTAACATGGTGATAGCCCCAATTCAAAAACTTATCTATCGTGATAATTCTATCATGTGCAGCGATCCATAAGAAGAAATAAATTTTTGTAGGTATTCTCTTGTTCCATATTGATTTATGTGGCAAAAGCGAAAATTCATCACCTGGATATTTCTCATAATATTTATACCATGATAATATTTGAAATTACCACCCATCTCAAAGTTGTATTTGTCTCTCATATCTCATTAATCTTTCCTCTTGACATATTTATACCAGAAAATTTGATGTCTTGATCTAGTAACATAGCCTTGATCAAATCAAGTATTTCACGGGGAATTGAAGTAATATTACTCTAAATATCATGCACCTATTACCATGATAGAAATTAAAGAAATAACCTTCACTGATCGGTTTAAAAGAAAATCCAAACATGTTAGGATTACCTTTCTTTGCATTAATACCCATGGAAACTTGTTTCTTCCATTCCCGAAATATAATCTCATCGGAGGTTACTGTCACTTGAATGGTTGAGCGTTATTCAAGAAGAAAAATATCGAACTCGTACTTGCAATATAAATCTCTGGGACAATGTGATTCAGAAATAATACTCATCTTACAGGCCTCTGCCAAGATCATTTTTTTTCTTCTTCTCTTTTCATGATCATCTTCTCTTCTTTCCTCAGTACATCACATTCATTCTTACGATTGATTGTTGTTTTCATCCTCGACATTGTGTAGGGAATGAATTTCTTAGCTTTCTTTAGTTAAAAAAAAGTATAAAACCTAATAACCTAGAAAAATGGGAAAGAAACAATCCTGAAATGTATTTTCTTGAACCAGAAACAGATAGAGAGAGTTTGATGGAAAATTGTACTTACTGTTGTAATTGCAACTCTAATGATACCGCGTTATATATAAAACAGAGGTTTCAGCCATCCAGGTTTTCGAGATAAGGGGTAACTTTATTTCAACCTGAACATGACCAACCTACCCTCCTTATAACCGCACAAAGTCTTACCCTGACTGGCGCCTCAATATAAATTTTATCATTTTAATACCCTCCCCTGGTGCACAAGCGCAAGGCTAAATCTGAGGTACATACAAAGGTGTTGCTACAGAGGTTGAAGGTGCATCTGAGAGCCCTTATGCAAAGGACCACGACCAAGAGTACTTATTTACCCAAGTTCCTCTGCTTATCTCTTCCTTAGCTCCCGCTCATTGACGGTTTGCCTTTATCTCTGAAACTATATATGTTGTATTTTTCCTTTTTCCAAACATGTTTATGGTTGAGAAAAATCAATTGTGATTTAAGTTTCACAACTCGTCCGATTTATGGTTTCTATGAAATAGGTACAAGTGTGATTTATACCTCGGTCCTTGGGCGTATTAGACCTTTGATCTATCAAATTAGGTAGCTGGATTTCAATTTCTCCTATATCGAGTTCAAATTCATCAAGAAGAGTGGCAATGAGATTTCTCTTAACTTGGCTATTCATGCTAAGTCCAACTGTTCTAGTCAGAGTTGGTTGATGTCTCCTTATGACTCCATTACTTCTCTGTTGGAAGCTGGAGTAATTTCTAGTGTGCTTTCTTTGTTTCTTTGCCTATAAACAAAATCAAAATAAGGGTAGCTTTAAATTTATATTCCATAATCTATCATCTGATTTTTATAATATCTCGGTTTACCGAAGGACATTTTCTTTTTTGATTGGTCAAAGGAAAAGATTCATTGAGAAAGAGATACTTAAAGGGGTACCTCAACCCAATAAATACAATCAACACAAAAAATGGAAGCCGAGTTTGGAATTGATAACCCAAATAAAAGATCAAAAAAAAAGTCAAGTGAGATTAATAAAAAAACAAACACCAAACATCTCATATCCAAATAAAAGCGGCCGATAGAAATACGAGTCCCATAAAGCTATCACCAGTTAGCCTTCAAACCCAACATTCTAGTGTTTGACTCCGCCTAAAAATAAACTTGAATCTTAATATCTCTAATTACACTTTCCAAATTTCTCTTTTTGAATTGAAGATTCTAGAATTCATTTCTTTCCAAATGCACCACCATATTGAAACCACTAAGTTGTTACATATACGGTGGAGTCTTTCATCACTCAATTCATGACTCCAAGCTTTTATAGTTGTGTAAATATTAATACCGTAATTCCAATTGAAGTTGCATCCTTTGTTAAAATAATCTCAAGTTCTCATTGTTTCCCAACAATCATAGAATACATGGGCACTTGTATCATCTTCTTCTTCACAAAACCAACACACCTTATCCACATCCATACCTCTTAAAAGCTTGTCCATCGTCATCAATCTTTAATGCTATAGAACCCATAGAAAAAAGTTTACTTTGTACAGATAATGTCGACTTCAAATAATATCATTTGGGAAGTTAATATCTCCTTGGTCACAAAGAGAATCAAACCCCAACTTAAACGTCTAAGCATCAATCATATTGTTTCTATCCACCATCCACAATCTAGAGTGTACGATCCCTTCTTGAATATTCACCACTTCTATTAATGAGTTTATGGAAGCAATCTCCCTCATTATGTCTTGAGAATATCTACTTCGGGACATGAACTTTCATTTGGTGCCGTTACTCGAAATCTTATATAACCTAGCCATCAGTTTCCCTTTTGTTCTCGAACCTTCAAATGCCAATAGAAATCTATTGCATAAAACGACATCTCTAATCCAAAAATCTTCCCAGAATCTAATTTCATTTCCCACACTGATCATAAATTTCACATGTTTGTTAAAATCCTCGAGCTCATTATAAATATTATGTCACAAACTAGACCCATTTGGCCCTTTTAGTTGAAGAGTTTCCCAACCAGTTGATGATTCTCTAAATTTTTCCACGACTATTTTCTCCAAAAACCATTCTTTTCCGTTCTGAATATCCATTATTTTTGAGAAGCGCCGATTTCATGTATTTAGATTTTCGGATTCCAAGACCACCATCTTCTTTAGATTTTTCGATTATATATAGACTGCCCGACATTATGAATTCTTCTCTTATTAGAATCATCATCCCAAAGAAAATTTCTTCCTATCTTATCAATCTTATTTGTAATGGAGCATGGTGCAAGAAAGATTGATAAAAAATAAATGGCCAAACTAGCCAAAACACTTTTGATGAGAGTCAACTTTCTCGATGAACATGATTCAATAATCTTCTCCCACTTTTGTGTTCCACTAACATTATCACCAAAGGAAGACCGAGATAAATACTTGGAAAATTTGACCTTTTACACCCCAAAATGTTAGAAAATTCATCAATGTGTTCAACGAGAGATACTCCAAAAAAACAAGTTTTAGCGAAGTTGATTTTTAAGCCCGAGGTTAACTTAACACATAGAAGTAAATACCAAAGAGAATCTATTTGGTCACGCTTCACATCAAGAAAAACAATGATATCATCGGCAAGTTAGAGATGGTTAACTTTGGTTCTCATTTTCACAGAGAAACCCGAAATTTTACCAACTTCTTGTGTCTTAATCTATATATGACTCAAAACCTCTTCAACAATGGTAAAAATAAAGGAGAAAGAGGATCACCTTCACAACCAAAAAACCCATGAGTTGGTACCATTCACAAGGACCGTAAATTTTGAATAAGATAAGCAATTTCGTATCGAAGCACGCCAAACACCTCCAATTCCATTTTAAATGATACTTCTTTCTAAGAAGTTATGCCTTCTCAAAACCTAATTTGCACACTAATCCCGGTATTTTTTGGCGGAGTCCAGAGTTTACACATTCATTCGCTATCAAAACTCCATCTAAAATTTGACGCCCTTTAATAAAGCTAGATTGAGAAGGAGAGATTAATATAGGAAGATATACTTTTAATCGCTCTGCTAGTACTTTGGAAATAATTTTGTATATGCTTCCTATGAGCTAATAGGCCGAAAGTTCTTTACCTCCTCTACACCAATCTTCTTAGGAATTAGCGCTATACAGTTGTTCTTTAGAGAAGTGTCCAGAATGTTTTTATCATGTAAATCTTTAAACACCTTCATCAATTCTTCTTTAAACACCTTCATATAAATCTATAAATTTCACATGGAACCCACGGATACGGAGCTATATCCACACCCAAATCATTGATCATTTTTTTCACCTATTTTTCACTAAAAGGCGTCTCTAACCAAACTCTAGCATTCTCATCAACACTCTTTAACCACATATTCTTAGTTCTTGGTCTATGATTATATACTCCCTTAAATGTTACCTCAAAGTGATTCGCAATGCCTTCTTTTATCTCATCTTTGTTCTCGATCCATACACCATTAATGCGGGGGTTATTGATGTTGTTCTTGATATATATTCCTTCTTAACATATGATGAAAATGCTTGGTATTTCTATCACCATCACGAATGACGTTAACTCTAGATTTTGACGAATGAAAATTTCGTTACGTCTATGAGCCTTTTCAAAACTCCACTTTTGCCATCATGAGCTATCCTCTTCCACCTCGGTTAGAATTATATCATCACCAATATCTTCCAAAACTTGCATCTTTTCAAGAGCTGCATCAAAAGCCCGATCTACACTCACAAAAACCTCTTTATTCCATATTTCCAATTTCTTTAAAGGAAATTAACTTAAGGGCAATCCTTATGTGCCACATTACACGCTCATCATAGAGTGATGAGAACTAATCCTATTTTTCTTTAGAGGTTCAAATATATCTCAAAATTATGAGCAACAATAGGGTTATTGATAATTTTTCCTTAATCATTACTACATTTAACCCGACTGATAATCTTCTGATAATTGATCCTTCAGTAAAACAACGGTGTTTGAGTGTGGAATTTCTTGAAATGTGTCGCAGTTTGTTCCCCCAATAACAAGAAAATTAATTTTTTTTTTTCCTTAGGATCATAACAAAAAAGATCTGCTTTATTGTACCACAACAAAATTTCTCCACTCTTTGTAAAGGCGAAAGGTTCGTAGATATTATCTTTGCTGGTACCTTCTTCCCATTTTATGTTAAATTCCTTATTCCAACTCCAAGACTGGAAACCTGCTTCATAACTGCTACCATTCTGTTGTTGGGAATTTTAAATAAAACATATGTCCAGATGTTCACCAAATACTTGATCAACCTGTTAGAGCACTGCTCAGTCGAATTCGCAAGCGTTGCTATCTCAAGCTTGTTTCTCAAGTATAGTTGTCAAAACTATAAGTCTTGATTTATAGTCTACTTATAACTATGTCTCGAATTAGGATAGAATATGTAGTTCAGCTTTAGAATTCATACGTTCATCGATTAAAGACGAAGAACTACTAAGGGGAACTTGTGGAACTTCATCAACAAATGGTATGTGGAGACTTGAACTCATATATCACTCAGAAGTCTATTTTATTCTATCTCCTATTGAGACAAAGTCGTATAGCTATATAGACTTTACGCTATACATGTTTGATATTTCGAGCTGAGTTTAAGTCGCTTATATCTTTCTCGAAATATGTGTTGGAAAGATTTTTGCTTTAATTACGTTCATCATTATTCTTGACGAAAGTCAAAAGATGATCATGTGAAAATCACATGGTAACATCTTACATGATTTGTGCGAGATAGTCATTTGATGTAGGCTCGGAATATTTCGTATTGATCATTCGATCATTTGAAAATTGCTTATAAGCTAATAGTTTGTGTGAGACAGTTGTTGTCGCCTTCTAAAAATGTTTCAATGATTGAAATGGGAGTTAATAGATAAAACCCATGTCTGGATACAAACTGTTTTGACGGAATTCAGGACCAGAAGTTTGCATACCCGCTCGCGAACTTATTCAACTGTTTAAGTCAGGGTACTTAAGTTTGCATACCATTTTGCAAACTGATTTAACTGTTGAAGTCCGGGAACCAAGTTTGCATACCCGTTCGCAAACGGTTTCAACTGAGTTCAGTCCGGAGCTAAAGTTTCCATACCCGTTTGCAAACTGTCGGCTTGTGATCAATGTCCGGAACTTAAGTCCGCGTACCCGTTTGCAAAGGGAATCAAGTGCATACAGTCGTGCTGGGATTTAGAGGCGTAAGGAACACGACTGTACCTTAATTAGTGTGAGATAGGTTAGAGCTCAATTACATTCCAGTCTGAAGTTAACTTGTAGTAGGCTAGAGTCTGTAGCGGCTTAATATAGTGTGGTGTTTAAATCTGGACGAGGTCCCGGGGTTTTTTTGCATATGCGGTTTCCTCGTTAACAAAACTTCTAGTGTTTGTGTTATTTCTTTTCCGCATTATATTTTCTATATAATTGAAATATCACAAGTTGTCCGTAGTTCAATCAATTGGTGAATCCAACCTTTGGTTGTTGATTGAAATTGATTGACACTTGAACATTGGTCTTTGGTACCGTTCAAGTTGTTTTTCGTAATAATCAGGCTCGCGGATTTCTATCTTTTTGATTTGCTGATTACATTGAGAAACGGAGATATAACTCTTGGATATATTATCCTTGATTGATTCTGACTGTCTAATTGATTCTCTTGGAATTATATTGGAGTTAGTCCATACAGATTGCTGAAACGAAAATATTGGGTGTGGTTGTTTGACCCCGGATTTTTCAATTGGTATCAGAACAGGCAAACACGTTTAAGACCTCATAAGTCTGTGTTTGTAGCAATCTGACTCTATGGACAGAAATGCTAAGTCTATAAACGTACCACCAGTCTTTGATGGATTCAATTACTTATGGTCGAAAATTGCTATGCGTGCCTTTCTCCAAGCACGTGAGTTTCAATCATGGGTTCGTGTAGTCAATGGCTATGATCCTCCGGTTATTACAGAAGGCGATGTAACTGTTACAAAGGATATTGGTGCATATGATCCTGCCGAGATTCTCACTGCAAAGAAAAATTCTGACGAATTAAATGCTATCATCCATGCCATTACCCTAGATCTTCAGCACCATGTGACTACGTGCACTAAGTCCAAAGATGCTTGGGATATCTTAGATATTGTATTCGAAAAAGATTCCTCTGAATAAGAAGCTAGGTGTTAGAGCAATGCTCGGTCGAACTCGCAACTGTTGATATCTCAAGCTTGTTGGAAAGTTAAAAATACTTGATCTTGATCAGAATACAGTCAGAACATCTGCGTTCAATGATGTGACCAACACAAGCGAACCTTCTAACTTGTCTTGGGCAGATGAATGTTGCTCCAATCATGTTGATTTTAATAAATCACTGATTACACAAAAGATCAAGGATATTATAAAAAGAAGCAAAATATGTAAGAAACGTCTCTCTATGGTTAATGCTTCAGATGATTCAATACAAGAAAAATCATCCCAGTTTGTCAATATCGTGCATGCTTCCAATGTGTACAATGAATTGTCAGCTCTCACAACAGAAACTTCTGCCTACGCAAATTCTGATTTAGAGTTTGATTCTGATACTACTATTTTTTAATTCTTGGATAAGTGTGAAGAAATTCACCAAGAAAATCTCCAACTAAAGGCTTCGTTGGAGAAACTTGAATCATCACTTCAGGTGAAAAATCTTGAGATTGATTGTCTTAATGATGAATTCACCAGGACCCTATCTCTGAAGAAAAAAGAGATTCCTACTCTTAAGTGTGACCTGCAAAGGTTGTATGGAAGTTCTGACAAAATCTCAGCAATGTTATTCGGTCAGAAGTCATTTGGAAACACAAATGGTTTAGGGTTCAAAAGCAAAACTGCGAGTACAAACAACTCTTTTGTTCCAGCTGGTTTTGGAATAATTGATGATGACTGTTGTGATAAACATGAGGCAAAAAAGCAAAAGATAATAAATCTTCCTTGATTTGTTCGTTTTGTGGAAATGCAAATCATGTTCAAAATAAGTGTTGGAAATTCAAGAGGAACAACAAAAGGATTTCCAAACTTCAAAATGACATGCAAAGGATGAATCTGGCCTTGGGTAATCAACAGAGTACTCCTGAAGACAACAAGAAATCTAAAAGAACCAGATTCAGACGAGGTAAGAAGTTTGTTTATAGAACAAACCTTGATAAGTAACTATGTGATAAAAGATGTGAGCATTCAGCTCACTCCGTCACAATCTAATTCTAGTGACGTTTGCATTCTCATCTTTAACTTGAGAAAATGAGGATTGCATCAACGTTTCTCAAGTTTTGTATAATTGTTAATTTCTTATTTTTTTATGTTAAGAAAAATATTTTCTTAGTTAAAATAGATAATGGATCATGAATCGTAAAAGACCTTTTCAAAGTCCTTCTAAGGGTTAACCTGTCCATTAGTCTATTTATATTCATTTGTGGTCAATATTCCCTTCACTTATTTTATCTTTGAAAGATACGGTTTCATGGCTCCTGTAACTAAATGTACCACAAAAAAGGATGTAGTTGAAGCAGTTAATGTATATCTTTGTGAAGGAATCAAATCCTCAAGGAAGAAGAAGGAGAGATACACAAATGATGAAGGTTCTTCCTCTAACTGCCTCTTGTCTATTTGTCATTTTGATAATAACTTTAGAGGTATGGTGAAGGATTTCATTAACAAAAGAAATGATTTAAAATCTCAAATCATTTTCTCTTTAGAAAAGATATCTCACTATGAACATATGTTGTCTCTAACAAAGAACACCTTGTGTGAACTAAAAAGAGAACTTAGTGAGTTAACTGATATTTCTGAGGATTTGGAGGAATTGAACGATCCCTTAATCAAGGGGTTTTCCAATAATGAGAAGGAATTCTCAGTAGATGCTCTGAGAAGGCTCTATGATGTCTAGGAAACTTCTTATGAGAATTTATTCTTGTGTTTTAAGAAGGATAACTAGGGTTTGAATAGCAATTATTGTGAGTACACATAGGTATTGCCAATGATTTTCATCTTGCAATGTTTTTAGATTTATTTATTTAAATTCTAAAGTTTATTTGGAAGATGATTTTGCAGTATTAATCTTTATTGGTTTCATATATTGCAAAAATTATTATGGGATATGTGTGTTTGCGTCCGTGAACTATGATTGTCCCATATATGTCAAAAGTTAAGCCTATTGTGTCATTATGCAAATATTAATGAAAGATATGATGAACTTTCGATTACAAAGATTAAGTCTATGATATCATTATGCAAATATTGATAAAAATAGAATGAATCTTTGAATATTCCACAGTATTGACCTTTCCCTGATCCACTTTTATGTGAAAGTACCGTGCGGCTCCGTAAGTTCTCTTATGTTGAGCATTTCCGATTAAATTAATCATGGGTTCTCTTGTGGTTAATTTAATTGAGTTTTCTGGATACGAATTCATGTTTCATATAATTTGTTAATGTCCAAAAAAATCTTTCTTTTCTTGCAAAAGTAAGGTCACTCTTTTTGTTCTTTCGGGAATGACATTATAAGGGGGAGAGTTCATATTTGAACTTGTGCTTAGTTGCCAAATATTTGTGAGGAGTGCGGCTATGAAATATTGTAGGAGTTTTCTTGTATCTTTATAAACTCCTTCATGAATACACTAAGTTTCGACTATGTGAAATCATCGAAACAAAGTTGATATGTTTTCTTTTGGTCATGAAGAATCTCTATGAGAATTTCATTATGATCCCACTAGTTTTCGTACCTTTGCCAATTTATATTGACAAAAAGGGTGAGAATTAATGTGTAGTTCGAACTACAATTACATATGGTTTACGGATCTTATGTAAGGGGGAGTGGTTTTCATATGAGATGAAGTATTTGACTAAGGGGGAGTGATACATATCACCATAGTATTGTTGTCAAAGTTGTGATACAATTGGACTTTGATGATGTGTAATAATACTATGACATTGTATAAAAATACGAAAACATCTTGCTTTTATATATTTTTATAGCTACAGATCTTCAACAACTATGATGATGAGTTGAACACGTTCAGAATCACTGGAGTACTTGGAAGGGACGAAGATTTCGAGTAATGTTGAAAAACCAAGGAAATCAAGCATTTGGATGAGAAGCTACAAAGTTTATTTATTTTGTAATCCATATGTGTTGATAGTTTTGGCACTAAAATTGAGAAAGGCGGAGATTGTTAGAGCATTGTTCGGTCGAGCTCGCAAGCGTTGCTATCTCAAGCTTGTTGTCAAGTTTAGTTTCCAAAACTATAAGTCTTGATTTCTAGTCTACTTATAGCTAAGTCTCAGATTAGGATAGTAAATGTAGTTGAGCATTAGACTTCACGGCGTTCATCGATTGAAGACAAAGAACTACAAATGGGAGCTTGTGGAACTTCATCAACAAAAAGTATGTCGAGTCTTGAACTCCTCTATCACTCAAAAGTGTATCTACTCTATCTCTTATTCGAGACATAAGTATAGACTTCGATTATACACATTTGATATTTCGAGTTGATTTTAACTCGCTTACATATTTCTCGAAATATGTGTTGGTAAACGTTCACTTTAACCAAGTTCATCTTATATTCTTGATGAAAGTCAAAAGATGATCATGTAAAAATCGTTTGGTAACATCTTACATGATTTGTGTGAGACAGTCATTTGATGTAGACCCGGAATGTTTCGTATTGATCATTCGATCATTTGAAAATTTCTTTGAATCTAATAGTTTGTGTGAGACAGCTATTGTCGTCTTCTAAGAATGTTTCAATTATTGAAATGGGAGTTTAGAACAATTAACCATGCTAATTGTTGCATGTTATTCCAAGTCCAGGAACCATAGTATGCATACCCGTATGCGTACTGGCGTAAAGTTCATGTCCGGAAATTCAACTGAGTTTGGAGGTATGCGTACCTGTTCGCATACTGGCGAACCCAAACTAAGTCCGGCAATTTAGGTATGCATACTCGTTTGCATACTTGAGTAGGTTATATTCTAAAATCGGTTTGTTCATGAACTAATACATTTATATATTAAGGAATGCAATCTTTTGCGAACCGTGGCTATAATGTTTATGAATTGATTCGAGTGAATCAAAATTGATTTTGCTTCAATTGTGTCTTGTATACTTCTATGAGAATATAAACAATTGAAAAACTCTATAACTAGTTTCATTTGAGTCATTTGAACTAGTTATGGTTAAGATGAATAAGGTTGATATGAAAGTGTTCATATGGCTAACTTCGGTTAACTATTGTTGAGCCAACAAGGTGTACACGTTTAGGTACTGTTACTTATATCTAAATGAAGTCACTTTTCATTTGTGTGTAACAAGCTAAGTTTGATCTAACGGTTGAAAGATATTAACTTGAGTCTAATCAGGTTTTCATCTAACGGTGAATATTGAATGTTTTTTTACCAATGTAAAATTGATTGCAAACAATGATTTGAAGACTATATAAGGGAGAACTCTAGAAACTGGGAAACCTAATCCCCACAACTCCTGTGTGATACTAGTTGCGACTAGAGTCGATTCTCCTTTAACCTTAGGTTTTTTTGCAAAACCCTGTAGGTTAACGACTTGAAGACTTCATTGGGATTATGAAGCCAGACCCAACTATTTTCTCTGTAGTTGCGTGTTCTGATCTTGCTGTATTCTATCGTATTGAGTAATATCTTCTCTAAGATTTTCTCGAGATTTAATCTCCGATAGGCAAGATAAAAAATAGTCACAAACATCTTCGTCTCATCGTTTGTGATTCCACAATATCTTGTTTCTCTACCATACGATTAAGATTATTGTGAGGTGATTGATATAACTAGGTTGTTCTTCGGGAATATAAGACCGGTGTATCAGTTGGTTCATGTTCATCTTGTTTTATCAAAAGACGGAACAAAACTCATAGGTATTTCTGTGGGAGGCAGATTTATATATTCAATATACTTTTCTGTGTGAGACAAATTGGTTTATCAAGTCTTCGACTTTGGGTCGTAGCAACTCTTAGTTGTGGGTGAGATCAGCTAAGGGAATTAAGTGCGCAGAGTCCTGCTGGGGTTCAGAGGCGTAAGGAACACGATTTTAACTTGATCAGTGTGAGATTGGTTAGGGCTCAACTACATTCTAGTCTGAAGTTAACTTGGAGTAGGCTAGTGTCTGTAGAGGCTTAATACAGTGTGGTGTTCAAATATGGACTAGGTCCCGAGGTTTTTCTGCATTTGTGGTTTCCTCGTTAACAAAATTTCTGGTGTATGTGTTATTTCTTTTCCGCATTATATTTGTTTATATAATTGAAATATCACAGGTTGTGTGTGGTTCAATCAATTAAATAATCCAACCTTTGGTTGTTGATATAAGTTGATTGACACTTTGAATATTGGTCTTTGGTACCATCCAAGTTATTTCTCATATTAATCCGGCTCACAGATTTCTATCTGTTCGATTGCAGATTGATTTGAGAAATTGAGATACAACTCTTGGATATATTTCCATTGATTGAGTCTGACCGTCTAGTTGATTCTCTTGGAATTATATTGGAGTTTGTCCATACAGATTGCCTAAACGAAATATTTTGTGAGGTCGTTAGACCCCCGCTTTTTCACTAGGCTTCAAAACCTAAATTCTGATCGGGAAAACCTTCGTATGGCTGATGAAGATTCAGTTGATGAGTTTAATCACAAAGTGTCTGAAATAGTTAATGCATCTTTTGGATTGGGTAAGACTATTCCTGAAAAGGACATTTCGATGAAAACTCTCAGATCGTTACCAGCTAGATACGATTCTAAGAAACATACCATCGTTGAAGGAAATACCCTTGATACTCTTTCCAGAAACTCACTCATTGGAAAGTTAAGAGTTCTTGATCATAATCAGATTACAGCCAGAACATCCGCGTTGAGTGTTGTGACCAACACAAGTACTTCTCCTAGCTTGTCTTGGGATGATGAATGTTGTTCAAATCATATTGATCCTGACAGGTCATTAATTTTACAAGAGATCAAAAATATTGTGAGAAGAAGCAAAAGATCTGAGAAATATCTCTCTCCGATGTGTATAATTAATTTGATGGTTGGGGGATGATGTGCCATAGGGTTGTCAACCACGTACCTAAGCACTAAAATATGTCTTTCCACGAAATCCTCATAAGAATATGCAAACAGAGCACTCTGTTGCCACCATATCTTTTAAAGGATACCACCATGATATATAGCAACTTGTATTTGTGTTGTAAACATCTGAAATTTTTATGAAAGGGACTGTCATCCTAACCATTTATTTGTTGTTTGTTGTTCCTTTTTGTAATAAACTACAACTAAACCACATGGCAGACATCACGGTTATGTTTCAACCTTCCGCTCTCAAATATAGGCTTTGCAATTTTCTTTGTAGATTTAGGGCCAACACTCTTAGCTGTTGAGAACTTACATGGGATTTCAAGGCTGTTTTCTTTCCTTTGAATGGATGAAGGAAAATGAATTGTGTATATCCTCAAAAGAGATATTACTTGTAGTAGATATATATGGCTAAATGCTAAAATAAAAGGATCACAACAGTGATGGTTTTATCGGATTAGGATAATGAGAAATGACATTTCATCCTCTTCAAACTCTTCAAATGTTCCCAGCTCAAGGTAACATCGAGAGATTCCAAACCTTTCTTCATAAATCCAACTGATTTTTAACATTATCTTGGCTCCATATTTAAACCACACAAGATGAGTAACTACTTTTGCACAAGCACATGGAAATGTCGCTCTTTAGATATAGTATCCCTAGAGTGGGATATTATCAGTAGTACCAATAGGGCAATAGTAGTAGCACCACCTACAATTGACAGGGGGTTGATGGAATTTGTACATTTACGTCTCATTCGACAAAGGTAGGGTTTGTATATTGTCTGTCTCCATTCATAATTGAGAATGACAATACTACAGACACTTCGTATCAATGCTGGTGGCCATGCCTTTTACCTAAAATAATAGCTCGCTGGAGTAGAAAGAGTCGAGAGAACAGCATATGGCGGACGCAGTCCAAGGGTAGCCAGAGGGCTCCTAACCAAGAGGTAAACCTTTATCAATGATGAGACTTGGTAAACCTCAAGCTCTCGGGGACTATACAAGTATTTTGGGCTACTATGAAATCAGCAGTTCTTCTTATAGTTTTGAATCTCTCTAAAATATGTGTGAATTGATGTCCTCTTCTTGGAATAAAACTGATCAAGGATTGAGTCGCGTGGACATCATCATATCGTCATCATTAAATTTTTAATGGTAAACACTTGGCTATAATTATCTCGTCCTCGGGTTCCTGTAAACTTTCATTTCATCATCACAAGTTTAATGTAAATATGTCAAAGATAACTCAAAGATTTAGCCAATAGTTATCGAGATTTAGATATAATCAAACACCTGTTCGCAATTTATTGACTCATTAAAAACAAGTCTTATGGTGGAATCCGTCCATCTTCCATCTTCCACGCCACCTCAGCACTTAGAACTGTGGATGGGAACGCAAGTGTAATGGTGGAATAGTAGAAACGCTATTCTTAATGGAGCTAAAAAAACGCAATTAAGAATGGAGCTAAAAAGCGCAATTAAGAATAGAATTTTTTTTTCGGCCGTTAGATTTCAACAACTCATTTTAAATCTACGGATAAAAAAAAAACGTAATTCTTAATTGCGTTTTTTTAGCTCCATTCTTAATTGTGTTTAACGCTATTCTTATCGGCGTTCAGATGGATTCCACGAACCCTTCCACGAAACCGTGGAACCTTGCTTGGATTTTCTGTGGAAGACCCCAACTTAGAAGCCACTAGACTTGACATTCCATGATTTTTCCAAACTTGAAATAGTTTGGATTCCACCATAAGACTTGCTCTAAGTGTGAATTCAAGTTTATCTAATCTACTTTTTTTTTGTAGATAAAAATGAAAGCTCTATCCAGTTTAATACAATGGATAATTTTAAGAAGGATGATAATTGGAGAAAAAATATGTATACCACTGTACTACACTATTATGGTCCGCAGACTCCGCACCAAACCGCCCAAAACAATCCCCTTGCAAAAATATAAAAAAAAATGGAAATCTTAAATTCTTCGTTTCTAATCATCACCCTTCACCACAAGTTTGTCCATGCCCATCAATGTTTTCTATTTTCACAAGTAAATAAATACGATTAATTCTTTCACTAACTTTTAAGTAAGATCGCATCATCCCTCGCCAGAAAAACTATAAATACTGCATGCTCTCCAAGCATAAATCTCAAACTCCAAATATTTCTTCCAGTTCACAGTACTTATTCTACCTTTAATCGCTTGCCAATATTAGACAGATCAAGAACCATGCCAAAGGTTTATCCAAATGCGAACGATGCAAACGCAACAACAACAAAACCCACAGAAATCCCCAGACATATTTCAGACAGACAGGTGGAGGTATTAACTGTATGGAAAAAATCACTCATCTTCAACTGTGATGGTTATACCGTTTTTGATACTAAAGGAAATCTCGTCTTTCGTGTTGATAATTATCAATCTGGGAAGAAAGAAATTGTTTTAATGGATGGCATAGGAAAATCTCTTCTTATAATTCGTCGTAAGGTGAGCATATATAATTTCGGTCATTTATCTGTCTCCAGGAGCTTTTTATTGCACGGCGCCTAATTTTTCTTTTTGTTAATTGCGTTTACAGAGATTGAGTTTGGCAGATAATTGGATGATGTTCGACGGAGAAACTTCGAGTAGTCCAATATTTCTGGTGAAAAAGCCCGTGAATATATTGGCATCAAAGAACTTAGCTCACGTTACATCCTGCCAGAGTAACAGTAAGAATTTGATTTACGAGATTAGTGGATCTTATGCACAACGGCATGTGGCTGTATATGATCACCGAAAGAGACTTGTAGCTGAAATTCAGAAGAAAGAAACTAAAGCAGGTGTATCATTTGGTGGTGATGTATTTAAACTGATAGTGCAACCTGAACTTAATCAGACAGTTGCTATGGCTCTTGTTATATTGATGGAACAAATGTTTGGATTGAGAAGATCAATCAGTTTCGGGTGAACAATACCGGCATACACATCAGATCGGATATACTTGTATTTAGAAATTGGATATTGAGAAAAATACCGGCAATCGGATCTAAAGAGAAACTTACGGCAGAACCCTTTAAATGCGATTGCAGTTGTTGCTGAAATTCCTCAAGCGGATAGCATGATTGGCTAAGGAAAGTTGTAACCAGATGCTAGCTCAAGATGATGAGTTGAAGCAAATAGCAACCTGGCACCCTAAATAGAGTCAAGTTATCATTATGGCTGACGAGATGTAAACCAAGAGCTTTACCAAATTGTCAAATATACAGTCTTAGAGCAACTGCAATGGACGAGTAAACCCAAATTTTCAGTCGAGTGGGCTGGCGTAGTGGGACGGACCATCGATCAAAATTTGATCAAAGAGTAAAATCCAGACCAAATTTGGTCTGCGATCAAGACCAAATCCAAATATAGTCGGGCGTTGATATAATCTCCGCTACACATCGGGCGTTGATATAATCTCCGCCATTCATCGGGCGTTGATATAATGTCCGTTACACAAGGGGCGTTGATATAATGTACGCCTGAAACGGGGCGTTGATATAATGTACGCCCGATGGGGCGTTGGTAAAGATAACGCGTGAAATGGGGCGTTCATATACTTAACGCCCCACTTTCACAATTTATGAAACTTGCATGGGGCGGGCTTTATACCTCCGCCCCATTATTTTTTTTGTTTCTGAAACGTATACTATACCAACGCCCCACTCGCGCGTTATCTTTACCAACGCCCCACTCGGGCGTTATCTTTACCAACGCCTGATCCCAGGCGTAATGTTTATCAACGCGCGACCAAATATACTCTTTTTCCACTACGCCACATGACTGACTAAACCCAAATTTGGTCTTTTTTTTTAGTCTTTGGTTATACTCGCACCACTGTGAACGCTCTTAGTCTGCACAAAAATGGACTAAAAAGAAACAAAAAGTAATATTTATATAACGCGGTTAAATAAAGGTTCTTTATTTTGATGTCCCTGGTCAAATGACCGTGATCTTCTGAAAACGCTTTTCCCGCTGTTTTTCAAACTTGATTGCAGCTACAGAGCTGCTAGATGTGAGACTTCTTTGTGGCCTCGTCCGTGAAGCCAAATTGAAATGTTTTACCTTCTATAGGAAAATAATTGTTTGGTCTTTTTTTAGGTGGTCCCAAGTCAGTTTAGTCTTTTGGGAAAAGCCTTTATTACTGTTTGGTCCATAATTATTTAAAAATATAAAACAGACAAAATATCCTTCCGTGTTAATTTTTACTTATTTTCTTGTAGCAGTTCATTCGTCAAAATGAACTCATGTTAATTTCTACTTAATTTTCAGAAATCACCTTTTATCAGTAGTTCATTCGTCAAAATGAACTCCTGATAAAAACCTATATAAACCAGAGTTCATTCCAGAAATGAACTCCTGATAAAAACCTATATAAACCAGTGTTCATTCCAGAAATGAACTCCAGATAAAAACCTATATAAACGAGAGTTCATTCCAAAAATGAACTCCTGATAAAAACATATAAATCAGAGTTCATTCGTCAAATGAACTCCTAATAAAAACCTATATAAACCAAAATTCATTCCAGAAATGAACTCCTGATAAAAACCTATATAAACCAGAGTTTATTCCAGAAATGAACTCCTGATAAAAACCTAAATAAACAGAGTTCATTTGTAAAAATGAACAATAACATCATCATCATCTTTGAAAAATCGGGGGTCTAACAACAACACCCAATATTTCGCTTAGCAATCTGTATGGACAAACTCGAATATACTTTTAAGAGAATCAACAAGACTCAATCAATTAAAATTATACCAACGAGTTTATATCTCTCTTCTTGATTTGATTTACTCAAGCAAGAACTGCGAGTTCTAATCAAATACAAGGAATAACTTGGATGGTACCAAAGACCAATATCCAAGGATCAATCAATGACAATCAACAACCAAAGGTTGGATTACTCTAATTGATGATCTAACACACAACCTGTATTATTTCAATTATAAAGATAAAACAATATAATGCGGAAATTGAAATAACACAGACACCAAAACTTTTGTTAACGAGGAAACCGCAAATGCAGAAAAACTCCGGGTCCTAATCCAGATTGAACACACACTGTATTAAACCGCTATAGACACTAGCCTACTCCAAGCTATCAATCAATCTCCCACTAATCCAAGGTAAAGTTATGCTCCTAAGCCTCTGATCCCAGCAGGAAACTGCGCACTTTATTCCCTTAGTTGATCTCACCTACAACTAAGAGTTGTTACGACCCAAAATCGCAGGCTTTTACAATAAAAAAATCTGTCTCCCACAGACAAGTCTATCAAAGGAACAATCTGTCTCCCACAGATAAACCATAAATGTTTTGTTCCGTCTTTTGATAATAATCAAGGTGAACAGGAACCAATTGATAACCCGATCTTATATTCCCGAAGAACACCCTAGAGTTATCAATCACCTCACAACAATCTCAATCGTATGGTAGCGAAACAAGATGTTGTGGAATCACAAACAATGAGACGAAGATGTTTGTGATTACTTTTTATATCTTGCCTATCAGAGATATCAATCTCAATCCAATCAATATGATTGTACTCGTACGATAGAAGATGCAAGATCAGATCACACAAGTACAATAAAACTAGTATCGGTCTGGCTTCACAATCCCAATGAAGTCTTTAAGTCATTAACCTGGTTTTAGAAGAAGAAAACTAGAGGTTAAAGGAGAATCGACTCTAGCACGCAAACTAGTATCACACGTAAGGTGTGGGGATTAGTTTTGCACAATACTAGATGTCTCCTTTATATAATCTTTCAAATCAGGTTTTGCAATCAATGTTAGCTTAGTAACAAAGTATTCAATATTCACTGTTAGATGAAAACCTGATTTAGATTCAAGCTAATATTTCTCAACTGTTAGATCGAAAACTTAGCTTGTTATACAAACTTGACAATGCACGCTTCTAGGTTTGTTAACTGTACCCAAATGTATACACTTGTTGTTTCAACAATAGTTAACCAAAAGGTTAGCCATATGAGCATTTCATATCTACCATGTTCTTCTTCACCATAACTAGTTCAAATGAACTAGTTAGAGAGTTGTTCAATTGCAAGGAAATCTTATGTTCTACACAAGACACAATTGAAGCAAAGATGATTTGATTCACTTGAATCGGTTCATGAACTTTTATAGCCACGTTTGCAAACTGCATTCCTTAGTCTTTTAAGTTTAAGTTCAGAAATCATCTTCATATATATAACCTTCTCAAGTTCGCATACTAGGTTCGCGGACTTAAGTTACCGGGCAGAGTTTACAAACTCCAGCAGAAATTCTAGGGTTTGAGAACTTCTCCGGTTCGCGGACTGGGTTCACGGACTTAGCTTCACGCAAGTAGTTTGTCAACTCCAGTATAAATTCTCGGGTTTGAGAACTTCGGCAGTTCGCGGACTTGGCTCGCGCCATTCTTCCGGTTCTCTTGATCAACAAAGTTCGCAAACTTTGTTTCAAGGAATAAGACTTGTACATAAATGTGTTTCCACAACAATGCTTATGTCCACCATTTGTTATGTAATCTAAACTCTCATTTCAATCATTGAAACATTCTTAGAGGACGTTATATAGTTGTTACACCATTTCTCATCAAAGCAATTTTCAAAGTGATTGAAACATATCATGACTTTCGTCACTAGGTAAAGATAAACTTGATCGAAGTGAAAAGCTTACCAACACATATTTCGAGATATAGATAGGCGAGGTATACTCGGCTCGAAATACAAAATGTGTATAATCCAAGTCTATATATATAGCATACGACTTCTTGTCTCAAAGAGTAGGAGACAGAGTATATAGACTTTTGAGTGACAAATAAGTTCAAGTCTTCACGTACCTTTTTGTCGAGAAATTCCACCGGTTCCTTGAGTAGTTCTTCTTCTTGTATGATGAATCGCCATGAATTCCTTGAGATCAACTACACTTTCTATCCTAGTCCGAGACTTAGCTATAATAGACTATAAATCAAGACTTATAGTTTTGATCACTAACATTGACAAACATGCTTGAGATAGCAACCATGCGAGTTCGACCGAGCAATGCTCTAACAATCTCCCCCTTTGTCAATTTTAGTGACAAAACTATCAATACATATGGAACAAAAAAAAGATAAGGAAACTTTAGTAGCTCCTTTTCCACATGTCTAATCTTCAACATTCCTCGAAATCTTCGTCACTTCCAAGTACTCCAATGATCCCAAAGGTTGTAAGTTTAGCATCAACGTTGTTGAAGATCCGTAGCTATAACAATGAGAAAGCATCGGTCTCGATCATTGTTATACAGTATCATAGTATTATTACACAGTGTCAAAGTCCAGTTGTATCACAACTTAAACAATAATACTATGGTGATACGTATCACTCCCCCTTAGTCAATACTCCATCTCACATGGAAACCACTCCCCCTTACACAATGATCCAAAAACCATATGTATTTGTAGTGTGAACTACATATTAATTCTCCCCCTTTTTGTCAATAAAATTGGCAAAGGTACAAGAACGGGATCATAATAAAATTTTCGAAAGAGACATTTCATGACTAAAAGAGAAAATACATACCAACTAATTTAGATGCAATCATAAAGCCGAAGCTAAATGCATTCATCAAGGAGTTTAAAGATACAAGATAACCCCTCTAAAATTCCACAACCGCACACCCCTCAAGATATGACCATTAAGCACAAGTTCAAAAGAACTCTCCCCCATTTGATGTCATTCCCGAAAGAACAACAAGGAGCGACCTTAATTTCAAAAGAAAGGAAGGATTTTCATTGGACACCAAAAACCATGAGAATGATTTTCTATATCCAAAAACTCAATCAAATTAATCACAAGTAAACCCATGATTAATTTAATCAAAATGCGCAATCAAATTAAACACAAGAAGTGATCAATTTAATTGATTGTGCTCAACATAAGATAACTTACGGAGCTACGACTAAGTTAACCATAAGAAAATGATCAACTTAACCGTTCAAATACTCAACACAAGAAAACCTTATGGAGTCACAAAAATACTCAACTAGATTAATTACAAGAGAACCCATAATTAAATAATTGGAATACACAACCAAACTAATTACAAACATAATCAATTTAATTGTCATTTGTTTTGCTCGACATAAAAATACTTACGCAACAATAACTAAATAACCAAACAAGATGATTAATTTAGTTTAATATGCTCGACATAACATATCTCACGTAACAACAACTAAGCTAAAAAAATCAACTTGGTTGTATAATGCTCAACAAAAGATACATTACGGAGCCTCACAGTAATACATAAAATATGGATCAGGGATGATCAATACTGCGGGATACAAAATGAAAAAGAGAGGGTCTACCAACACCACCCAATATTTCGCTTAGCAATCTGTATGGACAAACTCAAATATACTTTTAAGAGAATCAACAAGACTCAATCAATTAAAAGTACATCAACGATTTTATATCTCTCTTCTTGATTTGATTTCCTCAAACAGAAACTGCGAGTACTAATCAAATACAAGGAATAACTTGAATGGTACCAAAGACCAATATCCAAGGATCAATCAATGACAATCAACAACCAAAGGTTGGATTACTCTAATTGATGATCTAACGCACAACCTGTATTATTTCAATTATAAAGATAAAACAATATAATGCGGAAACTGAAATAACACAGACACCAGAAATTTTGTTAACGAGGAAACCGCAAATGCAGAAAAACCCCAGGACCTAGTCCAGATTGAACACACATTGTATTAAGCCGCTACAGATACTAGCCTACTCCAAGCTAACTTCGGACTGGACTGTAGTTTGAACCCCAATAAGTCTCCCATTGATCCAAGGTACAGTTGTACTCCTTACGCCTCTGATCTCAGCAGGATACTGCTCACTTGATTCCCTTATCTGATCTCACCCACAACTAAGAGTTTCTACGACCGAAAATCGCAGGCTTTGACAATAAACAAATCTGTCTCACACAGACAAGTCTATCAAAGGATCAATCTGTCTCCCACAGAAAAATCCTAAATTTTTTGTTCTGTCTTTTGATCATAATCAAGGTGAACAGGAACCAATTGATAATCCGGTCTTATATTCCCGAAAAACAGCCTAGATAAATTAATCACCTCACAACAATCTTAATCGTATGGTAACGAAACAAGATGTGGCGGAATCACAAACAATGAGACGAAGATGTTTGTGAATACTTTTTATATCTTGCCTATCGGAGATATTAATCTCAACCCAATAAATCTGATTGTACTCGTATGATATAAGATACAAGATCAAATAAAACAACTACGATAAAAGTAGTATCGGTCTGTCTTCACAATCCCAATGAAGTCTTTAAGTCGTTAACCTGGTTTTAGAAGAAGAAAACCAAAGGTTAAAGGAGAATCGACTCTAGCGCGCAAACTAGTATCACACGTGAAGTGTGGGGATTAGTTTTGCACAATACTAGATGTCTCCTTTATATGGTCTTTCAAATCAGGGTTTCGCCTTGGACACAAAGCAAACAACATCCACCGTTATATTAAAACCTGATTTAGATTCAAGCTAATATTTCTCAACCGTTAGATCGAAAACTTAGCTTGTTATACACAAATGAAATGCACGCTTCTAGGTTTGTTAACCGTATCCAAACGTGTACATTGTTGGTTCAACAATAGTTAACCAAAAGGTTAGCCTTATGAGGATTTCATGCCAACCATATTCTTCTTCACCATAACTAGTTCAAATGACTTCAAATGAACTAGTTAGAGAATTGTTCAATTGTAAGGAAATCTTATGTACTACACAAGACATAACTGAAGCAAAGATGATTTGATTCACTTGAATCGGTTCATGAACTTTTATAGCCACGGTTTTCAAACTGCATTCCTTAGTCTTTATAAGTTTAAGTTCAGATATCATCTTCAGATATATAACCTTCTTAAGTAAGCCCAATAGGTTCGCGGACTTAAGCAACCGGGTAGAGTTTACAAACTCCAGCATAAAATCTTGGCAAAGACTTTCCGCCGGTTCGCGGATTGGTACTCACGCAACAAGTTTGTCAACTCCAGCATAATTTCTTCGGATGAGAATTTCGGTAGTTCGCGGACTTGGAAACAAGCCATTCTTCTAGTTTCTCTTGATCAAAAAAGTTCGCAAACTTTGGTTCAAGGGATATGACTTATGCACATATGTGTTTCCACAACAATACTTATGTCCATTATTGGTTATGTAATCTAAATTCTCATTCCAACCATTGAAACATTTTTAGAGGATGTTATATAGTTGTTACACCATTTATCGTCAAAGCAATTTTCAAAATGATTGAAACATATCATGACTTTCGTCAATAGGTAAAGATAAACATGGTCGAAGCGAAACGCTTACCAACACATATTTCGATATATAGATAGGCGAGGTATACTCGGCTCGAAATACCAAATGTGTATAATCTAAGTCTATATATAGCATACGACTTTTTGTCTCAAGAAGTAGGAGATAGAGTAGATAGACTTTTGAGTGACAGATAAGTTCAAGTCTTCACATACCTTTTTGTCGAGAAGTTCAACCGGTTCCTTGAGTAGTTCTTCTTCTTGTATGATGAATCGCCATGAAGTCCTTGATCTCAACTACACTTTCTATCCTAGTCCGAGACTTAGTTATAATAGGCTAGAAATCAAGACTTATAGTTTAGATCACTAACATTGACAACACATGCTTGAGATAACAACGCATGCGAGTTCGACCGAGCAATGCTCTAAAAATCTCCCCCTTTTTCAATTTTAGTGACAAAACTATCAATACATATGGAATACAAAAAAGATAAAGAAACTTTAGTAGCTCCTATTCCACATGTCTAATATTCAACATTCCTCGAAATCTTCGTCACTTCCGAGTACTCAAATGATCCCAAAGGTTGTAAGTTTAGCATCACCGTTGTTGAAGATCCGTAGCTATAACAATGAGAAAGCATCGGTCTCGATCATTGTTACACAGTGTCATAGTATTATTACACAGTGTCAAAGTCCAGTTGTATCACAACTTCAAAAATAATACTATGGTGATATGTATCACCCCCCCTTAGTCAATACTCCATCTCACATGGAAACCACTCCCCCTTACACAATTATCCGAAAATCATATGTATTTGTAGTGTGAACTACATATTAATTCTCCCCATTTTTGTTAATAAAATTGGCAAAGGTACAAGAACGGGATCATAATGAAATTTCCGTAAGAGACATTTCATGACTAAAAGAAAATACATACCATCTAATTTAGATGCAATCATATAGCCGAAGCTAATAGCATTCATCAAGGAGTTTAAAGATACAAGATAACCCCTTTAAAATTCCACAGCCGCACAACCCTCAAGATATGACCATTAAGCGCAAGTTCAAAAAAACTCTCCCCCATTTGATGTCATTCTCAAGGGAACAACAAGAGCGACCTTAATTTAAAAAAAAAAGGATTTTGATTGGACACTAAAAACCATGAGAATAATTTTCTATATCCAAAAATTCAATCAAATTAATCACAAGTAAACCCATGATTAATTTAATCGGAATACACAATCAAATTAAACACAAAAGTGATCAACTTAATTGATTATTCTCGACATAAGAGAACTTACGGAGCATACAACTAACATAACCATTAGAAAATGAATATGATAGTCGTTCACATACTCAACATAAGAGGAATCTTACGAAGTATGAAAATACTCAACTAGATTAATTACAAGAGAACCCATAATTAATCTAATTTGAATATACAACCAAACTAATTACAAAAGTAATCAATTTAATTGTCATTTGTTTTGCTCGACATAAAAAGACTTATGGAGCAATAACTAAATAACCAAACAAGATGATTAATTTAGTTTAAGAATGCTCTACATAAAGTACCTTACGGAACAACCAACAAATCTAATCAAAAATTAATCAAATTGGTTGTATCGTGCTCAACATAAGACACATTACGGAGCCTCATAGTATTACATAAAATATGGATCAGTGAAGATCAATACTGTGGAATACACAAGGATTCATTCTATCTTCCATCACTATTTGCATAACGATATTTAATAGACATAATCCTTGAACACAAAAGATTTTAACATATCTTCCATCAAAGAATTGACAATATAGGCTTAATTTTTGTATATGTCAAAAATCTATTCATCATTAAATCAACACATGAATACCGATCATGAACGACTTTACTTTTGACAAAATATGGGACAAGATAGTTCACGGACGTAAACACCAATATCCCATAACAAATTGTAATATAAAAAATTATAAAGATTAAATACTGCAAACCATCATCCTCCAAATATTTTTAGAATTTAAACCAATAAACCTAAAAAGAACAAGAAGATGAAAAATAATAGTTATGTGTAGTCACAATCGTTGCTATTCAAGCACTAGTTATTCTTCCAACTAAACCAAAATGAAGACATACTAGGCATCTAAAACAAGAAACATGATTAAAACACTCTAGACTCTGTCAGCAACTAGAGATTGAACATGGACGAGCTCATCAGTTGCCTTCTTTAGTTTGTTTTTCAGAAAATCAAGATTCCTTGTTGCAATTCCGAGCGTACTACTTCAAAGTCTCTAAGAAGGTTTCCTACCAGTTGTGATGACATCTGAACCGGTGCTTTGTTTTCATGATCAACAACATGAAAGCATGTTATAGAAACAGGATTCAACTCAAGAATATTGTCCTTCTCAACTTTATCAACCTTGTTGCTTCCATCCATTGTGTATAAAAAGAGTCAAGTAAAATCTTTTGACCTTATGGAACACAATATTTATAAGGTGTTCCAAGAAACCCTAGGAACAATGATGTTCGTGTGGGTTCGGTATGTGTACTTGGTCAATCATACATGTGAGACCCGGGGAAAGGAGAAGCACAATTATTCAAAGAATAGCCGAGAGACAGACACTCGGAGAAGGGATGAAGGAACACGAGGACCAATTCTTTTTTTTCCTTTTTACAAAAAATAAAAACAAACTTAACAACGAATTTAATACAACCCCGACAACTTTCCTAAGATGAGTCATCTTGAGAACAAGGAGCATCCACCTTTTATATAAAAGAGGGATGCGGCTTCAAGCAGTCATGGTGTATTAAGATGAGCATCTTGCTCATCAATATTCACTTCTTCTTTTCCTTTATCAAGGATATTTAGAGAGACATTAATTTTCATAGCTGAAGAATTTTTATCAAGAAAAGGGTTAGGAGTACCTGAGTCAACTGTTTTCCATGTTTTCTTGATACTCCGTTTGAGTCTGTTTATACTGATTTTTAGATCTGAGACTCGATTGTTGATATGTAGGAAATCCGGAGCGGAAGTCTTGGATTTGTAGCTTTCTTCAGGGAGAGATGAGGAACTCATCTTTTCTTTCTTTCTCCGATGCCTTTTTCTCTTTGCAGGGCCAGTCACCCTTTCGCCATTCTTTCTTCTTCCATTGTAGGCATTTTTTGTTTTGAACACACAACTAAGAAAGGACTTATCACAGTATATTCCTTGAGTGTTTAAAGTGAATTTTCCAACAATGTGTGAAACTGGTTTAATCACTTCTTTAGACATCCAAATAAGAATGTTATGAAGCTTTTCATTCCTCAACCGATAGCGACATCTTTGCTCAGAATGTCCTTTATTCCCGCAGTAATAGCAGTTAAAGGAATTATTTTTAACTGTTCTCTTGTGACCAGATTTAGAAGGAGCATAATCCTTGTTTTTGGGACCATTGCAAGCTGCTAAAGGTTTTTCATATGGAGAATTATCACTAGCTTTAACAAAGTTGATCTTACTAGTTTTTGAAGCGTCTATTCCTTTATAGCCCAGACCACGTGTATCACGGTGTTCTTTACATGCTCCAAGCATAGAAGATAATTTTGTAGAGCTAGAATTGAATCTACCCAGACTATCTTCCAGTGATTTTACTTTGTTAAGAGCAGCTGCAAGATCAGTCTCCAAGGATTTTTCTTTGGTGAGAAGACTGTGCTCTTTGTCGTAAAAACGTTTTTGTTGAGAGTCATATCTTTATTCAGTTTATGCAAGTCTTTCTTTCAACACGAAGAGTTTTCGAAAAAGATTATCACATTCAGATTTTTTTGTGCGTACATCTTCTTCGCGATCTTTAACGATAGATTGTAAGAGTTTATATCCACCATCGTATCCTTTAAAGAGTTTTCTCAACTTTCTGTTTTCTTGACAAAGAGGACCCATGTATTTACTAAAGAAGGTTGTTTACTTCTTTTATTTCAAGGCACAATCAAATAGATTGATATATTGAGAGACTTCTTCATCAATACTTTGTCCTTCTTCTGAATCACTATCATCTGAAAGATCATCCAACTGTTCCTCAAGAGATTTTTTCCATTCGAAAGTAGATTCAGTCATTGGACAAGTTCTTGAGTTTTTCTCAGAAGTTTCAACCTTTTGAGACTCACGTGAGTGGATCTGAACTGGTGTTGCGTTATCAGAGATGTACTTATCTTCCATAGAGTCAGATCGCTACAAACACAGACTTGTAAGGTCTTAAACGTGTTTGCCTGCTCTGATACCAATTGAAAAAGCGGGGCTCTAACAACACCACCCAATATTTATCCTAGCAATATGTATGGACAAACTCGAGTATACTTTTAAAAGAATCAACAAGACTCAATCAATTAAAAGTATATCAACGAGTTTATATCTCTCTTCTTGATTTGATTTACTCAAGCAAGAACTGCGAGTTCTAATCAAATACAATGAATAAATTGGATGGTACCAAAGACCAATATCCAAGGATCAATCAATGACAATCAACAAGCAAAGGTTGGATTACTCTAACTGATGATCTAATGCACAACCTGTATTATTTCAATTATAAAGATAAAACAATGTAATGCGGAAATTGAAATAACACAGACACCAAAAAATTTGTTAACGAGGAAACCGCAAATGCAGAAAAACCCCGGGACCTAGTCCAGATTGAACACACACTGTATTAAGCCTCTACAGACACTAGCCTACTCCAAGCTAACTTCGGACTGGACTGTAGTTGAACCCCAATCAATCTCGCACTGATCCAAGATACAGTTATGCTCCTACGCCTCTGATCCCAACAGGATACCGTGCACTTGATTCCCTTAGCTGATCTCAACTAAAACTAATAGTTTCTACGTCCCAAAATCGCAGGCTTTGACAATAAACAAATCTGTCTCCCACAGACAAGTCTATCAAAGCATCAATCTGTCTCCCACAGATAAACCCTAAAGGTTTTGTTCCGTCTTTTGATTATAATCAAGGTGAACAGGAACAATTGATAATCCGGTCTTATATGAACAGCCTAGAGTTTTCAATCACCTCACATCAATCTTAATCGTACGGTAGCGAAACAAGATGTTGTGGAATCACAAACAATGAGACGAAGATTTTTTTGATTACTTTTTATGTCTTGCCTATCGGAGATATCAATCTCAAGCCAATCAATCTGATTGTACTCGTACGATAGAAGATGCAATATCATATCACACAACTACGATAAAAGTAGTGTCGGTCTGGCTTCACAATCCCAATGAAGTATTTAAGTCGTTAACCTGGTTTTAGAAGAAGAAAACCAAAGGTTAAAGGAGAATCGACTATAGCACGCAAACTTGTATCACACGTAAGGTGTGGGGATTAATTTTGCACAATACTAGACGTCTCCTTTATATAGTTTTTCAAATTAGGGTTTGAAATCAATGTTAGCTTAGTAATAAAGCATTCAATATTCGCCGTTAGATGAAAACCTGATTTAGATTCAAGCTAATATTTCTCAACCGTTAGATCGAAAACTTAACTTGTTATACACACTTGACAATGCACGCTTCTGGGTTTGTTAACCGTACCCAAACTTATGCACTTGTTGATTCAACAATAGTTAACTAAAAGGTTAGCCATATAAGCATTTCATATCAACCATGTTCTTCTTCAACATAAGTAGTTCAAATGACTTCGAATGAACTAGTTAGAGAGTTGTTCAATTGCAAGGAAATCTTATGTTCTACACAAGACACAATTGAAGCAAAGATGATTTGATTCACTTGAATCGGTTCATGAACTTTTATAGCCACGGTTTGCAAACTGCATTCCTTAGTCTTTTAAGTTTAATTTCAGAAATCATCTTCAGATATATAACCTCTCAAGTACGCAGACTAGGTTCGCGGACTTAAGTTACCGGGCAGAGTTTACAAACTCCAATAGAAATTCTCGGGTTTGAGAACTTTGCCGGTTCGCGGACTTAGCTTCACGCAAGTAGTTTGTCAACTCCAGCAGAAATTCTCGGGTTTGAGAACTTCGACAGTTCGCCGACTTGGCTCACGCCATTCTTCCGGTTCTCTTGATCAACAAAGTTCACAAACTTTGGTTCAAGGATTAGGACTTATACGTAAATGTGTTTCCACAACAATGCTTATTTCCACCATTGGTTATGTAATCTAAACTCTCATTTCAATAATTGAAACATTCTTAGAGGACGTTATATAGTTGTTACACCATTTCTCGTCAAAGCTATTTTCAAAGTGATTGAAACATTTCATGACTTTCGTCACTAGGTAAAGATTAACTTGATCAAAGAAAAAAGCTTACCAACACATATTTCGAGATATAGATAGGAGAGGTATACTCGGCTCGAAATACCAAATGTATATAATCCAAGTCTATATATATAGCATACGACTTCTTGTCTCAAAGAGTAGGAGATAGAGTAGATATACTTTTGAGTGACAGATAAGTTCAAGTCTTCACATATCTTTTTGTCGAGAAGTTCCACCGGTTCCTTGAGTAGTTCTTCTTCTTGTATGATGAATCGCCATGAATTCCTTGAGCTCAACTACACTTTCTATCCTAGTCCGAGACTTAGATATAATAGACTAGAAATCACGACTTATAGTTTTGATCACTAATATTGACAAACTTGCTTGAGATAGCAACGCATGAGAGTTCGACCGAGCAATGCTCTAACAATCTTCATCTTCTTCGACGTCTTCAACAACAGCAGCAACATCGTTGTCTTCAAATACCAGCAGCAATATCATCTTCCATCGTCTTAAAACACCAACAACAACATTATCTTCCATCATCGTCGTCTTCAAAGCCGAGCTCGTTTTCATCATCGTTATCGTGTTCATCATCTTAACCAGCAGCAGCAGCAACAAGAAACGGATCTTGAAAGTATCCATCATCATCATCTTCATCATACAGCAACAGAAAAAAAAAACATCACGAGTTCATCTTCAATAGCAAAACAACATGAACTATGTTTCTTGTTTACATCATCTTCAGATGTTTCTTGTTTCACATCATCTCTGTAAATTAAAAACCCTAGAAAATACATATCTTCATTGATTCTATGCAGCAGCAGAAAAGAAAAAAAAAAGAGAGAAAAAAGTAGATCTGAAAAGAAAAAAAAGGTGAGAGAAAGTAAATCTGAAAATGATTTATTTTCTATTGGCTTTTCCTATATATATGGTCCTAATCTAAAAGGGTATTTCTACCACTACAAGATGACAATTACATCATCCACGACATCATCCTAGGACCAAACCATAATTTCTAGGACCAAATAAAAATATATATTTTAAAAAAGGACCATACAGACAGTTGACTCAGTCAACTGGACCAAACTCATCCTAATATATTATTTCTAGGACCTATTAGTATTTCCTACATATCTTTGTAAGTTCATAAGGTCAAGGTCGAATAAATTGAAACTGCTTCACCATTTTTTCTTTAGATTGATGTATGTATGTAAGTTACCGTGCTATACAAATGCCTCAATAAGGTCATTCCTAGATTACGAGAGTTCTTTGAATCTCTGTATATAGTGCTATCTATTGCTTAGTTTTAATTCAACTTGCCAAGCTAATACAAGTAGAATTATCAGAATCCTTTACGCCATCACCCCATGATTCCATGAATTGTTGAAGATTGTAAATAGGGTTCGAGATCGGTTGAGAAAAATCTGGTTGGAATAGTCCATTCATGTATATAAAATGCGCTTGAAAGTCTATCGATACCTTTATCTCAGTTCTATCATGCGCACAAGAAGTATGGGTTAGGAGGAACTTGGGATCTCCATGGTTTAGCTTCTTTCTGTGCTAGTTGGCGAGTCACTCTGGGCTCAATGAATCTCAAAGACACCATATTAATGTCCGTTGTCCGAGTTCGACGTGTACGACACTCGTTGTCCAAACTCAACGTATGCGACGGAATTCGCTGGCCAGGCTTGAATTACGTGTACTACATTTGCTGAATGTGTTTGGGATACTTGTCCGCCAAATCACATGAGTGTCGGCGTGGATATTTTTCTAACACACTTTGGACGAATTATGGACATACTTTCTTGTTTTCTTTTATATTGGTTTTCGACACTCTTGATAAATGGCTGGGTCGTTTGTGCATCCCATTCCCAAATTGGGCAGTATGTGGTGAATGAGGGTGTTGTTCTTGTAGGTGATAGGTATTTTTTTCTTAGTGGAGTGTGTCATGGATTCTTTGCTAATGTGATTCCGGCTCCTGTTAGAGCAGAGATTCGCAGGAATGCAAGAATTCCACTTCCTCCTCAAGCCATATTGTTTCCTCATCTCGATATGTTTTGTCCTGTAGTAGGTCGAATCCTAGCTGAAGTCGTAGCAATTGCTAATGCTGGTTATGGGGATGTTAATCCACCACCAGTACCAGAACCATCTGAGGCACCGGTAGAACCAGCACCACCAGAACCAAGAGAAGCACCAGAAGGAGTATCGGAAAGTCCAGCATCTACAACGCGAAAAGGAGTGTGAAACTATCCAACTGTACGTCCAGATAGGGTGCAAGGAGTATGAACTCGACAAGGACTGCGAGGTGTTGGTCAAAACAGAGCTAATTCTGTCTAACCAGGTAATGTCTAGGTCAAGTTCCTTCAACAGACAATGAATGATTTTTTGGTTTTTGAAAGTGGCCGATGTTGTCACTAGTTTTAAGAACATGTTATGTTTGTTTTGAACTAATTTAAGGATACAATTATTTGTAAGATGTTTAAGACATTTAAGACAATAGATGTTGATGTTCTTAATATGGGTTTTGCTATGAATGTGAATGTTTAAACTAGAATGACTAGAGATTTTGAGAAAATAAATAAATTAGTATGCAAGTGTATGTTGAAATGCTCAAGACAAAGAATACTAGTCCAAACAATAGGATTAGAGAGGTTTACTAAAGCATGATATGTAATGAATTCCGAAGAAATTAAATAGAATTTTTAGAACTAGCAGAGGTAGAAACAATACCTTTTCATAATTTACCTTAGAGTACCAGAGTTCTGTGAAAAGAATTACACCATCCAGAAAGTATATTTTGAGATGATCAAAGTGTAGCAGAGTAAAGATGGATGATTTGAGAAGATCGTAGGTGAATACATAACCTGTAAGGGTCTTGAAGATAAAGTTATGGTCTTCCTTATCCTTAGGGAGCTTGCTTGTGTATTTGTTTAGACAGTTACAACCACATTGTTGAAACTGAGAGTTTTTAGTGTTTTCCATATGATTCCTTTCCGTAGTGACTTGATGACTTGTTTCTAAGATTGTAATGATTAGTAGTTTGCGAATTTCTCTGTGATTGTGAGTCCTGTGAAAATTATTGTGATTATTAATGTGATTGTGAGTCTTGTGATGATTGATGATAAGAAATTCCTGATTGGATTCCATGAGAAACAACAAAAATAAAGCAAGGGTTGAGAGATTAAACACTGAGAGTGATGATAAATTAAGTGATCGGGTTATTGGTGGTATTCATGGGATTCGATTTCTGATCCGACCAGATTTTTGAGCCGGCATCAGAAGTCGGTGGAAACTAGCCGTTGAGGGACTACCAGACAAGCAACGGGAAAAAACAAGGACGACCGGGAAGAAATTAGGTGAGAGGGAGAGAGAAGAAGTCGTACAATGAGAGAGAGAGCATTGTGAAATACTATCCTGTTTTGGCTCTTAATTGGCAACATTGGGTGTTGGAGGGGGTCTCTCATTTGGATCCTCATCAGCCACAACCTCTTCATCGTCTTTAGCACCACCACCACTCCCACTCCCAAACTCATTTACACTATTCTGCAATACTATAATGTTAGTTCCCTGCACACCTACATGAATACCCACTTGTGGAACAGTTTGCCTTCCATCCTCAGCATTTGCATGACGCTTCAGACATCATCAACAAACAAGTTAGAACATGCATATCTTCAACAAATCAATTGGCACAATGAGATTAAAGTACAAATTAATTGGTATAATGAGATTAAAAATAAAATTGAGTACATGATGTGATTGAATTCACTGATTTCAATTGGCTCCATAACCCCCCTCACCTGGTGGAATTTGATCATACATCTGTTCTATCTTCACCCTTCGATTGTAGCACAAATTCTCACAGTGTTAATTGAAATTGCGAGTATAGTTAATAGCCTCTCGGCCATTAGGGAAAGCAATCCCATATGGAAAACTGGAAATTGGATAGTTGGGATCATACCAACTCAAAGTACGCTCTTGCAAAATATCCGGAGTCTTCTCAACAATTCCTTCTTCACTGTAATACACTCGAGGAATTTTCACTACTCTCTTCTTTGGGAAGATTTTCCTCTCTGGTTCCTTTGTTCTCTAAAGAGGAAATGAACAATGAAGAGTTGCCTCCTCGAACTGTTTTTTATATTTCTGGGGAGAGCAACAGACTTGAAGTTATTACCGTCAAAAGTAACTTCCTCACGTTACTCTCTCAACGCCTCACAACTAAGACGCGTTAAGCAAAGGAAAACCCGACTGGTCATGTCTATAGACCATCATTATGCCTACAAATCATTCTTATTGAACTGTACTATGCAGTTGGCTCCACTTGGAAAGTCTAACCACCACGAACCATGCAATACCTACTATGCTAGTGATAAGCATGCCAATGGAACTGTTTTATCTACAATTCATTACTCAAATGGGCTATATGTCCTTGATCATGATGGTTGTCTTAAGCCCAGGAATCTTAACCTATGTTGGGCCCACCCGGTCCTCTCTTTTGGGTGATCTCTCTTGGATCAGTTTTTTAACCCGAACCCGGAATACCACTAATTATACAACATGGCCGAGCACACGTTCAAAGTTAAATCTACCAACAGAGCAGGTAATCAGGTAAGATTTAGCTACAACCTTTGTGTTAACCTAACAGTTTTATCATTTACTTGCAGGTCTCCTTCCAAGGTATAGTTAGCCACCAAAAGACAAGATTACTGCACCAATTTCAGTCTCTTTGGTCCCTATCGGCTCCAGCACTCGATGCATCACCCTACTTGGCATAGTCTATGGTCAAAATCTAACATGAAAGTGCAAAACTCTGTTTACAACAGCCAAAAACTCCCACTCGTGATTATATTTCAAAATAAAGCCTTCATGCTTTCCCTCTCTCTTGAATCACATCCCTTTACCTATTTCTTTCTCAGTGAACATCACACACCTCTACACCACACCCTCACCCTTTTTTCTACCCTCTCATGGCTTCTTCTTCTAACACCAATACTACCAATATTGATAACCTAGTAAACTAAATGAATTCAACACTCTCTATCCCTGCTGATTTAATTCCAAAAGTCTTTCTCAACCCTGATAATGTTAAATATAAACAACCTCTAGACTGGAAATGGTGATTTATTGTTAAGCTATGCAGTAGCATTTGCTTTCAAACTATCAGAGTTAGCAACTTCATCAATGCCAACTGGGAACTTCAGAACCGAGTTGAAGTAGATGTTTGGAACAGAAGAAGAAATATTTATATCCTGAGGCTCACCCATGAAGATGATTATTCCACCTTGGGAAAATGGGGTATTCTCTGGTCCGTCACAGTTGGTATCAGAGCAGTTCCGATCCATACGGGACTGTGCATTATGAAACTCATCAGTGGTCTTCTCGTGCGGTAACTACAGGCAATCCTTTCACTTCTGGTTTTGTTTTGAACTTCGAGACGAAGTTCTTTTGATGGGGTTAATTGTTTAACACTCCGTATCTTCTTTTCGGGTTTAACCAAAATCTATTAACCCAATTCCGCACTTTGAATGCCTAAAACTCTTCTTTTGAAATTTTTAGGCTTCCTTGATAATAAATGTCAATGCCTAATGGAAAAGTCTGCCTTATGTTTAATCCTTGGGTTCTATAATAGTGACCCATGCATCTGGGCACGTGTCATATTTTGCCTAAGACATAAAAAGAGAAACCGGAGAGAACGAGGGGATTCTTTTTCACTTTCCATTTCTTCTTCATTTCATTTTCTTCTTCTTCATGTTGAATTTTACTTCCCTGTGTAGAACTTGATTTAAATCACGCAATTAGTGAGCTTAATGGATTCATGACTTCACTGAGTTTGCTGATGGTTCAAGATGGTTGGCCTTATACAAGAGGAGTATTAGTTCTTTCCCTTTTTCTTTCTCCATGTGGAAATTTCTCTCATCTCCTGAAAAATTGAGAGAACATGACTGAAAATCACGAAAAGTTAGTAAGTCCTTTGGGGGTACAACTACATCTAGTTGCTGATGGTGTTTATGTTGATTGAATTATCAACGGGGAAGAGGAATTTCTGTTCTTCAACTTGAGGATTTGATTTCTGGCAGGTGGTTCTCACCAAGTTGACCCAATGATTGTTATGAATTTGCAAGTTTGTATATCACACTAGATGCATGTATGATTAGGTACTTATCTATAAATCCTTGCTTGTATACAAGTTGTTTAGAATAGAGAAATTAGGGTTCATATCAATTTTGGGGATTTTTCCCTAATCTTCTTATAATGTCTAAACAACCAGATTGTAAAGCATGGGTCATTAGTCATTGAGAGATTATTTCTTTTCTCATCTTCCCTTTTACTATTTTAACCGAGATTCATGCATGAGTGAGTTTCGTGGAAATTTTGTTACATGAAGACGCAGAGGTGTTGATGGGGTTGGCTTGGGTTTTGTTTGTTAGCATTCACGCCTAAGAACCATCCCACCAGTTACTGGTTTTCCAAATGTTTGTTTTGAATCCGTGATTGGCTAGGATTGTTGTATTGCATTGGAACTCAATGTTTGCAGATTGAAAGGCTATAAAGGAGATCAATATAATAAGAACAGATAGATCTTTGGACCACCACAAATGTTTGATAAAAAGCCTAAGAGAAGAGGAAAAGAGGTAAAAGTTCTTACTCTTTCCTTCATTGGTCCTGCAATGGTGATTTAAAATCTGCATTTTGGCTCACTTGATTTTATTTCCCTGTACAACAATTGCATTTTTAATCTGTTGGTACTTGATTTCCAATTTGGTTTACTTGTGGAATTGTTAGTTAATGCTGTGACTATGTCTCTCGTTTCTTAGATAGCATATATATAAAATGCTTGATGCTTTGTGACTTGGAACTGCTGCACTGGTTTTATGGCATAGTAATGTGAACTAGCATAGCTTAAAAGACGAGACCAATTTCTAATTTATGGTAGTTCTATATGGCGACTAGTCCTGAACTGGCGGTAATGCTAGTCGGTCTCTACATATGTTGAGAACCATCATTTCTATGTATCCGTTGTGTTTGGAATGTGCAGCATTAAATGGGAATTTGATTCATAATATGTTAACATGCATCCCCATATATTAGGCGAATATTAGTGTGCATAAGCATCTGTTCCGGTACTTTGTTTAGTACAAAGGGTATGAATCAGATTAAGCTTTTGATAGGAGTTTGTGTAAGCTTTGGATACATTTTCTTATCCATAAGAGCAGCTAAGAAGTGAGATGTTGCCAATGGCTTATGAGTGGATATAATAACTAATTTGAAACCTTGTAATGTTCTGTCTGTTTCATGTGAAATTATCATTTGGTTAATTTGAACTTCGTCTATTACTCATCACCTAAGTGGAATATTAGGGAAGCCCTGATAAAACAAAATGAACTCATGATTATTAAATGATTCTTGCAAAGTATGTTAAAGATGGTTACAAAACAAATACGTTCCATTCATTTGATGAAATTAAGAAACTAGAAGTCAAACAGTCACATGGGCTTAACTCTTTATTTTGTCCTTTTGAAACCTCTTGTACTGCTATGTTTGGTAAAATGTCTTTGTCTTATATTTTCTTTGGAGCACTAACTGTTATAGAATGTTAGCAAAGCATACAAAGGGGTTGCTACAGGTCCAATGGTTATTACAATTCCAAGACTTCTTGTTGACGGCAAGTACGGTGTTGCTATCTACATTCTTCTTGGGTCTCTACGTTGCGACTTCTTATGCAGTAAGTTTCTGCAATCACTTAAAAGATTTTTGTAAATGTCTTCCCAAAAATCCTATGTGATGGTGGTTCAGTGATGGGTTTATGCGTAAAACACATTAGCCCTAACTAGAGAAGTAGTCACGTAACTTCTTTAAATGTATTCATTTTGGCGTGGTTTTCCAATCCACCATTTAGCTATGTTAAAAAAAAATTATAAGGACTTTTTCGCCACCAGATGAAAGTCATTTGCCGGTAAGTGCTTACATCTTATATGAAATTTTCAGATTTAATTTAACTAGTTCTGATGGACTGATTTAACATAGTGGATTCTGCTATCATATCCCTTTAATCTATTTGCGTCTTGTTACCTTGGCTACTGTGGTCTGGACTAATACCCATACTCTTTAATGTATTGACCCCCTTCTGATATTCAGTGAAAATATTAAACACTTTCATGTAGCTTGCGAAGCTGGCTTTTGGCCTCTTGGCTAAAATGGGATTTATGAACTGCTGCTAGTTAATATTTGATTTCAAACTTGTTAGTTACTATTTGATTTCAAACGGCAGAAATTTATTTAGCTTTATGAAACACGGATGTCTTACCTAAGATTTTAAGCCGTGAATTTAATATGGGTACTTGTTGTACATATTTAAACTGTTGACTGAAAAATGTAGTAATGGCAATATAGTAAGATATCTTTAGTTTATTATTATAGCCGTCTTTGGTTGTATTGGTCAAGGATTTTTAAATATTTCAAGTTACGGGTTTTTATTACATTTATAGTGCGGAGCTACGACATCGGATCTTTATAATACTGCTGCTGCCATTGTGATAAGTTAGAGATTGTTGCTGTTACGCTAAGCAGTTCATATAATCTTACATGAGATATGATTGCTACTTAATGAAAGTGGTTCATATCATCTAGCTAGAGATAGTTGTTATGATTGTGGGTAGTTCATACTATCTAAACAAAGTGACGAACTAAGGTCGTGCTTGATCCCTTCGAGCAACGGAGAGGGCACGTAGGCAGCCGTTATGCAGTTCAGCACAACTGTGCGGAGGTTATTCATATCGTCTAGAAAAGGTTGGTTGCTGCTTGGCAGTTCATACCATCCATTCCGAGAAGATTGTAACCTTGGCAGTAAGAGGTAGTTGCAGTAATTCCATTTGATGTTCATACTACCTAGTGAGAGGTGATTATTACCAGTCTAGGTAATTCGTATCATCTGTCCCAGTACATGAGAAGGGATGGCTACTGTCTATAATGGCAGTTCATACCATCAATCTAGAAATAATTACTACCTTTCGAGTAGTTCATATTATCTAAGAAAATGGTGTGTTGGGCTTGATAGAGTATAGTGAGTTGTCAGGCCCACTGGGGCACCCCACCTACGGGTTGCTACAGGAAGATCGTTGCGGCAACGATGGATGGTAACCAAAACTACCGTGACATTGGCACTGGCCATTCCTCACCCGTCTGATACGGTGTGTTTTCAGGCCCATTGGGGCACCCCACCACCTCGGTGGCTACCCGGAAGACCATTGGCACTGGCCCATGGTGGCTGGTATCTAGAACTACTTTGACAATTACATGACCTTAATCGAGGTTTATGTTCAGCAGAATCTGAATCTTTGAACTCTGGTGTTCGCTTGGAGATGATTATCACTTGCATAAGGTGATTCATATCATTTGTTTGGTAAAACCGAATTGGTCCGAAAATTTTTAAAGTCTAGTATCTTGAATGGCGTATCATAGAGTCGGAGCTTGTCAAGTGGCGAAAATTCTCTGGTCCGTCACACTTAGGTTCCCGTATTTCTCAAGCCAACAGGTACGCAAATGGGTGTGCATATTATGGTTCCCGGACATGGATTACATATGTGCAATAGTGCACAACATGACATATCCTATAATGGTTAAGTTTTCTAAACTCTTATTTCAATCATTGAAACTTTATTAGAGGATGACAATAGCCGTTTTCACACACTATTAGCATCAAAGCAATTTTCAAGTTATTGAAATAATCATTACGAAACATTCCAAGGCAACACCACCAAATGATTGTATCACACAAACCATGTAAGATGTCACTCGACGTTGATGGTGGTTTTTAGTTCAGGGCTAAAGTTGTAAATTTCCCGCATTTAATATGTTGTCACTCTGCAAAGAGACAGAGCCATGTAATAGAGATGAGTGGTCAACCTCTTCACTGGCGCATTTATTGAGCAATTCAATATATTCACATGAAATTTACCCAGAATAGTGCATGTAGCAACAATCCCAAATTTTCTTTAAATTTCGGCGCCCTACCTATATTATTCATTAATATAAGACTCACTGAATATTTTTCTGTGCTATGTTCCCCGGCTGAACCTTTAATATTGATATGACATGACAATTAATGTTCACTCGCAGCAGAGTAGCATGAATTTCCCTAAGTATCAATGCGACGGACCGGGAAATTACGCCTTTGGCGCGTTGCCCCGCAAGCCGTAACTTCCCTGATGCGTCATGATGAAGCTACGATCCGGACCTCAAAGCTAGGGAATTCACGTACATTTTCCCTTGCAAGCATGCCCGTGGAGCATGATGTTGCTAACTTAGCTTCCACACCGTTCCGAACTTACCCTGGTTCGCAAAAGGGTTAAGGCCATTAGGCCAGAGCCAATGCATTTTGCATGCATCACTGGCTTTGCCTCAACGTAGGGAATTCATCACTGAATCTCCTATCTAGATGACCAATTGTCATATCGCCGAGTCTTGTCCAGGCATAAGCCTTGGACTTTGGCACAGGACGCACCAAGTCCTTTCCATTCACTACCTTACATCGCGTGCCAACTCTTTGTAGCTTGATAGGAAGTATGAGCATCCACTTGCTGGCATGCAACTAAGCCTCATCAACCATGGCCACAATCATCTCTTGCATCGAGCTACCGAGCTTAGATTATATGAGGGGCCAAAATACCGCAATCATCTCTAAATTAGATGATATGAGCGACAACGTGCTGGACCGGCAATGCTGCAAATCGTTGCGGCTGCCTACGTACCCTTCCCCACTCTAAAGGGATCAAGCACAAACCGTAGTTCATCCTCGAATGGACATAAGCTTAAACCAACTCGTTTTCGTGGTCGTGGACAAGCAATAATGGTAATGGCCTAGTCCCTATAGGCCGTTCCGTCAAAATGCATCCAAGTGATGAATACTTGGTCCGCGGCATGGCATAGTGATTCCCCTGCTTAACACGCTCCATTGGTAAGGCCACATATCTATAAATGAGGCCAAGCATCATTTATACTCTTCCGTCTAAGCTATGAAGCTTACTTGGTACATGGTCCGCATATGTACCTTCAACCAACTATCCCTCACTATATATGTTAAAAAAACATTTTTACAACTTAGATTGAGGGAGCAAAAATCATTCATCAACTCCCCAGGTCGTGATGGTTGCACCTCACCACCCTGGCCAACAGCGATGTACGGCCGTGATGGCGGTACATTCAATTGTGGCTCACAGGTCAATTTTAATGTCCGGCCATGACGGCTGAACATTTCCTGAGCCAGGTCCCGTGAAGGGCCGTGATGGCTGTACTTCCGACTTTGGCCCATAAGCCATTCCAATGTCCAGCCGTGATGGGTGTACATTTCTAAGGATATCTTACTTGGTGTATGGTCCGTATATGCACCTTCAACCAAGTACCCCTCCCTATATATGTTAACTTGACATTTTTATAACTTAAATTGGGGGAACAAAAATCATTTATATCCTGAGGCTCACCCATGAAGATGATTATTCCACCTTGGGAAAAGGGGGTACTAGAGGAGTTTTTGACAATCTTATGGTCTTAGTGGGAATTCTTGCTGGTGGCCCTGAACTGATTGATGAAGAGATCTTCTCCGAAGTCATGATTTGGATCCTCATCAAAAGAATTCCTACACATATCATCCTGACATAAGAAACATAGTCAAGCCAATTGGAGTTTATCAAGATGCAAAGAAAGCTTATGGTAGAGAAAGATATGAGAAAAATTTGGAGGTTAAGCTCACTATAAATGTCACCAAACCTCTCAAATTTGGCATTGAAGCATTTGAAACACCTACTCTCTCACATCGGCTGGAAGTTGTTTATGCTCTAAATAGCATCAAATTATGCAAAGTTTGTAGAGTCCTTGATCACCCTAACACCTTATGTGAAACTACACCAACCCAACCTCACCTTCATCACCCACATCTACCAACACCCCGACCAGCAACTCTACCAAGAACTCAACAATAAAAAATTATCCAAGCTGGAAAAGATGTAATCTACAGAACTTACTCTGATGCTGCAGCTGAATTTGAAGCTAAAATGAAAATTTCCAAGAGATTGGAGATGGAAAAGTACATTGCAAAAATTGCTTCATCTTCTGACAGCCCAATCATATTTGGATCCCAACATTCTCCTACTGATGTGGCTCATTCCCCTCATCCCGATGTCCTGGCTTGTCAAATCAAAAACATGAGACTTGATATGGCAAAGAAAATTGTTGGTTCCTACAAGAAAAAACTTCCAAAAATGAAAGCTGTTGCAAGAGCTCAACACACCAACAATCCTGATAATCCTAACCTTCCTGCCTTGGCTGTTGAAAACATCTTCCATGCTTTTCCCTCCCCAAAAACCTTTCCTTTGAATACCCTTCCCACTCTTGCCCAAATCAAATCTAGAATGGAAGATGAGATTGTTGTAAAGAAGAAAATGGATTGGAAAGCAAAGAAAAAAGCTCATAGCTTTGAGGAACTAAGTGATAATTCCTTGACTCTCAACAAACATGACCCAAAAAGAAAGAAACGTTATGAGGATAACAAGTACCCCAACAACACTGATCTAATGGAAGCTGACAACCTCAAAAGATTCAAGGATTTGGATGAAGAAACAAATGAACAGACTTGTAATACTCCTCCACTAAGGGCTAATGGTACCTTGGAAAGAGCCTCTTATGAAAACATGGTAAACTATCTTACTTCTCACTATTTTATTATGGTAGGATATCTTACATTACTCTTTATAATTCAGATAACTAGAACCACACACTATGACCACATTACTAGAAGACTAGCTTTCAAATATCCTATTGTTTCCTATTTTTAGCAATTCATTAGAGCTTTGGCATGAAATTGTCAGGGATTAGGAACTAGAGATGCTAAGAATTACTTCAATGACATGTTAAACAAACTAAATCCTGATATCATTTTCCTCTCTGAGACTAAACAAAAACAAAAAAAATATTAAGAAAATCATGCATGAAATTAGCGTCAACAACTTTTGGTATGTTAATGTAGGAGGGGAAAGTGGCACTGCTGGTCGCTTATCCCTGATATGGAAAAGCAATATATCTATTGACATCATGGACTTTTCCTTGAACCATATCAATGCTATAGTCAAATCTGCGAATAGCCCCCCTTGGCTTTTCACAGGCTACTATGGAATTCCCTATGATACCTCCAGTAAGTTAAAATCTTGGAAAATGATAGAGAAAACTGCAGCCACCAACCAATTGCCTTGGATAATTCTTGGTGACTTCAATCTTATCCTTCATGATACTGAAAAGTTCAGCACACATCCCATTGAAGCATCCTTGTTCAATAACAAAATCCTTGATCTGGATTTAGTTGACCTTGGCTTCACTGGGTGTCCTTTTACTTGGTCCAACAAAAGAAGAGGTCATGCTCTCGCTGAACACAGGTTAGATAGGGGATTGGCAACTGAGGATTGTCTAGTCCTCTATCCAAACACTATCATCACTAACATGCTAGATATTGGCTCTGACCACCATCCTATCTTGCTAAATTCCGATCCCCATTGGAAAAATGACAAAATTCCTTTCAAATTCTTTGGTCCTTGGCTGGATCATGAGGATTGCAAGAAAATTATAGCTGAATGTTGGAGCATGTCCTTAACTGGATCCAGTGCTTTCACCATTGCCAGGAGACTCAAGAATATAAAGATTCAAATCAGAGTCTGGAACAAGGATGTTTATGGCAACATTAAAACAAATATTGAAGAATGCAAGCAACATCTACACTTGCTACACAAAAACTATTTTAGAATGGATAGGGTTCAAGCCCTAGCTGAAGCAAGGAAGAACCTAAAAAAATGGCATGACATTGAATAACAATTCTGTAAAAACAAGAGTGGAGATCAACTTATAAAGCTGGGAGATCAGAACATAAGTTATTTCCACAGAGCAATTAAGAGAAGAATAAGAAGAAACAATATGGATACAATCCAGGATGAAAAAAGAGATTGACTAACAGATTATCAAGAAGTAAAAAACTGCTTCACAAGCCATTTCTCACCTCTGGCCACAACCATAACCTCATAAGACAACATTATGCTAAATAGGAACCCTGATCACAATGAGATTAAGTCCATCCTCTTCAGTATGGCAAGTGATAAAGCTACAGGACCTGATGGTTTTCCTCCAAATTTCCTCAAAGAAAACTGGGAGCTATTGGGGAATGACATTGTCAATATGGTGCAACATTTTTTCACCTCTGGCCACATGCTAAAAGAAATGAATTCTAATTTTATCTCCCTCATCCCAAAAGTTGACAACCCTTCTTCTCCAAGCCAGTTTAGACCCATCAGTCTCTGCAATACTACCTATAAAATCATCTCCAAACTCATTACCCAGAGAATGAAACCTCACCTAAACAAGATCATATCTCTATACCAATCTGCTTTCATACATGGCAGACAAATATCTGATAACATGGCCATTTCCCATGAAATCATTCACACCATGAGATCTAAAAGAGGTAATGAAAATACGGGGGTCTAACAACCACACCCAACAATTCGTTTGGAAATCTGAGAAGAGTTACTCCAATACACTTTCTAGAGAATCAACTAGACAGTCAGACTCAACCTAGAGTGAAGTATATCAAATAATTTAATATCTCTAACTCTTAATGCAATCCGCAATCAACAAATACAAATATGCGAGCCCGATTGAACATAAGAGGAGTTACTTGAACGGTACCAAAGACCAATGTTCAATTGTCAATCAATGTAAATCAATAACCAAAGGTTGGATATTCTAATTGACCGATCTTAACGCACAACCTGTGATATTCTAATTATATAACAAAATATAATGCGGAAAAGAAATAACACAAACACCAGAATTTTGTTAACGAGGAAACCGCAAATGCAAAAAAAAACCCCGGGACCTAGTCCAGATTGAACAACACATTGTATTAAGCCGCTACAGACTCTAGACTACTACCAATTAACTTCGGACTGGACTGTAGTTGAACCCTGATCAATCTCACACTGATTCAAGGTACAGTTGCATTCCTTACATCTCTGATCCCAGCAGGATACTACGCACTTGATTCCCTTAGTTGATCTAACCCACAACCAAGAGTTTCTACGACCCAAAGTCGAAGACTTGATAAACAAATTTGTCTCCCACATAAAAGTCTATTGATTGAATAAATATGTCTCCCACAGAAATAACCAAGAGTTTTTGTTTCGTCTTTTGATAAATCAAGGTGAACAGGAACCAATTGATAAACCCGACTTATATTTCCGAAAAACATCCTAGTATTTTCAATCACCTCACAATAATCTTAATCTACTAGCGAAACAAGATATTATGGAATCACAAACGATGAGACGAATATTTTTTGATTACTTTTATCTTTCCTATCGGAGAAATTAATCTCGAGTCAATTATTTCAGGTTTACTCAATATGATAGAATTGGGCAAGATCAGAACACGCAACTACTAAGAAAATAGTTGGGCCTGGCTTCACAATCCCAATGAAGTCTTTGAATTTGTTAACCTACAAAGTATCGATAGAAACCTAAGTTTTGATAAAATGTCTTAGTCTTATATTTTCTTTGGAGCACTAACTGTTATAGAATGTTAGCAAAGCATACAAAGGGGTTTCTACAGGTCCAATGTTTATTACAAGTCCAGGACTTCTTGTTGACGGCAAGTACGGTGTGCTATCTACATTCTTCTTAGGTCTCTACGTTGCGACTTATTATGAAGTAAGTTTCTGCAATCACTTAAAAGAGTTTTGTAAACGTCTTCCCAAAAATCCTATATAATGGTGGTTCAGTGATGGGTTTATGCGTAAAACATATTATCCCTAACTAGAGAAGTAGTCACGTAACTTCTTTATATGTATTCATTTTAGCGTGGTTTGCCAATCCACCATTTAGCTTTATGTTAAAAATGTTTTTTTATAAGGACTTTTCGCCGCCAGCCGAAAGTCATTTGCCGGCAAGTGCTTACATCTTATATGAAATTTTCAGATTTAATTTAACATGTTCTGATGAAATGTTTTAACATAGTGAATTTCCCTATCATATTCCTTTAATCTATTTGCGTCTTGTTACCTTGGCTATTGTGGTCTGGACTAATACCTATACTCTTTAATGTATTGACCCATTTTGATATTCAGTGAAAATATTAAACGCTTTCATGCGAAGTTGGCTTTTGGCCTCTTGGCTAAAATGGGATTTACGAACTGCTGCTAGTTAATATTTGATTTCAAACTTGTTAGTTATAATTTGATTTCAACCGACAGAAATTTATTTAGCTTTATAAAACACGGATGTCTTACCTAAGCTTTAAGCCGTGAATTTAATATGGGTACTTGTTGTACATGTTTAAACTGTTGACTGAAAAATGTAGTAATGGCAATTTAATAAGATATATTTAGTTTATGATTATAGCCGTCTTTGGTTGTACTGGTCAAGGAATTTAAATATTTCCAGTTACGGGTTTTTATTACATTATAGTGCGGAGCTACGACATCGGATCTTTATGATACTGCTGCTGCCATTGCGATAATTTAGAGATTATTGCTGTTACGCCAAGCAGTTCATATAATCTTACATGAGAGATGATTTCTACTTAATGAAAGTAGTTCATATCATCTAGTTAGAGATAATTGCTACGATTGTGGGTAGTTCATACTATCTAAACAAAGTGACGAACTACGGTCGTGCTTGATCCCTTCGAGCAACGGAGAGGGTACGTAGGTAGCCGTTATGCGGTTCAGCACAACCATGCGGAGGTTATTCATATCATCTGGAAAAGGTTAGTTGCTGCTTGGCAGTTCATACCATCCATTCCGAGAAGATTGTAACCTCGGCAGTAAGAGGTAGTTGCAGTAATTCCGTTTGCTGTTCATACTACCTAGTGAGAGGTGATTATTACCAATCTAGGTAATTCGTATCATCTGTCCCAGTACTTGAGAAGGGATGGTTACTGTCTATAGTGGAAGTTCATACCTTCAATCTAAAGATAATTACTACGTTTTGAGTAGTTCATATTATCTGAGAAAATGGTGTGTTGAGCTTGATATAGTATTGTGAGTTGTCAGCCCCACTGGGGAATCCCACCTATGGGTGGCTACCCGGAAGATCGTTGCGGCGACGATGGCTGGTAACCAAAACTACCCTGACATTGGCACTGGCCATTCCTGACCCGTATGATACGGTGTGTTGTCAGGCCCACTGGGGAACCCCACCACCTCAGTGGCTACCCGAAAGATCATTGGCACTGGCTGATGGTGGCTGATATCCATAACTACTCTGACAATTACATGACCCTTAATCGAGGTTTCTATTCAACAGAATCTCGGTCTTTGAACCCTGGTGTTCGCTTGGAGATGATTGTCACTTGCATAAGGTGATTCATATCATTTGTTTGGTAAAACCGAATTAGTCCGAAAAATTTGAAAGTCTAGTATCTTGAATGGCGTATCAGAGAGTCGGAACATGCTAAACGGTCGTAACCCGACCCATTGGAAGCGAAAATTTTCTGGTCCGTCACAGTTGGTATCAGAGCAGTTCCGATCCATACGGGACTGTGCATTATGGAACTCATCAGTGGTCTTCTCGTTCGGTAACTACAAGTAATCCTTTCACTTCTGGTTTTGTTTTGAACTTCGAGACGAAGTTCTTTTGATGTGGTTAATTGTGTAACACTCCGTATCTTCTTTTCGGGTTTAACCAAAATCTATTAACCCAATTCCGCACTTTGAATGCCTAAAACTCTTCTTTTGAAATTTTTAGGCTTCCTTAATAATAAATGTCAATGCCTAATGGAAAAGTCTGCCTTATGTTTAATCCTTGGGTTCTATAATAGTGACCCATGCATCTGGGCACGTGTCATATTTTGCCTAAGACATAAAAAGAGAAACCGGAGAGAACGAGGGGATTCTTTTTCACTTTCCATTTCTTCTTCACTTCATTTTCTTCTTCTTCATGTTGAATTTTACTTCCCTGTGTAGAACTTGATTTAAATCACGCAATTAGTGAGCTTAATGGATTCATGACTTCACTGAGTTTGCTGATGGTTCAAGATGGTTGGCCTTATACAAGAGGAGTATTAGTTCTTTCCCTTTTTCTTTCTCCATGTGGAAATTTCTCTCATCTCCTGAAAAATTGAGAGAACATGACTGAAAATCACGAAAAGTTAGTAAGTCCTTTGGGGGTACAACTACATCTAGTTGCTGATGGTGTTTATGTTGATTGAATTATCAACGGGGAAGAGGAATTTCTGTTCTTCAACTTGAGGATTTGATTTCTGGCAGGTGGTTCTCACCAAGTTGACCCAATGATTGTTATGAATTTGCAAGTTTGTATATCACACTAGATGCATGTATGATTAGGTACTTATCTATAAATCCTTGCTTGTATACAAGTTGTTTAGAATAGAGAAATTAGGGTTCATATCAATTTTGGGGATTTTTCCCTAATCTTCTTATAATGTCTAAACAACCAGATTGTAAAGCATGGGTCATTAGTCATTGAGAGATTATTTCTTTTCTCATATTCCCTTTTACTATTTTAACCGAGATTCATGCATGAGTGAGTTTCGTGGAAATTTTGTTACATGAAGACGCAGAGGTGTTGATGGGGTTGGCTTGGGTTTTGTTTGTTAGCATTCACGCCTAAGAACCATCCCACCAGTTACTGGTTTTCCAAATGTTTGTTTTGAATCCGTGATTGGCTAGGATTGTTGTATTGCATTGGAACTCAATGTTTGCAGATTGAAAGGCTATAAAGGAGATCAATATAATAAGAACAGATAGATCTTTGGACCACCACAAATGTTTGATAAAAAGCCTAAGAGAAGAGGAAAAGAGGTAAAAGTTCTTACTCTTTCCTTCATTGGTCCTGCAATGGTGATTTAAAATCTGCATTTTGGCTCACTTGATTTTATTTCCCTGTACAACAATTGCATTTTTAATCTGTTGGTACTTGATTTCCAATTTGGTCTACTTGTGGAATTGTTAGTTAATGCTGTGACTATGTCTCTCGTTTCTTAGATAGCATATATATAAAATGCTTGATGCTTTGTGACTTGGAACTGCTGCACTGGTTTTATGGCATAGTAATGTGAACTAGCATAGCTTAAAAGACGAGACCAATTTCTAATTTATGGTAGTTCTATATGGCGACTAGTCCTGAACTGGCGGTAATGCTAGTCGGTCTCTACATATGTTGAGAACCATCATTTCTATGTATCCGTTGTGTTTGGAATGTGCAGAATTAAATGGGAATTTCATTCATAATATGTTAACATGCATCCCCATATATTAGGCGAATATTAGTGTGCATAAGCATCTGTTCCGGTACTTTGTTTAGTACAAAGGGTATGAATCAGATTAAGCTTTTGATAGGAGTTTGTGTAAGCTTTGCATACATTTTCTTATCCATAAGAGCAGCTAAGAAGTGAGATGTTGCCAATGGCTTATGAGTGGATATAATAACTAATTTGAAACCTTGTAATGTTCTGTCTGTTTCATGTGAAATTATCATTTGGTTAATTTGAACTTCGTCTATTACTCATCACCTAAGTGGAATATTAGGGAAGCCCTGATAAAACAAAATGAACTCATGATTATTAAATGATTCTTGCAAAGTATGTTAAAGATGGTTACAAAACAAATACGTTCCATTCATTTGATGAAATTAAGAAACTAGAAGTCAAACAGTCACATGGGCTTAACTCTTTATTTTGTCCTTTTGAAACCTCTTGTACTGCTATGTTTGGTAAAATGTCTTTGTCTTATATTTTCTTTGGAGCACTAACTGTTATAGAATGTTAGCAAAGCATACAAAGGGGTTGCTACAGGTCCAATGGTTATTACAATTCCAAGACTTCTTGTTGACGGCAAGTACGGTGTTGCTATCTACATTCTTCTTGGGTCTCTACGTTGCGACTTCTTATGCAGTAAGTTTCTGCAATCACTTAAAAGAGTTTTGTAAATGTCTTCCCAAAAATCCTATGTGATGGTGGTTCAGTGATGGGTTTATGCGTAAAACACATTAGCCCTAACTAGAGAAGTAGTCACGTAACTTCTTTAAATGTATTCATTTTGGCGTGGTTTTCCAATCCACCATTTAGCTATGTTAAAAAAAAAATTATAAGGACTTTTTCGCCACCAGCTGAAAGTCATTTGCCGGTAAGTGCTTACATCTTATATGAAATTTTCAGATTTAATTTAACTAGTTCTGATGGACTGATTTAACATAGTGGATTCTGCTATCATATCCCTTTAATCTATTTGCGTCTTGTTACCTTGGCTACTGTGGTCTGGACTAATACCCATACTCTTTAATGTATTGACCCCCTTCTGATATTCAGTGAAAATATTAAACACTTTCATGTAGCTTGCGAAGCTGGCTTTTGGCCTCTTGGCTAAAATGGGATTTATGAACTGCTGCTAGTTAATATTTGATTTCAAACTTGTTAGTTACTATTTGATTTCAAACGGCAGAAATTTATTTAGCTTTATGAAACACGGATGTCTTACCTAAGATTTTAAGCCGTGAAGTTAATATGGGTACTTGTTGTACATATTTAAACTGTTGACTGAAAAATGTAGTAATGGCAATATAGTAAGATATCTTTAGTTTATTATTATAGCCGTCTTTGGTTGTATTGGTCAAGGATTTTTAAATATTTCAAGTTACGGGTTTTTATTACATTATAGTGCGGAGCTACGACATCGGATCTTTATAATACTTCTGCTGCCATTGTGATAAGTTAGAGATTGTTGCTGTTACGCTAAGCAGTTCATATAATCTTACATGAGATATGATTGCTACTTAATGAAAGTGGTTCATATCATCTAGCTAGAGATAGTTGCTATGATTGTGGGTAGTTCATACTATCTAAACAAAGTGACGAACTAAGGTCGTGCTTGATCCCTTCGAGCAACGGAGAGGGCACGTAGGCAGCCGTTATGCAGTTCAGCACAACTATCCGGAGGTTATTCATATCGTCTAGAAAAGGTTGGTTGCTGCTTGGCAGTTCATACCATCCATTCCGAGAAGATTGTAACCTTGGCAGTAAGAGGTAGTTGCGGTAATTCCATTTGATGTTCATACTACCTAGTGAGAGGTGATTATTACCAATCTAGGTAATTCGTATCATCTGTCCCAGTACATGAGAAGGGATGGCTACTGTCTATAATGGCAGTTCATACCATCAATCTAGAAATAATTACTACCTTTCGAGTAGTTCATATTATCTGAGAAAATGGTATGTTGGGCTTGATAGAGTATTGTGAGTTGTCAGGCCCACTGGGGCACCCCACCTACGAGTTGTTACAGGAAGATCGTTGCGGCAACGATGGATGGTAACAAAACTACCGTGACATTGGCACTGGCCATTCCTCACCCGTCTGATACGGTGTGTTTTCAGGCCCACTGGGGCACCCCACCACCTCGGTGGCTACCCGGAAGACCATTGGCACTGGCCCATGGTGGCTGGTATATAGAACTACTCTGACAATTACATGACCTTAATCGAGGTTTTTGTTCAGCAGAATCTGAATCTTTGAACTCTGGTGTTCGCTTGGAGATGATTATCACTTGCATAAGGTGATTCATATCATTTGTTTGGTAAAACCGAATTGGTCCGAAAATTTTAAAAGTCTAGTATCTTGAATGGCGTATCATAGAGTCGGAGCTTGTCAAGCGGCGAAAATTCTCTGGTCCGTCACACTTAGGTTCCCGTATTTCTCAAGACAACAGGTACGCAAATGGGTGTGCATATTATGGTTCCCGGACATGGATTACATATGTGCAATAGTGCACAACATGACATATCCTATAATGATTAAGTTTTCTAAACTCTTATTTCAATCATTGAAACTTTCTTAGAGGATGACAATAGCCGTTTTCACAAACTATTAGCATCAAAGCAATTTTCAAGTTATTGAAATAATCATTACGAAACATTCCAAGGCAACACCATCAAATGATTGTATCACACAAACCATGTAAGATGTCACTCGACGTTGATGGTGGTTTTTAGTTCAGGGCTAAAGTTGTAAATTTCCCGCATTTAATATGATGTCACTCTGCAAAGAGACAGAGCCATGTAATAGAGATGAGTGTTCAACCTCTTCACTGGCGCATTTATTGAGCAATTCAATATATTCACATGAAATTTACCCAGAATAGTGCATGTAGCAACAATCCCAGATGTTCTTTAAATTTCGGCGCCCTACCTATATTATTCATTAATATAAGACTCACTGAATACTTTTTTGTGCTATGTTCCCCGGCTGAACCTTTAATATTGATATGACATGACAATTAATGTTTACTCGCAGCAGAGTAGCATGAATTTTCCTAAGTATCAATGCGACAGACCGGGAAATTACGCCTTTGGCGCGTTGCCCCGCAGGCCGTAACTTCCCCGATGCGCCATGATGAAGATACGATCCGGACCTCAAAGCTAGGGAATTCACGTACATTTTCCCTTGCAAGCATGCCCGTGGAGCATGATGCAGCTAACTTAGCTTCCACACCGTTCCAAACTTACACTGGTTCGCAAAAGGGTTAAGGCCATAAGGCCAGAGCCAATGCATTTTGCATGCATCACTGGCTTTGCCTCAACGTAGGGAATTCATCACTGAATCTCCTATCTAGCTGACCAATTGTCATACCGCCGAGTCTTGTCCAGGCATAAGCCTTGGACTTTGGCACATGCCGCACCAAGCCCTTTCCATTCACTACCTTACATCGCGTACCAACTCTTTGTAGCTTGATAGGAAGTATGAGCATCCACTTGCTGGCATGCAACTAAGCCTCATTAAGCATGGCCGCAATCATCTCTTGCATCGAGCTACCGAGATTAGATTATATGAGGGGCCAAAATGCCGCAATCATCTCTAAATTAGATGATATGAGCGACAACGTGCTGGACCGGCAATGCTGCAAATCATTGCGGCTGCCTACGTACCCTTCCCCTCTCTAAAGGGATCAAACACAAACCGTAGTTCATCCTCGAAGGGACATAAGCTTAAACCAACTCGTTTTCATGGTCATGGACAAGCAATAATGGTAATGGCCTAGTCCCTATAGGCCGTTCCTTCAAAATGCATCCAAGTGATGAATACTTGGTCCGCGGCATGGCATAGTGATGCCCCTGCTTAACACGCTCCATTGGTAAGGCCACATATCTACAAATGAGGCCAAGCATCATTTATACTCTTCCGTCTAAGCTACGAAGCTTACTTGGTACATGGTCCGCATATGTACCTTCAACCAACTATCCCTTCCTATATATGTTAAAAAAACATTGTTACAACTTAGATTGAGGGAGCAAAAATCATTCATCAACTCCCCAGGCCGTGATGGTTGCACCTCACCACCCTGGCCAACAACGATGTACGGCCGTGATGGCTGTACATTCAATTCTGGCTCACAGGTCAATTCTAATGTCCGGCCATGACGGCTGAACATTTCCTGAGTCAGGTCCCGTGAAGGGCCGTGATGGATGTACTTTCGACTTTGGCCCATAGGCCATTCCAATGTCCAGCCGTGATGGGTGTACATTTCTAAGGATATCTTACTTGGTGCATGGTTCGTATATGCACCTTCAACCAAGTACCCCTCCATATATATGTTAACTTGACATTTTTATAACTTAAATTGGGGGAGCAAAAATCATTCATCAACTCCCAAGGCCGTGAAGGCTGCACCTTACCAATCTGGACAACTGCGATGTCCGGCCAAGTGTCCAGTCACTACCAACTCGATGTCCAGCCACTGCCAACTCGGTGTCCATCCATGTTGGTGGTACATTACCAGCTCGGTGTCCAGCAATGTTGGTTTTCCACTGCCAATACCAGGGCCATCTACCCAACTGGCCTAATGCACCATTTGATGCGAGATTGGCTCTTGGCCAATGTGAATTCCAATTATTTCCATATTGGACTTAGACAATATGCCTACGCGATGTGTCTTACTTGGCACCAAATATGGCCCCTGGCCAAATGTATCTTACTATGCAAAGGAAGCTTTGGATGAAGCTTCATCTCAGGCCACGACGCATCTTTTAGCATGTGCCATGCTAAAAACACTGGGTTTTACAATATTCACCCCTTTAAAGAATTTCGTCCCCGAAATTCAAAACAAAGACTATTGTGGACAATATCTTCGGTTTGGATTTCCTGAGAAAAAGTGTCATACCAGATGCTCAGAAATCACAGGTTTCTTCAAGTTGTCGTGAACATCATTTTAGACCTTCTGAGCAAACGACCCACACCGCATACTGATGAATCCAAAAGGAGTCCACAACATTAACAATAATCTCAATTGGACAGTTACCAAAAATATATCTCAACAAGGTATCCTAAATGTGCATCCCATACTACGCACTCAGGAGTCCCTAAAGTTCACAAGGTTGATGTCAACAACATCTAGTACTGTGTGGAACATGATCCAGTTTCCCACCGTCCTTGACGGTCATCCAGATTTCCACTCGTAAGTGGGATGCTAGCCGGGCCTGGCAACGCAGACTTGGACAGTTTCCAATGTGTGGGGATGATCAGTCCCATTGTCTATCCACCGTCACATACGGTCTTCCAGATTTTTACTCGCAACTTGCTCTGATACCACTTAGGCCATCCAAACTCACAGTACTTAAAAAACCTCAACTCGATTCGCATATTAACTGGCATAACAGTTACAAACTCCTTTCCTAGCAAAAGTTGGCCTACTCTCCAACTTTATTTCCCCTTTGAAGGAAAATTACTCGTTGACAAGTCCACTCTGCACAGTCCCTGGAGTTATCTCGGAACTTGCTCTGATACCAACTGTGACGGACCGGAAAATTATGCCTTTGGTGCGTTGCCCCGCAGGCCGTAACATCCCCGATGCGTCATAATGAAGCTACGATCCGGTACTCAAAGCTAACTTAGCTTCCATAGCGTTCCTAACTTACCCTGGTCCGCCAAAGGGTTAAGGCCATAAGGCCAGAGCCAATGCATTTTGCATGCATCACTGGCTTTGCCTCAACGTAGGGAATTCATCACTGAATTTCCTATCTAGCTGACCAACCGTCATACCTCCAAGTCTTGTCCAGGCATAAGCCTTGGACTTTGGCACATGCCGCACCAAGCCCTTGCCATTCACTACCTTACCTCGCGTACCAACTCTTTGTAACTTGATAGGAAGTATGAGCATCCACTTGCTGGCATGCAACTAAGCCTCATCAAGCATGGCCGCAATAATCTCTTGCATCGATCTACCGAGCTTAGATGATATGAGGGGCCAAAGTGCCGCAATCATCTCTAAATTAGATGATATGAGCGACAACGTGCTGGACCGGAAATGCTGCAACTCATTGCGGCTGCCTATGTACCCTTCCCTACTCTAAAGGGATTAAGAACAGACCGTAGGGACAGAAGCTTAAGCTAACTCGTTTTCATGGTCATGGACAAGCAATAATGGTAATGGCCTAGTCCCTATACGCCGTTCCGTCAAAATGCATCGAAGTGATGAATACTTGGTCCGCGGCATGGCATAGTGATGCCCCTTCTTAACACCTCCATTGGTAAGGCCACATATCTATAAATGAGGCCAAGCATCATTTATACTCTTACGGCTAAGTTATGAATCTTACTTGGTACATGGTCCGCATATGTACCTTCAACCAACTATCCCTCCCTATATATGTTTAAAAGACATTTTTACAACTTAGATTGGGGGAGAAAAAATCATTCATCAACTCCCCAGGCCGTGATGGCTGCACCTTACCACCCTGGCCAACAACGATGTACGGCCGTGATGGCTGTTCATTCAATTCTGGCTCACAGGTCAGTTCTAATGTCCGACCATGAAGGCTGAACATTTCCTGAGCCAGATTCCCTGAAGGGCTGTGATGGCTGTACTTCCGACTTTGGCATATAAGTCATTCCAACGTCCAGCCGTGATGGCTGTACATTTCTAAGGCTATCTTACTTGGTGCATGGTCCGTATATGCACCTTCAACCAAATACCCCTCCTTATATATGTTAACTTGACATTTTTACAACTTAAACTGGGGGAGCAAAAATCATTCATCAACTCCCCAGGCCGTGATGGCTGCGCCTTACCACACTGGCCAACTGTGATGTCCGGCCATGTTGGCTGTCCGCTGCCAACCCGGTGTCCAGCCACTGCCAACTCGGTGTCCATCCATGTTTGTTGTACATTACCAGCTCGGTATCCAGCCATGTTGGTTTTCTACTGCCAACACGATGTCCATCCATGTTGGTTGTACATTACCAGGGCCATCTACCCAACTGGCCTACTGTACCATTTGATGCGAGATTGGCTCTTGGCCAATGTCACTTCCAACTATTGCCATATTGGCCTTAGGCAATATGCTTACGCGATATGCCTTACTTGGTACCAAATATGGCCCCTGGCCAAATGCATGTTACTATGCAAAGGAAGATTTGGATGAAGCTTCATCTCATCCCACGACGCATCTTTTACCATGTGCCATCTAAAAACACTGGGTGTTACAATATTCACCCCTTTAAATAATTTCGTCCCGAAATTCAAAACAAAAACTATTGTGGACAATATCTTCGGTTTGGATTTCCTGAGCAAAAGTCTCATACCAGATGCTCAGAAATCACGGGTTTCTTCAAGTTGTCATGAAAATCATTTTAGACCTTCTGAGTAAATGATCCATACCACATACTCATGAATCCAAAAAGAGTCCACAACATTTAACAAGAATCTCAATTGGACAGTTTCCAAAAAGATATCTCAACAAGGTATCCTAAATGTGCATCCCATACTACGCACTCAGGAGCCCCTAAAGTTCACAAGGTTGATGTCAACAATATCTAGTACTGTGTGGAACAGGATCCAGTTTCCCACCGTCCCTGACGGTCATCCAGGTTGCCACTCGTAAGTGGGATGCTAGCCGGGCCTGACAACGCACACTTGGCCAGTTTCCAACGTGTGGGGATGATCAGTCCCATTGTCTACCCACCGTCCCAGACGGTCTTCCAGTTATCTACTCGTAAGTGTGGTGCCACTTAGGCCAGACAAACTCACAGTACTTAAACAAGCCCAACTCAATTCGCATAGTAACTGGCATAACAGTTACAAACTGCTTTCCTCGCAAAAGTTGGCCTACTCTCCAACTTTATTTCCCCTTTGAAGGAAAATTACTCGTTGATGAGTCCACTCCGCACAGTCCCTAGAGTTATCTCGGAACTTGCTCTGATACCAACTGTGACGGACAGGAAAATTACGCCTTTGGTGCGTTTCCCCGCAGGCCGTAACTTCCCCGATGTGTCACAATGAAGCTACGATCCGGGCCTCAAAGCTAACTTAGCTTCCACACCGTTTCGAACTTACCCTGGTCCGTAAAAGGGTTAAGGCCATAGGGTCAGAACCAATGCATTTTGCATGCATCACTGGCTTTGCCTCAACGTAGGGAATTCATCACTGAATTTCCTATCTAGCTGACCAACCGTCATACCTCCGAATCTTGTCCAGGAATAAGCCTTGGACTTTGGCACATGCCGCACCAAGCCCTTTCCATTCACTACCTTACCTCGCGTACCAACTCTTTGTAGCTTGATAGGAAGTATGAGCATCCACTTGCTGGCATGCAACTAAACGTCATCAATAAGGGCCGCAATCATCTCTTGCATCGAGCTACTGAGCTTAGATGATATGAGGGTCCAAAGTGCCACAATCATCTCTAAATTAGAGATATGAGCGACAATGTGTTGGACGGGAAATGCTGCAACTCATTGCGGCTTCCTACGTACCCTTCCCTACTCTAAAAGGATCAAGCATAGAACGTAGTTCATCATCGAAGGGAATGAAGCTTAAGCCAACTCGTTTTCATGGTCGTGGACAAGCAATAATGGTAATGGCCTAGTCCATATAGGCCAATCCGTTAAAATGCATCCAAGTGATGAATACTTGGTCCGCGCCATGGAATAGTGATGCCCCTGCTTAACACGTTCCATTGGTAAGGCCACATATCTATAAATGGCGCATAAGCATCATTTATACTCTTCCGGCTAAGCTATGAAGCTTACTTGGTACATGGTCAGCATATGTACCTTCAACCAACTATTCCTCCCTATATATGTTTAAAAGACATTTTTACAACTTAGATTGGGGGAGAAAAATCATTCATCAACTCCCAGGCCGTGATAGTTGTACATTCAATTCTAGCTCACAGGTCAGTTCTAATGTCCGGCCATGACGGCTAAACATTTCCTGAGCCATGTCCCGTGAAGGGCCGTGATGGCTGTACTTCTGACTTTGGCCCATAGGCCATTCCAATGTCTAGCCGTGATGGCTGTAAATTTCTAAGGCTATCTTACTTGGTGCATGGTCCGTATATGCACCTTCAACCAAGTACACCTCCATATATATGTTAACTTGACATTTTTACAACTTAAATTGGGGGAGCGAAAATCATTCATTAACTCCCCAGGCCGTGATGGCTGCACCTTACCAAAATGGCCAACTGCGATGTCCGGGCATGTTGGTTGTCCGCTGCCAACTCGGTGTCCAGCCATGTTGGTTGTCCACTGCCAAATCGGTGTCCAGCCGCTGCCAACTCCAGTCATGTTGGTTGTACATTACCAGCTTGGTGTCCATCCATGTTGGCTGTCCACTGCCAACCCGATGTCCATCCATGTTGGTTGTACATTACTAGGGCCATCTACCCAACTGTCCTAATGCACCATTTGATGCGAGATTGGCTCTTGGCCAATGTGACTTCCAACTATTGCCATATTGTCCTTATCCAATATGCCTACCCAACGTGCCTTACTTGGCACCAAATATGGCCCCTGGACAAATGCATCTTACTATGCAAAGGAAGCTTTGGATGAAGCTTCATCTCAGGCCACGACGCATCTTTTAGCATGTTCCATGCTAAAAACACTGGGTGTTACAATCAAGGTTAAGGTCTTTGCATAAAAGTACTCAACATGAAAGCATATTGCTCTTCGGAAATAAAAGAACTCTATGCAGAGTTCAATCCATTTTGTGATACCTCGCGATAATATCCTAACCCAATTAATTTGAAAAATTAGGGTTTTGCGCCTCGCGCAGTATATCAGACCTTGCTCGTCAAGACTAAACCAAGGAAAGCTAGGCAATTGATCCGCCACAGATTAGTAGGTTCAAAATCCTACCCAAAATCAGAAAACAAGGAATAAAAAAGAATAGCCGCGGAGATAGGAACAACAGCAAACGGAGCTGTGGTCGTGCCATAAGCCAGCCGTCGCCACTTGATAATGGCCACGCCCCATGTTGCTTGACCGACCCTCTTCTTTCCCATCGACCAATCAGGTCGCTTTAAATCCGCCACACACACACACTAGAAGTGTGTCCACGCCCATGCTTGGCCGACCTCTTTTATATTAACCAAACAGGTTTCTCTAAACTTGCCACAGTGTTAAAACTTAAAAGAGGAAAATTGCGCCAGATGGTCACAAAGCCAATTGGCGTTCCAAAACCGCGCCAACATGCCAAACGTGCCATGTTGCGCAAATGAGCTGACGGCATGCCAACATGCCACTCCGCCACGCCAAACGTGCCACTTTGTGGTAGTATGCCAAACAGGCTAACGCGTCGTAAATAGCGCGCATGCGTGCCAACCTACCTCCTGTTCGTGGCCAACGCCATGAAGTGCTTAAATTAGTGTTTTCTAGTTAGAAACACGACTTTGCTTTAGGCGCATTAACCAGAACCCTAATTTCCAGTTGTGGCCCAAATTACGCCGCTTTGGGCCCCACAACATGCCACGAGTCATGTGGAACCCAAAAACCTCCAAAAGTGGCTCCATGCTATGGTCACTCATAGCCGCCCTTGCTCCTGTGGCTATCCCCGTGTTATGGCTCTGCCATGATTCCTTTGGCGTGGCCATGGCTCCGTTTGCACAAAAAACGACATTGTGCCATGGCCACATGCCACACGCGCTAATTAGGGTTTTGATATGCCGAACCCTAATTTAGCCAAAGTTGTCACGTCAACCAAGCCAAGTAATGCTCCCTAAGGCATTAAGTTTGATATGGCAACTGGAGCCAATGTTGCCGAAGTCATATTTAGGTCTAACACCAATATGCCAAATTCTATCCTTGGCCACGAAGCCAAACCCTAATTTTGGCCACGGCGCCAAATCCTAGCTTGGCCTAACCGCCAAGCCTTAATTTTGACCACGACACCAAATTCTAGCCTTGGCCATGCAGCCAAGCCCTAATTTTGGCGTCAAATCCTAGATTTGGCCATGCCACCATGTCAGTGGCATGTGCCAATGGCTCTACCATGATTCCTTTGGCGTGGCCATGGCTCCGTTTGCACAAAAAACGACATTGTGCCACGGCCACATGCCACACGCGCTAATTAGGGTTTCGATATGCCGAACCTTGATTTAGCCAAGGTTGTCAGGCCAACCAAGCCTAGTAATGCTCCTTAAGGCATTAAGTTTGATATGACAACTGAAGCCAATGTTGCCGAAGCCATATTTGGGCCTAACACCAATATGCCAAATTCTAGCCTTGGCCACGAAGCCAAGCCTTAATTTTGTCCACGACGCCAAATCCTAGTCTGGCCATGCCGCCAAGCCCTAATTTTGACCACGACGCCAAATTCTAGCCTTGGCCATGCCGCCAAGCCCTAATTTTGGCCACAACGCCAAATCCTAGCTTTGGCCATGCCACCATGTCACTGGCATGTGCCAGTGGCTCTACTATGCTATTAAAAGATGCTAACGGAATGCATCCATAATCAATGGCCACCCTCTCACATGAATTACAATCTCAGCCGTCCAAATTCGCCACAGAATTGACAGGCCTATGGCAAGTTTTAGGCGACCATCAAGCCTAATAGCATCACACACTATTCTCTTGCGGCAAGTCTCCTGACTTTGACTCGCCACACATGGATATCTGCTACTTAATTGGCGTACAATTAATCAGAGTAGCCAGGTCTTGTACACAAGACCCACTCAGCAATCTGCTACACTTTTCCATACTCGAGACATCAAACATGTCACAAACTGGGGATGCTCATCAGGGTATTGGTCTGGCGGTTTACAGAGTGCGGCGTGCAACACGTCCATCATAAGAAAGTGTCAGGAAAACAAGTCAGTTAGTGGCGGCAAGAAGTAGTAGGTGTAAACAAACATGTTTCCTTCATAGTGGAAACGTGGCTTCTGGCATGGTTTTTAAAATCGTGCGATTCACGATTTGAATCGCACGATCCGTTCCATTTCACTCAAGTTCGATTTGAATCGTGCTTGTGAATCGTTTTTGCACTAAATCGCAAGTCAACCTAGTTTGACTGCGATTCTTGACTTAATTTCTAAGGTCCAAACGGAATTTCCAAAAAAGAGAGCATAAAGTTTCGAACCCGTGACCTCCTGATCACATGAGTCTCCTCTAACCAGTGTTCCGACTTAATATTTGTTGATGCTAAATGAAAATTATTAATATATATGCGATTAAAAGACAAAAATTAGGTGATCTCCCTTAAATACTCCATACAATACAATATTTTTTTACAAGAAACATACGATTCAGTAATCAACCGGAATCTTCGATTCACGCTTTAACATATGATTCAATTCTCAAATTTGAAAATCGATTCGCTCCGCGATTCACGATTTGACAACCTTGGCTTCTGGCATTTACACATTACCCCACTTCTCCATCACTCAACGACTTCCACTTCCTACGAGACCAGGGTGCGTTCAGTTATGACTTGTATAAATAGGTTTCACCTATTTCGACCAAGCAACAAGTTTTTTGTTAACAACAACGCAGTATCCAGAAAACACCAAAGAACTGATAGCTTACATTCTGCAAGCCAGTTCCACATTCTGATACAAGTCATAAAATAACCACACCTTAAGAATTAACCATTCTGGTCTCAACACCTTCTTTGCTTCCCTCCCGAAGACCAACACTTCTCCTTCACTGGAACGGCCATTTCTTGGTTGAGGCCAGGATTGTACAGATTGATCTTTCGAATCTAAAGTACTCCCGTGCAGTGCATTTGTTTAAGGTTTAGGCTCGTTTCTCATCCACACACCCAAATTGACCAAAACCAGCAGAAACAGTTTTTACCCACAAACAATTGGCGACCACAGTGGGAGATTAATCTCTTGGTTGCAATACCAATTTCCAATTTCATTTTTCAATCCCAATTTCAAGATGGTAGAGCTCAGGTCTGAGTCAGTAACAAACCCTGATGCCACCGGCGTTGAAAACGCCCTTGATATCAACATTCCTTCCAGTGACATCAATGTACCACCTGTCAGCATGATCAACACCCGCGGCACCGCAGACTCTACCACCAACGCCAGCAGCGTAGGAAATTTTCCTTCAGGCGTTACACCTACGATCACTAGAGCCAGAGCTACTGCCGCCACTCCTATTGTTTCTTCAAGTGTAACGCTCCCAGTTGTCACCAGAGATGTTGTCACTCCACCATCAGGAAGAGAGGTCGGAGGGGCCAGAGGAAGCCAACCCCCTAAGGCTCAGATAGACATGGCCACAACTCAAAAGGAGAGAAACAATGAACATCCGAATGATTAGTCAAGGGATTCAAAATTCAGGCGTTAGATTGTCATAAACCAAATGTGATTGAACATCAATTGGTGGAGTTGTGCATTAATGCTTTCTGGGGACTCTGTTCACAAAACCATGTAATCTATGATGGAGCATGTGTGCGAGATTCTCTATTTCTCCAAGGTGCGGCGTCGAGATATATTTTCATCCCTCAACCGTGTTGCGTTGGCGCTTCGACCTTTTCTCCAGAATCCGCTTCAACGTTCTCTCCAGAAGCCGCTCCACTTCAACTTTTCGCTCCAGAAGCCGCTCCCGCTTCAACGTTTCGCTCCAGGAGCCGCTTCAACGTTCTCTCCAGAAGCCGCTCCTCTTAAACGTTTCGACTACAGAAGCCGCTCTGCTTCAACGTTTCGCTCCAGGAGCTGTTTCAACATTCTCTCCAGAAGCCGCTCCTTTTAAACGTTTCGCCTTCAGAAGCCGCTCCTCTTAAATGTTTCGCTCCAGAATCCACTTCAACGTTCTTTCCAGAAGCTGCCACTCCTTCCTTCCAAGGTTCGTTTCAGTAGCCGCCACTCCTCCCTGTCAAGGATTGTGATCGCAGCCAGCCAAGTCTCTTCTGATCACAACTGCTGCCAAGAACCGTTGCTGCTCGTTCGTTGATACCACCAGATATTTACCATAGCAACAACCACTACAATGAATATTTCGTCCATGTGATGTTCCAAGCATCCCATCCAGGAGATTACAATAAGCTTGTATCAAATCACATAGGCGTGGATTCAAGGTGGTACAACCAAAGTAAGCTACACTTGGGGAATGAAGCCTCCTTCAGGTTTAGAAGTTTAAACGCAGTCACCGCCTTACTAGAAAATGCAATGGAAACACATCTTTCACGAGAAAATAAGCTCAGGATAATTACACATGGGGACTTTTGTCACGCTGCTTACTCACGGGAGAGACTGATACACCCAAAGTCCAATCATGCGCGAAGGACATGCCTAGCGGAGACAGAGCTAAGTAACTATCCTTAAACTAAATGTTTTATATCTATTAGGCATATAATATTAATTTTAAATCTCTTAGTGTTGAGACGTTCAAATTCCTCACACTCACTACTGTGTTGTTAGGCAAACTGCCTCACCACATTTTTTCTCTTAGTGTTGAGACGTGAAAATTCCTCAACACTCACCACTGTGTTGCCAGGCAAACTTCCTCAACACGTCTCTCCTCTTAGTGTTGAGACGTGAAAATTCCTCAACACTCACCATTGTGTTGCCAGGAAAACTTCCTCAACATATCTCTCCTTGAAAAGGCGAGGGTACCCAAATATACCTCAAGCTAAAAAAATTTCTTTCTATAAGTCCTTTATCCGAAAGTGATTGTCTATGGACAGAGTCGAGACAATACAACAAATCGGTTCACACTTCGTCTGATCGTCTATGGATATGAGATCGAGACAATACAGCAACGAAGTATGTTTACTTCAAACAATGGTTCAGACTTAACCAAATAGGATTGCTTATCAAGTAAATAGGAATTAACATTTATGAAATTTACTTTAATTATAATAAAACAATTATAATGCGAAAATATAAAGTAAATGACACAGCAAGATTTTGTAACGAGGAAACCGCAAATACATAAAAACCCCGGGACCTTGTCCAGAATTGAATACTCTCAGGATTAAGCCGCTATACAAAATAAACCAACTTCGTATAGTTGAGACCAAGTAACTAAACCTATAGTTCACCTAGTTCCATCTGTATTCCCACGCCTCCAACTTGTAAACAAGTCACGTACTTGGAACAATTCCTTTGGTTCGTGTCCCATACAGTAAAGGAACAACAAATCTGTTTGGTATCAACTCTCTTCAACCAATTGATATGAGTTGGACAAAGGATCTTCTGTTTATCTTAACGTAAACTCCTTAGTCAGATCCTTAGATCTATCTTATGTTCAATCACCCAAGGTAATCGTTAAGATTTTGCAATCAATACCTTTAATCCCAAGGAAACGTATTGATGCCGATCTACACAACTAATCAATCCAATCTACCATAAGGATAAACCGATTATTAATTGGATCCTCTTTTACCGAAACAAGTATTGTGCACACCAAATATTTATAAATCCAAGTCAGAAATATTATATCTCTTATTTGTCTTCAATCTTCTTAGATCTTCAATAAACACCTGCACACAACTAATTGAATCTCTTGTGATCAATCACGCACAGAACGGAGTCTGTTAACAATGGATTATCACAAGATCGTCATTAGCACTAACAATAGTCTAAATATCCCTGTCCAGACTTCGAACTAGTTTGAGTGAATCTTATATCAGAAGAGAAGATTCTCAAACATAAACAACTAGGTGCAATCAAATTTCAACCACCGTTAGTCAATCAAATCAATCGAAAACAAAAGATAAACCACAATTATCTAAGTTCCACCAGAAGTACTCTTAGAGCTTCTCAATCCCAAAGAAGACTTTAAATTGAGCGGCCGTAAGAGATTTAGCCTAATTAGGTTACTCTCCTCTCCGAATAGGTGGCTACACCAGTAACAGTACAACAGAGGAAGTTTACAGTCACGAAGGATTAATGTGCTAGAAATGCAAACTCAAGTATTTATAGACAAGGAAGTTTGGACACCAAGGAATTTCCAAAACCGAAAATATTCTCAAGATATTCAATAATAGTTTACAGATTCGGTTTTCATAATTCCTGAGAATGCTCTGTCCAAAATATTGATCAAAAATCTCCTTGGAAAATCTTTAACTAGTAAATGCACATTACTAATTCTTATTTTCCATATATAATTAAAAACCTTAAATAAAAAGATTCTTAACTTATTTAATTTCGATCCTGGGATTTTCTTCCTTCTTAGTTGTTAAGGAATATCTTTGAACAATAAAAATATACGCGTTAATGCACGTGTTCAAAGTGTGTCGACATCCTTTCTTTATAAGTCCTCTTTCATACTTACTCACTTGAAACCGATTTACCACACTTCCAAACAAGTTTATAATTGGTTCATCTGACTTTCAAAAAATATGTGATTGATCAAGTAACACTCAATCACAAATCATGGGTTTAAAGGTTCTACCAAAATAAGTTTCGGTTTTACCTCCATGTGAGTATTGTGCATAGTCACACTAGCTTTCCAAACTTTGGTTGACTAGGTACTAGGATCGGTTCCAAACATATATATTGTATCTAACTCATATGTGTTGCAGATGTCCATAGGATCAGTTCCACTTTGCCTAAAAACGTGTTGCACATGTCCATAGGATCGGTTCCTCTTTCTGCCATAAACCTTTCTAAACCTCATAAAAGGATCGATTCCCCTTTGTATGTGTTGCACCTCTTACTAGGATCGGTTCCCCTTTACCCAGATTCGGTCTTACACACACAAACTCGATCATACCATCAGGTGATTACTTAAGATCGGTTTCACTAATAAAAGTCATACCAATACATAAGTCAGGACTCATGTGAATAGTTTTACCAAGAACACAAACAAGTCATGAGCGGTTATACTAATCACACATATTGGTTGTTCATAAGATATGCAATGAAGAACATCCCCAATAACGCCTGGTAATTTCGTTTTCGGTTCACAACACAAGATCATGAACTTACTTCCTTAAAACACATGTAAAAACATTGTTTCCTAGGATGAAATCCTCACCTCATACCCATACACAATCACAATATCATTCATACGATTATGTTGATGTCTTATCTACAAAGTTTAATGGTTAAGAAATAAACCTCGTATTGTATTCCTTAATACTATGTCTATCTAGAGTGTTCATGCTTCGTAGTTTTGTTTTCAACATGCACGAATTGAAAGATACATTAGGGAATGAAATAGTTCAAGTCAAATATCACTAACCTCAAGTGGAAGGATGATGTTGCGGTTGTATCTCCTTACTTATTCACCTCTTCAAGTCTTCACAATACTTGTAATGTCTCATATCCTAATACTTTCAAGCTAACGTATACGAAGTTGAATCTAGTACATTTAATCAAGAGACTCTTAAGTGAGTTTTGGTTCACTAAAATATGACAACCAAACTTGACATACCAACGCTTGGTGGGTTCAACCGAGATATGCTCTAACAATCTCCCCCTTTGTCAATTTTAGTGACAAAACTCTTACAATCATATAGATAAACATATTACAAGAATTCATTACATATACGCTTGATTCCCGAATTCAACAACACATAACCTGCATTAATTCAATCCTTAAAAATGCCGTTGTTGACATTATAATAACAAAGCTCATACTCCCCCTAAAGGTGAGATAGGTAGATTTCCAATCCGCCCGTCTTTGTTATACCAAATCATATGATATGTTACTCCCCCTTAGTCTGTGCTTTTCCTCTTTCGTTAGATAAACGTTCAAGTACCATTGTCCTCTTCCCTAGTGACACCAATCAAGATAACATTGATACCAATATCACCTGTTTACTCCATATATTTCTCCCCCTTTTTGTCACGGAATGACAAAGAAACCAAAAAATAAAGGACAACACGAAAAAGATCTTACAAATCTTAAAATAGACTTGCAACCTGTATACCTAAGCACGAGGGTTCCACACACCATTTTTTATAACCAATATCAAAACCGAAACTACAAAGTAATTATGTTTTGATATGTTATCATGGAAATAATTTCCCGAAGCAATTTTCCCAACTAGTTTATCAAACCAAAAATTAACTAAGCACCTTAGTTCCTTTGCTAAACCGATTGTATAAATACAACCGCTTCATTCGGTAAGACCAAAACAAAGATAAACTATATTTTTCTCATCAGGTTCTAATTATCCAACTTAGACCTTTAGATTTTAAACAAGCCAAATACTAGGTTAGTTAACTAGCATTTCTTGTTTAGGCATTCGATTAGACTTGAATAACCGAAACCTCCACTTTGATAAGTCTAACTAAGATCAGAATTAAGTTAGTTTATCTTATCCGGAATCGAATTGGACTAAACAACTCATCCTGTCAACATGTTCTTTTGTTAAGCCATAAATAATCCATACAAACTAATAAATCAACTTGCATAATTATTCACCTCAACCGGAAGCAATTGAAACAACATAGACATTAAAGTACCGCAATTCACCGAAATTTTGTAAGCCTAAACGATTGATACCACACAATAAAGCAAGATAACAATATTTTTACTTAACCGGAACCAATTGAATCATACATACATCCATACACATATAATGGAATAAAAACATCAATTGTACCGAAATTTTGTTAAGCAAAATCAAAAAGATATATGCAATAAAATCAAGCTTTTCTTAAACAGGAAAACAATTAACTAACAAGATTGTTACCTCAATTTCGCATCCACTTCTCCAATATGTTTGCATCATCTTCTTCCAGGGAGAATTTGTGTCAAAATATCATTATGTTGTCATCCTTATGCAAAACAAAAGAATAACAACAACCAACCTTTACCAGATAAAGGTTGAAAATCGTTTTTTAACTATTGCAAGCAAAAGTTGAAAACCTGCGAAACACATATGCTTTTATGCTAAACCAAAACCGATTCAACATATTGTGACTTTTTCACATATTGTTTCTACCAGAACCCCTCATGATCCTTTGATAAAGCCTACCAACATGGGCTAGAACTTAATCCTGCTAAATCAAAAAGTCACCCAAACCATAAGGGTTCATTATATATGAGATCGAATATTAAGGTAGTAAAACCGAAATCAAACATCTCATAAATCACTTTGCAATACACCATAAATTTTCAACATAAACTCAAGTATTGAAATTACCTCAATCTTTTAGGAAATTTAATTACGAAATCAACGCAAAAAGAATGAGGTCATTCCGAGTTCGGACGAAGAAGTTATGCGCAAAACAGTTTTACACTTCTTCATATGGGGACCTCTCACTAGGATCGGTTCCCACACTATGACATGGTACTAGGATCGGTTCCCTCACTATGACAGGGTACTAGGATCGGTTCCCAAGAGTTATTTGTGACAAATCATAATACTAAAATGTTTTCGAGATAACTTTTATATACGATGTCCGAATTCAGTGATTTTTGGCTCGTTTTAACCTTAAAAACAAGAGATACACATATATAATCAGTAGATATCAACATCATAAACTCACAATTACTGTTTCTATAAAAAGCTCAAATATACAAAGATAATGTATGAGTTTAGAATAAAAACAATCTCTCTTCTAAATGATGTTAATTAGTCATATAATAATCGAGAGATGATGTGCTCAGTTTTTCATGTGCTTCCTCACCTTTCAAAAGATTGAGCACCAAGGTGAGCATGCACATTCCAACACAACTAGGTCGTGTTGAGTTGATTCTTGTCTAGTTCTTCACGAGTGACTACGACAGAATCATCATTCTTGACCTCTTGCTTGGTTTGTTTTCTCCTGTTCCATCTCTTGATTTTATTCTTTGACTTGTGATGAAGAGAGTCATTATCATAACCTTTAATAGTACAAGAGATTTCAGACATGATGTCTTTCTTTAGTATTTCAAGAAGACTCTGGTAATTATTGTCACCAACAATTAACAGCTGAGAGTCATTCTTGTGACTAACTTTTGGTCCCTTCTTGGCTATGGAGGACTTAAGGACCCATTTAGAGTTGGGTTTAGCAGGAGAAACTTTCTCCTTCATACCATTAGGATCATTGTCCTTTTGAATATTTTGTGAAACACCTTTTCTCCAATTTGGAACATCAGATCTTGTTTTTGCATTTAAAAATTCATCTCTCTTTCTATATTCAGGCCTTCTATGTGATGACCTTGTCGAGTGATATGCAAAGTTTGAACTATCATTATAATAATTCTTTTGCATGAACTTAGGACAATATCGATCTTAGTTATTTTGAGGAGAAATCTTAGCCAATTCGTTTGATACAAAAGAAAGTGTATCTTTTATCTTACAAATCTTGCATTCCCATTGCAAATGTCCTTTATTACCACAATAATAACAATTCTTATTATAAATATACGAAGTATGAGTTTTAATGTTACCTTTTTGTGGATCCTCTTGCATTGGAGCTCGACGAGTCTTCTTCTTCTTCTTCTGATCCTTGTTCAACGTTGTTGCTTTCTTGACATTAGCAGAAGTACTCTCTTTGGTTGCTGCTGGTTGAACACTATTCTTAGGCTTGACATAATTTTCTCCTTTACAAGAAATACGAGAAATTTTTTCATCAATGGAAGCCTCTGGTTTAGAATAATTTTTAGCTTTAACAAATTTTACCTCTTTGCTAATATTTGAAGCATTTATTCCCTTATAGCCCAATCCTCGTGTATCATGATGATTTATACTTGCTTCTAACATTGAGGTTAAATTTTTTGAGCTAACATTGAACTTTTTAAGTTCCAAATTTTCTTCTTCCAACATCTTGATTTTATCAAGAGCACTAGCTAGATCAGCCTTAAGGCATTTTTCTCGTGAGAGATATACACCTTATTTTTCTTCAAAACTCTTTTGTTGAGAGTTAATCCTTGCATCAGATTCAACAAGTTTCTCTTCCAACAAGTGAATTTCTTCAAGAGTAACATCATGCTATTTCTCTAACAATTTTGTTTGAGAGAGACTAACATTGGCTTCTTATTTAAGACCCTGTATTTGTCAAGAATTAAACATTGCTTCTGATTCAACACGTTTCTTTTCCGAAAAAAACAGTTCTCATCGAAGAATTTCACATTCTAATTCCTTAGAATTTAGATCGTTTGTACGATATTTAAGAAGAGAATCACCGATGCGGTAACCCATATAATATCCTTGGAAAACCCTCATCAGTTTCCTGTTCTCACGACGAAGAGGAGTCATAAAACCTAGAAAATCCGAAGTTCTCAGTTTATCATTTTTCAAAGGTTCCAGCAGTTTAGAGTATTCTGAGATATCCTCTTCTACTTCTTGTTCAAAATATGAATTATCATCAACGGAAATTTCATCTAACCTTTCTTGTAGAAGTATTTTCCAGTCGTCATCGGTTTCTACATTATTAACAAGATTAACTTGTCTAGTAGAATCTCTAGTGATGATATCTTCAGATATTGATTCGTAGATGCCATCATCAAGTGTTAATTCAAAACTATTGATGTCTTGATTTCCATTAACTGAATCATTCATTAGATTCAATTCTTATAGGATGGATCGCAGCAAACATAGATTGTTAGATCTTTTCGTGTTTGCCCACTCTGATACCAATTGAAAAGGCGAGGGTACCCAAATATACCGCAAGCTAAAACTTTTCCTTCCTATAACTCTTTTTTATGAAAGTGATTTTCTATGGACATAGTCGAGACAATAAAACAAATCGGTTCATACTTCATGTGATCGTCTATGGATACGAGATCGAGACAATACAACAACAAAGTATGTTTACTTGATACAAGGGTTCATACTTAACCAAACACAATAGGATTGCTTATCAAGTAAATAGGAATTAAAGTTTGTGTAATTTACTTTAATTATAATAAAACAATTATAATGCGGAATTATAAAGTAAATAACACAACAAGATTTTGGTAACGAGGAAACCGCAAATGCAGAAAAACCCCGGGACCTTGTCCAGAATTGAATACTCTCAAGATTAATCTGCTATACAAAATAAACCAACTTCGTATAGTTGAGACCAAGTAACTAAACCTATAGTTCACCTAGTTCTGTCTGTATTCCCACGCCTCCAACTTGTAAACAAGTCACGTACTTGGAACAATTCCTTTGGTTCGTGTCCCAAACAGTAAAGGAACAACAAATCTGTTTGGTATCAACTCTCTTCAACCAAGTAATATGAGTTGTACAAAATCTCTTCTATTTATCTTAACATAAACTCATTCGTCAGGTCCTTAGATTTATCTTATGTTCAATCACCCAAGGTAATCGTTAAGATTTTGCAATCAATACCTTTATTCCCAAGGAAACATATTGATGCCGATATACACAACTAATCAATCCAATCTACCACAAGGATAAATCGATTATTAATTGGATCCTCTTTTACCGAAACAAGTATTGTGCACACCAAAGATTTATAAACCCAAGTCAGAAATCTTCTATCTCTTCTTGTCTTCAAATCTTCTTAGATCTTCAATAAACACCTGCACACAACTACTTCAATCTCTTGTGATCAATCACGCACAGAACGGAGTCTGTTAACAATGGATTATCACAAGATCGTCTTTAGCACTAACAACAGTCTAAAGATCCCTGTCAAAACTTCGAACTAGTTTGAGTGAATCTTATATCAGAAGAGAAGATTCTCAAGCATAAACAAACTAGGTGCAATCAAAGTTCAACCACCGTTAGTCAATCAAATCAATCGAAAACAAAAAATAAACAGCAATTACCTAAGTTCCACCAATGGTACTCTTAGAGATTCTCAATCCCAAAGAACACTTTAAACTGAGCGGACGTAAGAGATTTCGCCTAATTAGGTCACTATCCTCTCTGAATAGGCGGCTACACCAGTAACAGTACAACAGAGGAAGTTTACTGTCACGAAGGATTAGTTTGCTAGAAATGCAAACTCAAGTATTTATAAACAAGGAAGTTTGGACACCAAGGAATTTCCAAAACCTAAAATATTCTCAATATATTCAATAATAATTTCCAGATTCGGTTTTCATAATTCCTGAGAATGCTCTGTCCAAAATATTGATCGAAAATCTCCTTGGAAAATCTTTAACTAGTAAATGCACATTACTAATTCTTATTTTCCATATATAATTAAAAACCTTAAATAAAAAGATTCTTAACTTATTTAATTTCGTTAATGGGATTTTCTTCCTTCTTAGCTGTTAAGGAATATCTTGGAACAATAAAAATATACGCATTAATGCACGTGTTCAAAGTGTGTCGACATCCTTTCTTTGTAAGTCATCTTTCATACTTACTCACTTGAAACTGATTTACCACACTTCCAAAGAAGTTTAGAATTGGTTCATCTGACTTTCAAGAACTATGTGATTGATAAAGTAACACTCAATCACAAATCATGGGTTTAACGGTTCTACCAAAACAAGTTTTGGTTTTACCTCCATGTGAGTATTGTGCATAGTCACACTATCTTTCCAAACTTTGGTTGACTAGGTACTAGGATCGGTTCCTTACATATATATGGTATCTAACTCATATGTGTTGCACATGTCCATAGGATCGGTTCCCCTTTGCCTAAAAACGTGTTGCACATGTTCATAGGATAGGTTCCCCTTTATTCTATAAACCTTGATGCATCTCATACAAGGATCGATTCCCCTTTGTATGTGTTGTACCTCTTACTAGGATCGGTTCCCCTTTACCCAGATTCGGTAACACACACAAACTCGATCATACCATCAGGTGATTACTTAAGATCGGTTTCACTAATAAAAATCATACCAATACATAAGTCATGCCTCATGTGAATAGTTTTACCAAGAACACAAACAAGTCATGAGCGGTTATACTAATCACACATATTGGTCATTCATAAGATATGCAATGAAGAACAGCCCCAATAACGCCTGACGATTTCCTTTCGGTTCACAACATAAGATCATGAACTTACTTCCTTAAAACACATGTAAAAACATTGTTTCCTAGGATGAAATCCTCACCTCATACCCATACATAATCACAATAGAATTCATACGGTTATGTTGATGTCTTATCTACAAAGTTTAATGGTTAAGAAATAAACCTCGTATTGTATTCCTTAATACTATGTCTATCTAGAGTGTTCATGCTTCACAGTTTTGTTTTCAACATGCATGACTTGAAAGATACGTTAGGGAATGAAACAGTTCAAGTCAAATATCACTAACCTCAAGTGGAAGGATGATGTTGTGGTTGTAGCTCCTTACTTCTTCACTTCTTCAAGTCTTCGCAATACTTGTAATGTCTCATATCCTAATACTTTAAAGCTAAACTATACGAAGTTGACTCTAGTACATTTAATCAAGTGACTCTTAAATGAGTTTTGGTTCACTAAAATATGACAACCAAACTTGGCATACCAACGCTTGGTGGGTTCAACCGAGCTATGCTCTAACATTCCTCTTAGTGTTGAGACGTGAAAATTCCTCGACACTCACTACTGTGTTGCCAGGAAAACTTCCTCAACACATTTTTCCTCTTAGTGTTGAGACGTGAAAATTCCTCAACACTCACCACTGTGTTTCCAGGCAAACTGCCTCAACACATCTCTCCTTTTAGTGTTGAGACGTGAAAATTCCTCAACACTCACCACTGTGTTGCCAGGAAACTTCCTCAACGCATCTCTCCTCTTAGTGTTGAGATGTGAAAATTCCTCAACAATCACTACTGTATTGCAAGGAAAACTACCTCAACATGTTTTTCCTCTTAGTGTTGAGACGTGAAAATTCCTTAACACTCACCAGTGTGTTGCCAGGAAAACTGCCTCAACACATCTCTCCTCTTAGTGTTGATACGTGAAAATTCTTCAACACTCACCACTGTGTTTCCAGGCAAACTGCCTCAACACATCTCTCATTTTAGTGTTGAGACGTGAAAATTCCTCAAAACTCACTACTGTATTTCCAGGCAAACTGCCTCAACACATCTCTCCTCTTAGTATTGAGACGTGAAAATTCCTCAACACTCACCACTGTGTTGCCAGGGAAACTGCCTCAACACATTTTTTCTCTTAGTGTTGAGACGTTCAAATTCCTCAACACTCACCACTGTGTTGCCAGACAAACTGCCTCAACACATTTTTCCTGTTGGTGTTGAGACGTTCAAATTCCTCAACACTCACCACTGTGTTGCCAGGAAAACTGCCTCAACACATCTCTCCTCTTAGTGTTGAGACGTGAAAATTCCTCAGTACTCACCACTGTGTTTCCAGGAAAACTGCCTCAACACACACTTCCTCTTAGTGTTGAGACGCGAAATTCCTCAATACTCACCACTGTGTTACCAGGAAAACTGCCTCAACACATTTTCCTCTTAGTGTTGAGACGTTCAAATTCCTCAACACTCACTACTGTGTCGCCAAGCAAACTGCCTCAACACATTTTTCCTCTTGGTGTTGAGACGTTCAAATTCCTCAACACTCACCATTATGTTGCAAGGCATTCTGCCTTAAGACATTCTTCCTCTTAGTGTTGAGACGTACAAATTCCTCAACACTCACTACTGTGTTGTCATGCATACTGCCTCAATACCTTATAGTGCTGACGGCTCCACCACCTCAACACTCGTCTTTGTATTCAAGGCTCTCTGCACAAATACTACATGGCACCAGTACTCCGTGGCCAAGACAGAAACGCGTCAGCACAAATATTTCAGACTGCTCATGCCTCTTGCCAAAGGTCAATCGAATTTTCCTGGTAATCTTCTCATGTCCTGCCCTTTCGATATTTTATCCTTATCTATCACCATCTCATGCTTACCCCGCAACAATACCACTGTTACGTACTAAGCATGAGACTTAATATTGATGGTGGTTTTTAGTTCAGGGCTAAAGTTGTAAATTTCCCGCATTTAATATGCTGTCACTCTGCAAAGAGACAGATCCATGTAATAGTGATGAGTGTTCAACCTCTTCACTGGCGCATTTATTGAGCAATTCAATATATTCACATGAAATTTACCCAGAATGGTGCATGTAGCAACAATACCAGATGTTCTTTAAATTTCGGCGCCCTGCCTATATTATTCATTAATATAAGACTCACTGAATACTTTTATGTGTTATGTTCCCCGACTGAACCCTTAATATTGATATGACATGACAATTAATGTTCACTCGCAGCAGAGTAGCATGAATTTACCTAAGTATCAATGTGACAGACCGGGAAATTACGCCTTTGGTTGCCCCGTAACTTCCCCGATGCGTCATGATGAATCTACGATACGGGCCTCAAAGCTAGGAAAATGCACGTCCATTTGCCCTTGCAAGCATGCTCGTGGAGCATGATGCAACTAACTTAGCTTCCACAGCGTTCCGAACTTACCGTGGTCCGCAAAAAGGTTAAGGCCATAGGGCCAGAGCCAATGTATTTTGCATGCATCACTGGTTTTGCCTCAACGTAGGGAGTTCATCACTGAATTTCCTATCTAGTTGACCAACCGTCATACCACCGAGTCTTGTACAGGCATAAGTCTTGTAACACCCCGTGTTTTTAGCATGGCGCATGCTAAAAGATGCGTCATGCCCTGATATAAACCTTCATCCAAAGCTTCTGTTGCGTAGGAAAAGGAACATTGGCCCTTGGACAATGTGTTGACAATGTTCAGCCAACATGGATGGACATCGGGTTGGCAGTGGACAACCAACATGGCTGGACACCGAGCTAGTAATGTACAGCCAACATGGTTGGACATCGGGTTGGCAGTGGACAACCAATATGGTTGGACATCGGGTTGGCAGCGGACAGCCTACATGGTTGGACATCGGAGTTGGCATTGGCAGTGAGCAGCCATCTTGGCCGATCATTCAGAAATTCATGGCAACGGCCATGAATAGTGAAGCAAGCATGTCAATATGCTCCCCTTTCCATACTTGTAGAAATTCCATTAAGACATATATAGGGAGGGGTACTTGGTTGAAGGTGCATATACAGACCATGTACCAAGTGAGATAGACTTAGAGATGTAAATCCATCACCGGCCCTTCATGGGACCTGGCTCAGTAAATGTTCAACTGTCATGGCCAGACATTGAAACTGGCCTGTAGCCAGAACTGAATGTACAACCATTACGGTCGTACATCGCATTTAGACAGAATGGTAAGGTGCAGCCATCATGTCCTGGGAAGTTGATGAATGATTTTTGCTCCCCCAATTTGAGTTGTAAAAATGTCAAATTAACATATATAGGAAGGGGTAGTTGGTTGATGGTGCATATGCGGACTATGCACCAAGTAAGCTTCATAGCTTAGCCGGAAGAGTATAAATGATGCCTAAGGCTCATTTATAGTTGCATAGCATCGCGAAGAGGGCATTTTATGCTTAGGCATCGTTATGCCATATTACGGACCAAACATGCATCACTTGGATGTATTTTGGCGGAACGGCCTATACGGACTAGGCCATTACCTTTATTGCTTGGCCACGGCCTCGCAAACGAGTTGGTTTAAGTTTCTGTCCCTTCGAGGATGAGATACAGTATGTTCTTGATCCCTTTAGAGTAGGGAAGGGCACGTAGGCAGCCGCAATGAGTTGCAGCATTGCCGGTCCAGCACTTTGTCGCTCATATCATCTATTTGGGAGATGATTGCGGCACATTTGCCTCTCATATCATCTAAGATCGGTGATGCGATGCAAGAGATGATTGTGGCCAAACTTTATGAGGAAAGTTGAATTCCATTCAATGGATGCTCATACTTCTTATCAAGGCGTTCGACATAGGATAAAAACCCGATTGTCGTAATTTAGCTCAAAAAGTGTCCATTTTGATGGGAAACGTCCCAAAGATCAAGACATGTGATCTATAGATCCACATGGTCACTAGAATTTAGCCAAATTCCATCGTTTAGGGCCTCAAAAGGTCGTTTTTGCCGTTTTAACAAAGTTTTTGGTTTACTTAATAAACCCTTTGCAGAATAAAGTTAAGTTGGAACGGTGTGGAACCTAAGTTAGCTGCATCATACTCGTCGAGCATGCTTGCGAGGGAAAATGAGCGTGCATTTCCGTAGCTTTAAGGCCCGAATCGTAGCTTCATCATGGCGCATCGAGGAAGTTACGACCTGCGGGGCAACGCGCCAAAGGAATAATTTTCCGGTTCGTCACAATTCTGGTCTCAACACCTTCTTCGCTTCCCTCCCTAAGACCAACCCTTCTCCTTCACTTTGTGACCGAAGCAAGCCTGGAACGACCATTTCTTGGTTTAGGCCAGGATTGTACATATTGATCTCTCGAATCTAAAGTACTCTCGTGCAGTACATTTGTTTAAGGTTTAGGCTCTTTTCTCATCCACACACCCAAATTGACCAAAACCAGCAGAAACAGTTTTTACCCACACACACTCGAAAATTTCACATGATATAAGATGAACTTGGTCGAAGCGAAAGCTTGCCAACACATATTTCGAGAAATATGTGAGCGAGATAAACTCAACTCGAAATCTCAAATGTGTATATAGAAAACTATATCGTAACACGACTTATGTCTCAATATAGGAGATAAAGTAGAAATAGACTTTCCAAGTGATAGATGAGTTTAAGTCTCCACATACCTTTTGTCGATGAAGTTTCACAAGCTTCCCTTAGTAGTTCTTCGTCTTCAAATGATGAACGTTGTGAAGTCTAAGCTCAACTACACAATCTATGTCCTAGTCCGAGACATCTATAAATAGGATAGAAATCAAGACTTATAGTTTTGATCGCTAACATTGACAAACATGCTTGAGATAGCAACGCATGCGAGTTCGACCGAGCAGTGCTTTAACAATCTCCCCATTGTCAATTTTAGTGACAAAACTATCAATACATATGGATTACAAAATAAATAAAAATTTGTAGCTTCTCATCCAAATGCTTTATCATCTTCAACACGACTCTAAAACTTCGTCACTTCCAAGTGCTCCATGATTCCAAACGTGTTCAACTCAGCATCATAGTTGTTGAAGATCCATAGCGATAACAATGAGAAAAACAAAATGATCTTAATCATTATTATACAATTTCATAGTGTTATTATACAGCATCAAAGTTCAATTATATCACAACTTTGACAACAATACTATAGTGATATGTATCACTCCCCCTTAGTCAATATTTCATGTTGACCACTCCCCCTTACATAATAATCCGTAAACCATATGTATTTGTAGTATGAAACTACTCATTAATTCTCCCCCCTTTTGTCAATATAAATTTCCAAAGGCACAAAAACTAGTGGAATCCTCATGATATTTTCATAGAGATACTCCATCACCAAAAGAGAATAGCATACCAACTTATTTAGATGCAATCATAAAGCCGAAGCTAAATGCATTCATCAAGGAGTTTATAAAGATACAAGATAACCCCTATAATATTCCACAGCCGCACTCCCCACAAATATTTGGCAATAGCACAAGTTCAAAAAGAACTCTCCCCCATAAAATGTCATTCCCGAAAGAACAACAAAGGCGACCTTGCTTTTACAAGAAAAGAAGGATTTCTTTGGACATAACCAAATCACATGAAAACATGAATTTGTAACTCTCAATTGAATCAACCACAAAATTGATCAACTCAATTGGTCATGCTCGACATAAGAGAACTTACGGAGCAACACAGTATGTGCACAAAAATGTGGATCGGAGATCGACCAATACTGCGGAATACACAAGGATTCATTCTATTTTCCATCACTATTTGCACAATGACATACAATAGACATAATCCTTGTAAACAAAAGTTTTATCCTTTCTTCCATCAAATAATGACATAAAAGGCTTTAACTTTTGTAAGTCAAAAGTTCATTCTATCTTTTATCAATACTTTCATACCGACATAATAGAGATAACTTTTGAACAAGTATGGGTCAGTCACAGGTTCACAGATGTAAACAACATATCCCATAACAATTTTGCAATATATAAAATCATAAAGATTAAAATTGAAAAAATCATCTTCCAAAAACATAGAATTTAAATAAATAAATCTAAAAACATGAAGATGAAAATGTTGGACATAGCTATGTGTACTCAGAATAATAGCTATTCCAAACCCTAGTCATTCTTCTAAAAACATAAGAAATAAATTATCATAAGAAGATTTACTAGACAATGAGACCTCTGAAGAATTCTTTATCGTCCCCGAACTCCTTGTCGTCAATAGCCATAGGAACATAAGGTCATGGAGAATGAAGTCAATTCCAACAAACCTTCTAGGCTGATGATGTCGAACCAGGTCCTTCTGAATTTCGAGAGTTCTCAAAACAAAAGCCTTTATTTGCTGAATTTCCTTCCTTGTTTCCTTCAACTCTTCAGGAACACCAGAAAACTTCTGAGAATTTGAAGTAACAGCTCTTGGCTTCCTCACATTCCTTCTTTTTCTTTTCAAAGTTGAAGGTAATGAAGATTTCTCTTTTTCCTTCATGATTGATGGCTTAACAATCATATTAACATCTTTTCAATCAGAACACATGGTGCTTGGAGTATCCATACGTTTATGGGTTTGTGAGAGGAAATCACAACTTAAACTCAACAAGCAATCTTAAGATGAAAAGAGTTTCAGAGAAGGAAAAGGAATGTAGGGTTACGGAACCTTTAACCACACAGGTTCACACACGCACAATCACAACCCTAAAAAGAGTATAATTGTCGAGAATAATCCTCTTTTATTGATCAACCAGAGAAGTCCCTTCTAATTTCACACGACAAATCTAAGAAAACAAAAACATTTTTTCTTAAAGCCTGAGGTGTGCACAATCTTGTCTCTTTTAATCAGGCACATGAGACAAGATGCTCCAAAAAAAACACAATCAAGTTGTGTTGTGGTGTACAACAATCTGTCCACCATAACCTTTTTTGAAAGGAATTCACAGACCCATGTCTATCAAATTGTTCAGACCATGCTTTTTTTTTTCTAGTGGTCTTGACCTATCTTTAGAAACCAACTTCTTTGAAGAGGATAAAGTCTTACATACCTCAGCGGTTTTTTGAACAAGTTTAAGCTTTGAAAGTTCATGACCTTTGAGTGAACAATAAGAGTATATCAATGGATAAGATGATTCAGACTCCTGAGATGTGGAAGCTGCTAGACACAAAGTGGAACCTGAAAAATCAGACAGAGAGTTTCCAACAGAAAGGTTAATTTTTTCTTCCAGATTGGTTGAGTTTTTTTCTGGAAGAATATCGAGATTGATGTATGTATTGCTACAATTATCAAAATCAATATCTTCACTAAGAAGTGCAACACTTGATATTTCGTCTTCATTAGAATCATAGTGACCAGAAATTTTATCAATAGTTGCAGCAAGACCTTTGTTCCCAGTGTATCTTCTACGGTTTGGACACTTATTTGCAAAATGACCAAAACCTTTACACTTAAAGCACTGTGGCATATCATCGTCATCAGCCTTGTCGACATCCCTATTTTTAGGAGGAATGCGATTGTGATGTTTAACTGGTGACCTAGGTTTGTCTCTGGTAAACCATTTACTTCTCTTTAATAAGAGATTTCTAAACTGTCTTGTGATCAAAGAGACTGACTTGTCAAAATCTTCATCTGATGAATCATCCTCAGAAATATCATCCTCAGAGACATAAACACTTTTACTTTTGTCAAGTAATTTAATGTTCTTTTGTGCTTTGAAAGCAGCATCCTTTCCGTTTTTGGATGTATGATAATGATCAAAGATCTTTAGCTTTCCCAATCGGAAGTAAGGTTTTGAATCTTAACTTCCTTTTCACTGGTATTCCCTTCGAATACGGTTTCTAAGATATCCCAAGCATCTTTAGACCGAGTGCACGTAGTCACATGGTGATAAAGATCTGAGGTAATGGCATGTATGATGGCATTCAAACTGTCGGAGTTTTGCTTTGCAGCAAGTATCTTAGCAGCGTCATATGCACCAATATCCTTAGGAACTGTGGCATTCCTTACTGCCACAACGGAAGCATCATAGCCATTAAATACATAAACTCATGATTCAAAATCACGCGCTTGAAGAAAGGCATGCATAAAAAATTTCCACCACAAGTAATTTGAGCCATCGAAGACTGGTGGTACGTTTATAGAGATAACACCTCTGTCCATATCAAATCGCTACAAACAAAGACTTATGAGGTCTTCAATGTGTTTGCCTGCTCTGATACCAATTAAAAATGCGGGGGTCTAACAACCACACCCAGCAATACGTTTGGCAGTCTGAGAGGACTTACTCCAATACACTTTCTAGAGAATCAACTAGACAGTCAGACTCAATCTAGAGTAAAGTATATCAAAGAGTTTAATATCTCTAGCTCTTAACTCAATCCGCAATCAGCAAATATAAATCTGCGAACCCGATTGAATATAAAAGGAGTTACTTGAACGTTACCAAACACCAATGTTCAAGTGTCAATAAATTTAGATCAACAACCAAAGGTTGGATATTCTAATTGGTTGATTTTAACGCAGAACCTGTGATATTTCAATTATATAACAAAATATAATGCGGAAAAGAAATAACACAGACACCAGAATTTTGTTAACATGGAAACCGCAAATGCAGAAAAACCCCAGGACCTAGTCCAGATTGAACACCACACTGTATTAAGCCGCTACAAACACTAGCCTACTACCAATTAACTTCGGAATAGACTGTAGTTGAACCCTAATAAATCTCACACTGATTCAAGGTACATTTGCGTTCCTTACGTCTCTGATCCCAGCAGGATACTACGCACTTGATTCCCTTAGTTGATCTCACCCACAACCAAGAGTTGCTATGACCCAAAATCGAAGACTTGATAATCAAATCTGTCTCACACAGAAAAGTCTATGGATTGAATAAATCTGTCTACCACGGAAATACCTATGAGTTTTTCAAGGTGAAAAGGAACCAATTGATAAATCAGACTTATATTCCCGAAGAACATCCTAGTATTATCAATCACCTCACAATAATCTTAATCGACTAGCGAAACAAGATATTGTGGAATCACAAACGATGAGACAAAGATGTTTGTGATTACTTTTATCTTACCTATCGGATAAATTAATTTCTAGTCAATTATTTCAATTGTACTCAATACGATAGAATCCGGCAAGATCAGAACACGCAACTGAAAAGAAAATAGTTGGGTCTGGCTTCACAATCCCAATGAAGTCTATGAAGTCGTTAACCTACAGGGTCTCGATAGAAACCTAAGGTTAAAGGAGAATCGACTCTAGTTATGCAACTCGAAACACACAGGAGGTATGGGGATTAGGTTTCCTAGTTTCTAGAGATCTCCTTTATATAGTTTTCAAATCAGGGTTTGCAATCCAAGTTACCTTGGTAACAAAGAATTCAATATTCACCGTTAGATGAAAAACCCGATTCAACAAAGCTAATATCTTTCAACCGTAGAACTTAGCTTGTTACACACAAATGAAATGAACCCAAATTAGGTTCACAAATAGTTAACCGAGGTTAGCCATATGATTACTCTCATATCAACCTTATTCATCTTAACCATAACTAGTTCAAATGACTCAAATGAAACTAGTTAAAGAGTTGTTAAATTGCTATATTCTCATAGAATTATACAAGAATACAATTGAAGCAAAATCGTTTTGATTCACTCGAATCAATCATGAGCATTATAGCCACGGTTTTCAAAGATTGCATTCCTTATTATATAAATGTTTATGTTCATGTTTAAAACTGATTTTAGAACTTTAACCTTCAAGTATGCAAACAAGTACGCATACTTGAAATACCCGAACTAAGATTGAGTTACGCCAGTACACAAACGGGTACGCGAACTTCAAATCCCAACAGAAATTCTCGCACATGAACCTATACGCCAGTACGCAAACGGGTACGCATACTTAGGTTCCCGAATTTCTTAAACCAACAGGTACGAAAACGGGTGCGCATACTATGGTTCCCAGACATGGATTACATATGTGCAAGAGTGCACAACATGACATATCCAATAATGGTTAAGTGTTCTAAACTCTTATTTCAATCATTGAAACTTTCTTAGAGGATGACAATAGGCGTTTTCACACACTATTAGCATCAAAGTAATTTTCAAGTTATTGAAATAATCATTACGAAACATTCCAAGGAAACACCAAATGATCGTATCACAAAAACCATGTAAGATATTACTCGGCAATTTTCACATGATATAAGATGAAGTTGGTCGAAGCGAAAGCTTGCCAACACATTTTTGGAGAAATATGTAAGCGAGATAAACTCAGCTCGAAATCTCAAATGTGTATATAGAAAACTATATCATAACACGACTTATGTCTCAATATAGGAGATAGAGTAGAAATAGACTTTCCAAGTAATAGATGAGTTTAAGTCTCCACATACCTTTTGTCGATGAAGTTCCACAAGCTCCCCTTAGTAGTTCTTCGTCTTCAAATGATGAACGTCGTGAAGTCTAAGATCAACTACACAATCTATGTCCTAGTCCGAGACATCTATAAATAGGCTATAAATCAAGACTTATAGTTTTGATCACTAACATTGACAAACATGCTTGAGATACCAACGCATGAAAGTTCGACCGAGCAGTGCTCTAACATGTAAAAAGGGAGAAAATGAAAGTATGGGTATCAAAATAGATATGGAAAAAGCTTTTGATAGAGTTGATTGGACATTTCTGATAACCATCATGAAGAAAATTGGTCTCAATGACCATTGGTGCAGCAAAATCTTTCAGTGCATCTCCACTTCCACCTCTGCTGTTCTTATCAATGGATCTCCAGATAAATTCTTCAAACTTTCCAGGGGCCTAAGGCAAGGTGACCCTCTCTCTCCCTATCTTTTCCTTTTCTGCATGGAAACCCTTTCTAGAACTCTCATTCATGCAGAAGAGTTGGGTCTCATAACTGGGATTAAAATTTGCAAGTCTGCTCCTTCCATCAGCCACCTTCTTTTTGCTGATGACTGCGTGGTCTTTTGCAAAGCCAATATGACTGAATCTCAGAACATGATGGATATTTTAAATATTTTTGGAGACAATTCTGGTCAGATCATAAATTTCAACAAGTCTGGAGTCTTCTTCATCAATAATACTAATCCAAGTCTTATCCCCACCATCAACAAAAACATGGGTGTTCAAGTCCTTCAGCTAGATGATAAATACCTAGGTTCACCTCTCTTCACTCATAGAAGTAAAATCAACTCTTTCAAACCTGGAGTTGATAAATTAAAAACAATACTATCCAGCTGGAAAAATGTTCCTCTAAATCCTGCTGGGAGGGAAATTCTCATTAAATCTGTCACTTCATCTTCATGTATTTACCAAATAAACTGCTTCAACATCCCAAAACAAACCTGCAAAGACATCAACAAACTTCAAAGAGACTTCTTCTGGGGAAAAAGCATGGAAAACCCAACTGGTTACTACCAAAAAGCTTGGACTGCAGTCCGTAAACCAAAAGAATTGGGAGGATTAGGTTTTATGAATATGGAACTCTTTAATAGCTCTATGATCACTAAAATTGGTTGGATACTAGAACTGGATAAAGACCCTCTCTTGTACAAGCATATGGATACAAAGTATCTATAATTGATAGAAATATCCTCAACATGGAAGTCAAGCCAAAGGATGGTGATTCCTGGATTTGGAAAGGGATCAGTAACATTCAAGATCACTGTGTCTGGAAAATTGGTAATGGAAGAAGAATCGAGATTTGGGATGATCTCTGGATCCCAAATATCACTACTGGACTCATCAAACCTCCCAACTGTCCTATCAGTTTGAAACAGTAGATAAACTTCTTCTCATTGATGGAAGCTGGGATGGGAATCTTGTCCATACTTACTTCAGTACCCATACTCTGAGCACTCAGCCAGAAGAGGAAGACAAGATTCAATGGAATCTTAATGACACAGGAAAATTCTTTGTCAAAGCTCTTTATAAAGCAAACATAGACAAGCTCTACAGAAATGATACTATTACAGGAACTTGGGAGGCAATCTGGAATATGGATATAGCTCTAGTGATTAAAATCTTTATCTGGAAATGTGCTCATGGCATTCCCCCCACTAATGCTAAAATTGCTAGCATTCTGCATTACATTGACCCTATTTGTGCCATCTGCAAAAGTGGGGAGGAAACAATGACACATATATTCCTAAGCTGCCCTAATATAGAAATACAATATGAATTCATGGAAGTTCTAGTTTGTTTCAAGCTGCTGTATGACAATGTTGTTAACGGAAGGTTTCACTTAAACTACCATGAAAGCACCAACAATGAAAAGTAGGACAATGAAACTGTCATCAACCCAGTATATTTTATTTATAAAGTCTCAAAATTATCCATAGACTTCAAAAATTGGATACTTTTAATGTTGCTTTATCTTATAAGAACAATATTGGCGGGACGACTGTCCCAACAGATGCCAACCTTTTGTATCAGCCTTAGGTGCTCTTTGTTGGCCTAAGTTTTTCTATATATAAAAAAAAAAAACACTCTTGATAAATATGACTCGCCAAATTTGCAAACATCCATGATCCACTCCATTGTTCTACAAAAGCTATCCAGGGCATTATAAGTGTTTGAAATACGAAAGTGAAATTTGTTTTCATGCAAGTCAAGTAACTTATACTGTCGATAGCAAAATTCAAGAGTTTTTTTTTCCTTTCCTGCGTCGAAGTGTACTTGCCTGCACTTCTTGGGAGGTTATTGACCATTTTGTTAGGTCAGGTTTATAAAACTTGGTATCAGAAGAGACGATTCGGTTTAAGGGCCGTAAGCTTCAGTTAGAGAAATCCCAAGAATAAAATTACTAACTGCTTGACTGGCATCAGCTTTAGACTTTGTTTCGCTTTTAATGTAATGAATTTGATGGTTGCATAATGATATGCTCCAAGGAGTTGTAAACCACGTACTTTGCACATAAATATGTCTTTCCACAAAATCCACATAAAAATATGCAAACATAGCACTCTGTTGCCGTATCCTTTAAAGGATGCCACCATGATATATAGCAACTTGCATTTGTGTTGTAAACATCTGAAATTTTTAAGAAAGGGACTGCCATCCTAACCATTTATTATTTGTTGTTTGTTGTTCCTTTTTTGTAATAAACTACAAGTAAAACCACATGGCAGACATCATGGTTATGTTTCATCCTTCCGCTATCATATCTAGTTAATCAAATCAAACATAGGCTTTGCAATTTTCTTTGCAGATTTAGGGCCAACACTCTTTGCTGTTAAGAACTAACATGGGATTCCTGGGCTGTTTTCATTCCTTTAAATGGATGAAGGAAAATAAATTGTGTACATCCTCAAAAGAGATATTACTTGTTGCTAAACGCTAAAATAAAAGGATCACAACAGTGATTGGTTTTATCAGACTAGGTGTTGGTACTGCAACAACAAAATACTGAAAGAATGATGGTAGAAATAAATTTCTGAAAAAGCTTAAATAAACACTTAATGGGAAACAATAAACAGAGGACAGAGTCACGTGTTCAACACGCTGTCCTTAACACGATAGTTCACCGGTATGCCTCAAAATGAGTGATGCCTATACCCCGTGGTGAAGTCGTATCCAGGATAAAACTGCCCGTTGCAAATACTATAAGCACTATAATACTTGCCCACTCTTACGAATTCAACAGCAATGGCACGCAATATAAAAACCACACAGAGGGAGAAAGACGAAAAGAAGAAGGATAGTAGCTTCTTCTGGACACACTTTGCAAATGAGAAATTCATTTTCTTTTATAGACAAAAAGGAGATTTGATTCAGTGCATTAATTAAGGAAAAATTAAGTCACAAATTATGACAGGAATTAATTAAAAACACTTAGGAAATATTCTGTCATAATGTTGACATAAGTTATAAAACTCATTTTGGTTAGTAAATAATTTTCTCCCAAGTCATAAGCCCCAAGTTAAGCAAATCAATTAATAGATAACCAAAAATTTATTTTAAATTCTTTAAGATAATTCAAAATAGTTTTGACCAAAACAAATAAACCTTAGTTGACATACATCCACGGCGCAGGCATAAGCCCGAGCCATAAGCCCAAAGCCTTAGCGAGAACAAATATTGTCTTCCCGCTCGTACCCGCCCATCCATATTGGTAACTAAGATACTCAACATATATGGAGGACATTTACCTCTAGTATATCCAATGTGGAACTAAAGGTCCTCTTTCATTCACTCATAAGAAAATGAGCAAGCATCCTTGGTGACTCATATGTCACAAGACCAAATCCAAACCAAGACTATTAAACCAACAAATAAACTCATTTTCTCCAACAATCCCCCACATGAATGAAATACCGATAAAAATCAGAAAACGGAAAGCGAGAAATACCACTTAGGAAAGAGGTGTCCATGAGGTCTTGAACCTTTGCTTAGTGAGAAATTGCCGGGACTACTTGATGGACAATGAACGCGATGTCTTGAACTGCCATCGTTTGGTGTAATCCGCGATAATAACCACGCGTGATATTTTCTCTAGGTGCTGTCAAGTTCGTGCCGTTGTGTCCTTTTTGGCCCTGGACAAATCCCGTTTATCAAAATGCTCTAGAAAATCAGCTCTATTCTCATAGGAAGCGACCCACTTCCACATTCAGATAGGTGGATTCTATCAAGAGTGTTTACTGTTATACCCCACTTCAATCTTAAACTGAAACTATAGAACTCATTAAGACTTAATTAAAGTCATCCTTCACATGCAGTCACACTATCACGTCTACACCATGGGGAAGGGGTAGAGAATGAAATTCTCTGATAGTGTGTACCTTGACCCGCCACAAATTATTTGTCTCATTCAAAACCTTGATCTTGGGATCTCCAGTCAGCAAGGTTGAGTATCCTTCATGGTAAGTTTATTTGATGATCCTAAGCCCCATCCCCTTCGGTGCATTACTAACTATCTCCTTATACAAACCTTTCGTCAAAGGTTGCGTGATATTCTCCTTGGACTTTATCCAATCAATGGAAATAACGCCGATTGAGATTAGTTATTTTTTGGCTTTAGCTAATATAGCTTGGCTAACACAATGTATAGATATAGCTGGCACAGGCCTATGCCAGAGAGAAATGTCTTCTAAAAATCATCTTAGGCACTCGTCCACCTCTCGTGCTTTATCTAGCGCAAACTCTTAGATTCCATAATGAATTGAGCATAATATGTCTGTTTTGAAATCTTCAAAAACAAACACTCCTGCTAGAGTGAAAACATATCCACTCGTAGATTTAGACTTCTTTGAGTCAAGTATCCAGTTTGCATCACAAAATCCCTCAAGGACAGCAAGATACCTTTCATAAACCAAACAAAAGGTAATAGAGTATTTTAGGTACCGTAATACTCTACTAAGTGCATCCCAATTCTCTTGCTCTGGACTATAAGTATTTCTACTTAACTTACTCACAATAGAGGCAATGTCTGTCCTAGTAAAGTTCATCAAATACATCAGACTTCCTATAACCCGTGAGTATTCAAGTTGTGACACTCCATTACCCTTATTTTTTTTGAGTCTACAACAAGGATCGTACGAAGTATAAGCAGGCTTACAATCAAAATGATTGAATTTTCTAAGCACAGATTCAACATAATGAGATTGACTAAGACTATAACTGTTAGAATTTCTTCTAATTTTCATCCCTAAGATTACATCTGCGGGGCCTAAGTCTTTCATGTCAAAGTTCTCATTTAGCATGCTCTTAGTGGAATTAATTACTTCCATGTTTGTACCAAGTATAATCATATCATCAACATACAAGCATACAATCACACAGGCATCATTCACAAGTTTAGTGTAGACACACTTGTCAGATTCATTGATTTTTAAAACCACTAGAAAACATTACATGATCAAATTTTTCATGCCATTGTTTAGGTGCTTGTTTCAATCCATACAAAGATTTTTCAGTTTACAAACTTTGTTTTCACAACCTTTCACTACAAATCCCTCAGGTTGTTCCATGTAAATTTCTTCATCTAATTCACCATTTAGAAAAGCTATCTTTACATCCATTTGATGTATCTTTAGGTTATGAACCGCAGCTATAGCAATTAGCATCCTAAAGGAAGTAATTCTCATAACGGGTGAGTAGGTATCAAAGAAATCTACACTTTCATGTTTTTATAGCCTTTAGATACTAACCTAGTCTTGTATTTTTGAATAGTTACATCTAAGTTACGTTTCCTCATGAAGATCCATTTACATCCTATGGCCTTACACCCTGGAGGTAAATCTACTATCTCCCATGTAACATTCTCTTTAATGGATTCCATTTCACTAATAGCATACTTTTTCCACCATGGAGCTTCAGAAGAAGTCATGGCCTCTTTATAAGTATGAGGATCAGTCTTGTCTAAAGTTACGAAGTCATCTCCAAAGAAGCTTTTGGTTCTAGGCCTTTTACTTCTCCCAGGCTCAATTTCTACTTCGTCTTCCTCTAAAGGTAAAGTCTGACTGGTTGAAGGAACATCTAGGGGATCCACATTTCTCTTACGAAAGTCAGTTTTCAAAGTATAAACATTTTCAAAAAACACAGCATCCCTAGACTCCATAAAAGTATTCACACCAATTTCATAAATTTCAGAACTCACAACCATAAATCTATATGTAGAAGTATGCTCAGGATACCCTATGAAGACACAGTCAATAGTTTTGGGTCCTATATTGGTTCTTTATGTTTAGGGATATGTGAACCTTAGCCAAGCACCCCCATACTTTGAAGTATGCAAAAGAAGGTTGTCTACCTTTCCACAAATCATTTGGAGTTTTCTCTGATCCTTTAAAGGGTACTCTATTCAGGATATAGCAGGCTGAGAGGACAGCTTCCACCCAAAAGTTCGAAGGTAATCCTAAACTAATTAACATGGCATTCATCATCTCCTTAATGGTACGGTTCTTACGTTCAACTACACCATTAGACTGAGGTAAATAAGGAGGGATAACTTCGTGTATTAAGCCAGTTTATATACAAAAATCTCATATAAGAATTTTATACTCACCACCACGGTCAGACCTAACTGTTTTAATGGTATCATTTAATTGGTTTTCAACTTATAGTTTATATATCTTAAAGGCTTCTAAGGCATAATCCTTACCTCTAAGAAAATATAAATGACAATACCTCGTACAGTCGTCTATAAAAGTATTAAACCATTTCTTACCACTTATAGTTTGAACCAATTTCATGTCAACTAGGTTTGAGTGAATTAATTCTAAGGGTTTAGAATTTCTGGGAACATTTTTGCTAAAAGGTTTTCTAGCATACTTGATTCTACGCATATTTCACATTTGTGTTCCTATTCCAAACTAAATTTGGGTATGCATCCTACATTAGCTAGTTTATACATTGACTTATAATTTAATCTAAGTCTACCATGCAAAACATTCAAACACACACAAAATATTAAAAATGTTCACTTCATCAATTTTCCTTTAAGCTTATATAAACCCTAAGTCATATAACCGATGCCTGAAAAATCATTTCCCTTAGTTACGACAAGTTTTTTACTGATTCATTTAATATCTTAAATCTTTTACCATCTTCAGCAGAACAAAATACAAGATTCTAGCTTGCATATGCCCGGAACATGAAAATTCATTAAATCTGAGAATGTTATAGATATGAGCTTCTGCTCGACCTTTCCCTTTTATGCAACCTCTGTCGTAAATGAGTTACTCATATAGAGTTTCTCGACATCCCTTATTCTCAGATAAGAAGTGAACAGGTATTTGTTTTAACAAACATGCTTAGTGGCTCCAGAGTCCAATCCAGTCTCTCACATAGGTTATCATGCCACTAAACTCGTTCTAGTTTGTTTCAACTAAATTAGCATTAACTTTCTGCTTATTAAGGTTTTATGTTGTCTACACTTAATGCCATTTGACCAGGAATTTTACAAACATAACAAACATCCTTAATTAAAGTAATGCTACATTTAGGTCTGTGAAACATACCTTTGTTACGAGATCTATGCAAAGTGTTCCATTTGATGTTCTCACATTTGCCATCTTTGAAAGATTTATTTTCATCCACATGCGCCTATCAGCCATGTCCCTTGTAGATGGAACCTTTATTCACAAACCACAATTCCGAATCAGAAAATAAAATATGAATTTTGAAGATAGCATCTAGATTTACAAACTTCGTTTGAACCACCATTTCAAAAAAAAACTCATGGTTACCCCATAAAAACTAATATTGTCAACAACAAATTTCTGTTCGTCAGAATTTTTCAGGAATATTTCTCTGTTTTGTAAAATATCGAAAAAATACTTTTACAACTCCAAAAATTCTGAAATTTTACGTGGGTAACTATCAGGATGTCTACTACATTATGCCAAAAGGTTTTATCAAAATTCTTTCTAGGTTAAGAGATGAACTCGAAACTATACAGATGACCTAAAAATTAATTTTTTTCTTTTCACTCCACAAATAACATCCATGATTGTTGGGTGCAATAATTAAATACAAGGAACAATCAAATAAACAAAAATTATTGATACTTATGTCCTTTATAATGGAAGTGATCGGTTTGACAAAACGGATGAGCTCCCCAGAAAATTATGTTGACCCATCAACATCGTTCTTACCCATTGTTACAGATAGAAAAGACTATCGTGTTAAGATTGTTGGTACTGCAACAATAAAATACTGAAAGAATGATGTTAGAAACAAATTTCTGAAAAAGCTTAAATAAACACTTAATGGGAAACAATAAACAGATGACGGAGTCACGTGTTCACCACGTTGTCCTTAACACGATAGTTCACCGGTACGCCTCAAAATGAGTGATGCCTATACCCCGTGGTGAAGTCGTATCCAGGATAAAACTGCCCGTTGCAAATACTATAAGCACTGTAATACTTGTCAACTCTTACGAATTCAACAGCAATGGCACGGAATATAAAAACCATACAGAGGGAGAAAGACGAAAAAAAGAAGGATAATAGCTTCTTCTGGACACACTTTGCAAATGAGAAATTCATTTTCTTTTATAGGCAAAAAGGAGAGTTAACTCAGTGCATTAATTAAGGAAAAATTAAGTCACAAATTATGACAGGATTTAATTAAAAACATTTAGGAAATATTCTATCATAATGTTGACATAAGTTATAAAATTCATTTTGGTAAGTAAATAATTTTCTCCCAAGTCATAAGCCCCAAGTTATGCAAATCAATTAATAGATAATCAAAATTTTATTTTAAATTCTTTAAGATAATTCAAAATAATTTTGACCAAAAGAAATAAACCTTGGTTGACATACATCCACGGCGCAGGCACAAGCCCAAGCCCTAAGCCCAAAGCTTTAGCGAGAACAAATATTGTCTTCCCGTTTGTACCCTCCCATCCATATTGATAATTAAGATACTCAACATATATGGAGGACATTTACCTCTAGTATATCCAATGTAGAACTAAAGGTCCTCTTTCATTCACTCATAAGAAAATGAGCAAGCATCCTTGGTGACTCATATGCCACGAGATCAAATCCAAACCAAAACTATTAAACCGACAAATAAACTCATTTTCTCTAACATTAGGATCATGAGAAATGACATTTCATCCTCTTCAAACTCTTCAAACGTTCCCAGCTCAAGGTAACATCGAGAGATTCCAAACCTTTCTTCATAAATCCAACTGATTTTTTGACAATATCTTGGCTCTGTATTTAAACCACACAAGATGAATAACTACTTTTGCACAAGCACATGGAGATGTCGCTCTTCAAATATTGCATCTCTAGAGTGGGATATCATCAGTAGTACCAATTGAGAGTAATAATAGTAGCACCACCTATCAATTGACAGGGGATGATGGAATTTGTACATTTACGTCTCATTCGACAAAGGTAGGGTTTGGTTGTTGTCTGTCCTCATTCATAAATGAGAGTGACAATACAAAGAAACACACTGTATCAATCTGGCCATGCCTTTTGCCTAAATGGCTCGCTGGAGTAGAAAGAGTCGAGAGAAAAATATATGGAGGACGCAGTCCTAGAACAGCCAGAGGGATGTGAACCTAAAACCCCTATCAATGACCATACTTGGTAAACCTCAAGCTCACGATGACTATACAAGTATTTTGGACTACTCTAAAATTCAGCAGTCCTCCTTATAGTTTTGGCTCCCCGTAAATCCGCTCTGTCTATTTGCATGGGTAACCAAGGATGTATGAATTGGTGTCCTTTTCTAACTTATAATTATATTTTTCTAAAATAAAATTGATCAAGGATTGAGTCGTGTGGACATCATCATATCATCATCATTAATTTATAATGGTAAACACTTGGCTCTAATTATCTCGTCTTCAGATTCCTCTAAACTTTTGTTTCATCATCATAAGTTTAATGTAAATATATCATGCATGTTCCTAGGCTTAGTGTTATTGGATGATCGTATGCATTATTTTGATTTTTTGTTTTTTTTTTTTTTTTTGAAGAGAAAGGTTAATATATTAAGAAAAACGAAAAGTAAAAACATACAAGGAAAAATAAAACAAAGCTCCAACGAGCCAAGGACGGTCAATTGCAGACCAACTGTGCAAACGCGTCAATCACAAATGGAAAACACTAAGAAAATAAATGAAGATGAGTTATTTTAATGTTTGTCGCAAAGATAACTCAGAGCTTTGATATGTTTGTATTTATTGGTTGGTTTTAGCCAATAGTCATCGAGATTTAGATATAATCAAACACCTGTTCACAGTTCTATTCTCTGATAAAATGAAAGTTCTATCCAGTTTAACACAATAGATAACTTATGAGAGGGATGATAAATGGAGAAACCATATGCACTACACTATTATAGTCCGCACAAAAGTCGCACAAACCGCCCAAAGCAATACCCTCACAAAAATATTGTAAAGAACTGAAATCTTAAATTCTTCCTTTCATAAAATTTCCAATCACTTGTGGCATCGTCATTCACCGCAAGTTTGTCCATGCCCATCAATTCCTTTTCTTCTCCCGGAGGTTACCTTTTCCTAAGTCAACATCTGTTTCTAGTGAACCATTTGCTTTAATTCATTCGGATTTATGGGGTGCTGCACCTATTGATTCATATGATGGATACAAGTATTTCTTAGTATTAATTGATGATTTTTCTCGAGCAACTTGGTTATACTTATTGAAATCAAAAACTGAAGTGTATTCTGCTTTTATGGAGTTTCATGCTATGGTGGTTACTCAATTTTGTGCTAAAATTAAGGTGTTTAGATCAGATAATGGTACAGAATTTGTCAAAGGTTCACTTCCTATTTTTCTTAAAAATCAAGGGATAATCCATCAGTCCAGTTATGTGGGAACGCCCCAACAAAATGGGATAGCCGAAAGGAAACTTAGACACATTCTTGAAACAGCAAGGGCCATTATGCTTCATATGCATGTACCAAAAAAATACTGGTCTCATGGGGTTTTAACGGCTACCTATCTAATTAATCGACTACCTAGTCGTATTATTGAATTCAAGTCTCCTCTAGAAGTCTTAAAGGGTTACAAACCTGTTACATCTCACCTGCGGGTCTTTGGTTGTGTTTGTTATGTGCATCTCCAAGCAATCCACCGTGATAAGCTAGACCCTCGAGCAACACGTTGTGTATTTTTTGGTTATTCGTCGACCAAGAAAGGATATATATGCTACAATGTTACCTCTCGAAAGTTAGTTGTCTCCCGTGATGTTAGGTTTGTTGAAACAGAATCATTCTTTCGTCCAATGCTTGATTCCGAGAATCGTTCTCAGGGGGAGTATTTAGGTGATTTAACACCTATTAGTTCTCTACCACTTTCAACTGGTCATACTCCACAAACAAGTGAAGCAAACGAAGAGGATACATCTCCAGTTGGTAGTAACATGATCTCTCCCTTATTATCTGAACCCGAAGAGGTGAATAATGGTGACACAATTTCTTCTGAGATATCATCTACAGAACAAGCGGTACCAATTCCTCCTATTTTACGACGTTCGGGAAGAGGCAGTCACCCACCAGAAAAGTTAAAAGATTATCTCACATATCACACAGTTTCCTACCCTATAGAAGACTATATGACATATGATAATGTCACTCAACCTCATTTTTCATTCCTGAGTTCATTATCAAATGAACGTGAACCCACAAATTTCAGAGAGGCCAACTCAAAACCAATTTGGAGGAAATCCATGAAAGAACAATTACAATCTCTTGATGACAATGACACATATGATATTGTCAAACTGCCGGTGGGGAAGAAAACAGTTGGATGTCGTTGGATATACAAGATCAAGTATAAGAGCGACGGAACCATTGAACGGTACAAATCTAGATTGGTGGCTAAGGGATTTACTCAGACCTATGGAGTTGACTACATGGAAACATTTGCACCTGTAGCAAAAATGAATACATTTCGAGTACTTCTATCCTTGGCAGTCAATCAAGGATGGAAATTGTTTCAAATGGATGTAAAAGATGCGTTTTTACATGGAGATTTAGAGGAAGAGGTGTATATGAGTATACCCCCTGGTCACCCTCAAGAGACTCGGTATGGATATGCCTGTAAACTTAAAAAGGCCATCTACGGTCTTAAACAATCGCCACGAGCTTGGTATGCAAAGTTGAGTGGAGTTCTCAAGACTAGTGGTTTTAAAACAAGCATTGCAGACCCATCTCTCTTTAATAGAAAAGGAATGGCAGGTACCACTATTGTGTTGGTTTATATTGATGACATTGTTATCACTGGAGATGATCAACAAGGAGTCCTGAAGTTAAAGGCATTCTTACATAAAAAGTTTGTCATTAAAGACTTGGGTATATTGAAGTATTTTCTTGGCATAGAGGTGGCTTATTCAAATCAAGGAATATTTATTAACCAAAGGAAATATGTTATAGACATGTTACAAGAGAGTGGAAAGATGGGAATAAAACCATCTGACACACCTATTGATAGTGGCAGCAAACTTGGTGATGATGGGAAGCTAGTGTCAGATATTGGTTTGTTTCAGAGACTGGTAGGCAAGCTAATCTATCTGACCATCACCCGCCCAGATATCTCGTATGCAGTGAGTTTGGTCAGTCGATACATGCATGCTCCTAAAATCAGTCATATGCATGCAGTCGATCGAATTATCCAATATCTGAAAGGTTCTCCAGGAAGAGGTATTTGGATGCGAAAAAATGGCCACAGTTCTGTAACGGCTAGTTGCATAACTGCATACACTGATGCTGATTATGCTGGTTGTCCAGTAGAAAGGAAATCTACAACAGGTTTTTGTACCTTTGTTGGAGGAAACCTAGTTACATGGAAGAGCAAGAAACAGAATGTTGTCTCCAGATCAAGTGCCGAGGCAGAATATCGAGCAATGGCATCAACTACTTGTGAAATTATTTGGCTCCGCTCCCTTTTAAGAGATTTAGGATTTGGTTCTTCTCAACCAGCGAAATTGTTTTGCGATAATCAAGCGGCAATTCATATAGCATAAAATCCGGTATTCCATGAAAGGACCAAGCACATTGAAGTAGACTGTCATTTTATACGTGAGAAGTTGAGTGCCAAAATCATTTGCACTCCCTTTGTTCGCAGTGAGCAACAGTTAGCTGACATTTTCACGAAAGGATTACCAACTGCAAAGTTTCGTGAAATATTGGGCAAGTTGGGTTCAATTGACATTTTCGCACCAACTTGAGGGGGAGTGTTGGCGGAGAAGAGAATATTGAGGACGTGATGTGGTTATATGCCTTCCATTGTGTGTTAAGAGTGTGCACACTGTCATTTACTGTAGGAGATATTCTTGCTCTGAATACGTCTTTTGTTTATGGCAAGAATATATCCTCAAGCTCCTATTTAGTCCCGGAGCTTCCATTGTATGATGTACTGTGATAATACAATTCCTTCTCTTCTCCTGTGGATGTAAGCTATGAGCTGAACCACGTAATTCCTGTGTTCTACAACTGTGTCTTTTATTGCCAGCTTCCGCAACAGTAAATCTCAAACTCTAAAAAAAAAAGCGAAAAATTTCCACTTCCCAGTACTTTTTCCTCTCTTTAATCAGATACCGATATTATTTTAGGACTACCTCCGTTTCTGTAATAGTGTTATTTTCACTTTTACATTTTAGTCTAAAATTAGGTTAAATTGAAAAAGTGAATGTAACATTTTTGCGTGGGAGGGAGTATCATTTATTACCCTTGAAATGACAAACGTACTTACCATTGCCATAAAGATCCTGCCTACAATTTCCTAGCTTAGCCCGAAAACTGATGTCCAAGTTAAGACATTTAACAAACTAAGCAAATGTTCATAATCAGATAAAAGTTTCCAAGTTAAGACATCGTAAGTAAATGTTCGTAAACAGATAAACGTTGCCAACATCCATTGGTGATGTACGTTATTTGTCTTGTTGGAGTTCACATCTGTCACTACTATAAGAACGTATACCAACCTCTCCACCTTCATACCCAATCCATAGGCGTGCACATTGATCCGATAGGTTTTTCTGGCCAAGATGATACTGATGATGAGAAAGGATCGACGGAATGGCAGAAGAACACTATCAGTACCAGTCTTTGAGACAACATGCATAACAGTGTTAATGATGTCGATTATCATCTCTTCAACAACAGCCCAAAAAAATCCTGCCCAGAACGTTGACGAGTATTTGCCTGTGCTTGTGGCCGCACTAACAACACCTAGTGCTGATTACCTCCAAACTCAAAAGCTGGAACTTCAAGAATTTGATCTCTTGGGATGCATGTCAGTATCCCCGCAGATAGTACAATGTGCTCCGAATGTTTACCTGACTTATCTCTACCCTCATATACCACTCAATATTGTATCCTCTTGTTGCGTCGTCATATTTAAGGTTGGCGAAAAATGTTTGCCAAAATTCACCTTTCCAAAAATCGAATCCCGCCACTTCGGGTTCCAATACAATTTTCCCAATCAGCTCAAGCAACTCTGTGAAGTTATTCAGCCTCACTCATCTGCATTGTCAACTTCGTCAACTGGTGGTTTAGCTGTATCTTCTAAACAAAATGATCAAGTACTTGGAGAATGCTTATTCTCAAAACTTCGAAGTGTGGAGCAGTGCGAAAAAGAGGTGGTCACTTTTTTCACATCTTTGCAAGTTCAAACTATTGGAAAATCCTGCTGCAAGGCAATTATCGATATTACTGAAGGATGCTGGTCATCAGTATTTCCTTTCAATCCTTTCTTTCCTTCTTTGCTTAAGAACTACTGCATGCCACTGTTGGCCCTCCCTCCTTCCCCCTAGAATACCCATGATCTAGGGTTAAGTAATCTCTAAGTTCTACTTTTTTGTCACTTAAATTTGTTAAAATATCTTTATTATTGCTGAGATTATTACTCTCACATTGTTTGGGCAATCTAAGATCCTGCGGTTTATAATTCTTAGGGCCTCTCCACTCATTGTCAATTGATTCTGAGTTGGAAGCCCACACATTTCAAACATGGTATCAGAGCAGGCTATTCGCGACGAGTCATTAGACCGTGCCTTTACTCCGCGTCACCCGATTTATTATGCACGTGTTAGACCAAACGAGGCTACACATGAGGGGACGTGTTGAGATTATTAGTCCCACATTGTTAGGGTGATAGACGCATTTATGTGTCTAATATAGCCCAATTGTATATTGTGTTAGTACCCATTTTTGTACTTATTATGGCTTTTTATGTCCCTGTAGGTATTTCTGGAGAAATAAGCTTTTGCGGCGAAATTGGCTAAAAAAGTGGTTTTTGCGCTCGTGGGAGAAAATTACTATACGGACTCTCACTTTGGATAAGGAGTAACCTAATTACTAAGGGGTGACCCATTTCCAGGCATCTGCTAAAGGGGGCCCGGGACTGGATAGGGGAAGGTCACATTTCTTCACGTTTTCAAAAAATGCATTTTTGGCGGGAAAATGCATGCAGCGAGGAGCAGATTTGGAGATCGAATTTCTACGTGATTTTAGGAGATTCAATGGCTGTATTTGGTACGTATGGACTCTACAAGACTCAACAGGTCTGTTGCAATCGATTGGACCCAACCAATTGGGCTGGAATGGCCGAGAGAGGGTTTCAAAGCCTCAACAGAGAGACGTGTTCTGTTTCAAGTTTAGAAGATTTTTGAGAGATTTCTGGAGGACTTTGACGCCAGGATATGGATGTACCTGGTCCTGTTCAAGTATTAGTTGGAGTTTGGAGAGTTTAGATAACTCAGAAGAGGTCAGAAGACGCGTACAGGGAGGATTGAAGAGAGATATTCTCTTAACTGCACGGAGAAGAAATCTTGAATTTATACGAGATATTTGGGGTCTGTGGGATATATAAGAGTGGTTTCAAGTCATAAAAAGGGTTGGAAAACCTTAGGAGATAGTTTAGAGTCGAGGAGAGCCGAGGAGAAGCGATTACAGAGAGTTACAGTGCTGCTGCTGCTGCTATTCGAGGAGGAAGAAGAAGAGGAAGAACAGACCTGCTAAGGCAGTCGTTCTTCAACAGTCTTAAAACAGAAACGAGTGTCGTTGTTTTACAGCAACAGAAAACTATCGTTTAATTTTCAGCACTTACCCCTTTGTAACAGTGACGCTGTAACACTTCTGCAGCGTTGTTAATTCCTGTTTCATCTTATATACATCAATAAAAACACCTATTTTAGCCATGAATTTATCTTGTGAGTGTGTTTTTGGGATGAGGAGCTAAACCCATTAGCCGAGACGACGGAGGAAGCCATTGATCCATATTGATTGGTATAATTCTAATTTTATTATTTATTGCAATATTATTATTTGATTATTTGCATGGAATTGAATTTGAAATATTAGTTTTTATTGAATAGTTGTGAATTATTTTGATGAAGCATGTTGGGTTTTAAAAACTTTTGATGTTTTATACTTTGTGATTACAATTATTACTTCAAAAATATATTTGAGGCAAATATTAGAATTATTTTTAAAGATAGAATTGCATGAATATTATTTAGAGTTTAATATTTATTTGGTCAATGGTGGAATCCTAGTCTTGGTATTTTTCTCCAAAACTTTGAATTATTTTATTTAGTTGCCTGTTTAATTTAAATCTATAAAAATTGTTTTCTTCACAAGTCTGAAAAGAACCTGTTTACCACTACAACTACAATCACTACTTTTGATAAACCATCATAGGGCAATCTAAGATCCTGTGGTTTATAATCCTTAGGTCCTCTCCACTCATTGCCAATTGGTTTTGAATTGAAAGCTCACAAACTTCAAACAATTATAAAGAGATATTTTCAAATTTTTATTAAATTGAAATTAGAATAACTCACAAGATTTATCATTATTTCCACCTGTGTGTCTCAGACTCTCATGCATTGTATTTTATAAAACCCACATGTGGGAAATCGGTGAACCCATTTAAGCGCGAACCTGAATCTGAAGTTAGATCTGGAATTTATATTGTAATAAAAGGGTGAAAAATAGGGAGGCCAATAGCATTTCCGTTTTTGAATTCTTCATTTTCATAAAATTTTAATATTAATCACACGTGGCATCACCCATAACCACAAGTTTGTCCATGCCCATCAAATCTTCTACTTCCACAAGTAAGCAAAATACGATTAATTCTTTCACCAACTTTTAAGTAAAGATCGCATCATCGCGCGGCAAAAAACTATAAGTACTACATTTTCTCCAAGCATAAATCTCCAAACTCTAAATATTTCTTCCACTTCACAATACTTTTCCTCTCTTTAAGCGGTTACCAATATTAACAACCATGCCAAAGGTTTATCCAAATGCGAATGATCCAAATGCAACAACAGCAAAACCCACAGAAATCCCCAGACATGTTTCGAACAGACAGATGGAGGTATTAACAGTATGGAAAAAATCACTTATCTTCAACTGTGACGGTTATACTGTTTTTGATACAAAAGGAAATCTCGTCTTTCGTGTTGATAATTATCAATCTGGGAAAAAAGAAATCGTTTTAATGGATGGCATAGGAAAATCTCTTCTTATAATCCGTCGTAAGGTGAGCATGATTTCGGTCATTTATCTCTGTCCAAGGACCTTATTCATTACCTATTAATGGCGTCTAATTGTCCTTTTGTTAATTTTCTTTACAGAGATTGAGTTTGGCAGATAATTGGATGGTGTTCGACGGGGAAACTTCGGTTAGTCCAATATTCTTGGTGAAAAAGCCCGTGAATTTCTTAGCATCAAAGAACTTAGCTCACGTGATGTCTTGCCAAACTAACAATAAGAATCAGCTGATATATGAGATTATTGGATCGTATGCACAACGGCGAGTGGCTGTGTATGATAGCAGAAAAAGACTTGTAGCTGAAATTCAAAGCAAAGAAGCTAAAGCAGGTGTATCATTTGGTGGTGATGTATTTTCGTTGATTATACAACCTGAACTTAATCAGACAGTTGCGATGGCTCTTGTTATATTAATGGAGCAAATGTTTGGATTGAGAAGATCAATTAGTTTAGGGTGATTAATACTGGCGTACACTTCAGATCGAATATACTTATACTTGGAAATTGGATATTGAGAACAATACCGGCAATCGGATCCAAAGAGGACCTTACGGGAGAACCCTTTAAATGGGATTGCAGTTGTTGCAGAAATACCTCATGCAGAGCATGGTTTGCTAAGGAAAGCTGCAACTAGATGCTAGCTCAAGATAATGAGTTGGAGCAAATAACAATCTGGAATCCCAAACAAAGTGAAGTTATCATTATGGCTGGCGAGGTGTATACCAAGAGCTTTACAAAATGGTGTGGTATCGCCTCACTGGAAACTAAACACGCAGATTGATCAGCTGCATTTACGGAGTTTTGGCACCTAAATTAATTGCAACTCAGAACCATTTGTTGTTATGGTGTATACATCTCAATTTTTAGGAAAAGGACTGGCATGTATGTTTGTTTTTTGTTGTTCCTTTTTCAGATTAACTACAAATAAACCACAAGGCAGACATCATGGTTATGTTTCATCCTTCAGTTATAGGATACCACCAAACTACTTCCATCAAATCAAAACCAAAACCAATGGTTTAAAATTCTTTGTGGATTAATTCCTAGGCTGTTTTTTTTTTCCTTTCATTGGATGAAGGGAAATGAATTATGTATATGCTCAAAAGAGATGTTACTTGTAATGTTTGTAGCTAAATGCTAAAAAAAAGGATCACAAAAGTGATGATTTAATTGGATTAGGATTAGGATCCGGATCACGAAATGACGTTTCATCCTCTTCAAACTCTTCAAAATGTTCCCAACTCAAAGGTATAACATCTAGAGATTCACTAATCCAACTGATTTTTGTCATTTTCTTGGCTCTATGTTTAGACCACACAAGATGAATTACTTCTTTCGCACAAGCACATGGAAATGTCGCACTTCAAATATTGCATCCTCATAGGGAGATCATATCAGTAGTACCAATAGAGTAATAGCACCTATCAATTGACAGGGGGGTGATGAAATTTGTAAATTTACGTAGCATTCGACAAAGGTAGGGTCTGTATGTTGTCTGTCTCTGTTAGGATATATAATTAGTCGATTTTTTTTTCTATGGGAAAATGAATTATTCTTAACTAGCAAATATAGTATATAAGATTTAAAATTTCGTTTCTATCAAATACATTAGAGATAATGTTGGATTGCTTAACTTTTTGTTGTAATTTCGTAGACATACGTTGTTCTTTATTCTTGCTTTCTTGACAATTCGATCCGCTACTGAATTGTATTTTCTATTTGTAAACTTTACCCGAGTTTGAGGAAGATCTTTTAAAATTGTCTTGGCTTCTTGAACGATGTTTTCGGCTGTCCATAAGAAATTTGTGTTGTCTTTATTGATGTTGTCTGCCAAGTCGATCTGTGTTCACTCGTTAAATTAATAATCTCTTCACCCTTTTCAAAAATAATAAAAATGCAGAGACTTCACAGTGGTGCCTAAATAAACCACTTTAAAACCGCCTAGATACAAATAAATGGGCTCCACGTTGGGGATTTTTTTTTATGATGCCGCATAAGAGAGCTTGTGAGAGTGGCGGTTTTTAAAATGTTCGTTTGTGCACTACATCAAGAATTTTTGGAAATTTTAAGGCTTTTTATTTGAAAAAGTTCAACTGTAATACATGTAAAATTTTAAGGCTTTTTATGACTGAATAAGTTCATATAGTCATACAGAAATGATGTTTCGCGGTGATTGAAGGCCGATTCACCTGCGTATTTTGGTCTGAACAGACACAGAAGACGGACCCGTTGAGATAAGTGGGAGCACTAGACTAGACCTCACTTGTGTTTCAATTTCAGTGCAACTTTTTTTTTTCTTTTTTTTAATCGGTTTTTGGAAATTTGTTTGGGTTTTGGAAATTTTAGCATTTTGTGGGGGTCAGAAAAATCATGTCTGTTAATTGGGGATCGGAATTACCAGAAATTCCGTTTTATATGAGATAAAAAAATTATATCCGATCCTAACCGTCGGATCACTCAAACGATACCTCTTACTAATTCCGGTCACCATTAACAGCTACGAGAAAAATGAGATTAGTTCTACTTTTGAGCACTAGAGTCTAGACCCCGCTTGTTTTTTCGATTTTAGTGTAATTTTTATTTGGGTTTTGGAAACTTTTAGTATCTTATGAGGGTCAGAAAATTAAATTACGTGAGAGACATTAGTTTGACCACACCAAAGATTAGTTCTACTTTTGATTCATGTAAAGATTTTATGAGCAGACTTATTTAAGAACTTGCGTGATTCATGTAAAGATTTTATGAGCAGACTTATTTAAGAACTTGCGTCCAAGTTCTTAAATAAGTCTGCTCACTATCCAACCGCTGCTGTCTTATGAATAAGTCTGCTCACTTTCCACTCGTTGCTGGTAACAGCGGTTCCTATGGAATGAATAAACTATCAAGTTTGTTCATTTAGTTCTCATTATGGACTCAACAAACATGAAAAATGGATGTTCAAACCAACAAATTTGTTGGTTTATTCATTGAGTTGGAGGATGCAGCGAGCGTTTGATGATAGCCCGGGCAATGGTGGGAAAAACGCTGGCGCTCGAAGGAAAACGCTGGAGTTGGAAGGAAAAACTCCAGCGCTTGGAGCAAAAACGCCCCATACTTTTCTCTCTCCCAAACCCGGTTATTATATTTAGAGTTTATTTTTTATTATTTGTTTTATTAGCTTAATATTCGGTGGGACCGAACTCTTATTAGTTTATATAAATAAAATCATTAGTGTGACCCAACTCTTATTAGTTTATATTGATAAAAACACTAATGGGTCCCTAAAATATCAGATTTGTTCATTTTACCTTGTTTTTCATAGTGGAAAATAGAATTTGTTCATCCACGTGGCTCAACAAAATAATAAATTTGTTGATTACCATAGGAATTGCCCTAAGGGACTAAGGCAGGGCCTAGTTAGCAATTCGAAATTTGGCATACATACAAAATGACAAGCGTACAAATATTATACATATTAGTAAAAATGAAATTCGGTCAATAATATGGTAAACGGTTCATAATTTGGTAGGAAATGGGAACGGCATATGTACATGTATAATTCGTTTTAAAAGTATGGATTCGGGGACACAAAAGTTTGCATATTGTTGGAATATTGTGGACCGTGTGTATAAGAGATAAAAGTGGAGACCAAGTAACCGTGAGACCAAGTCAGCTACTAAATCTAGAAAATATTATGCAATTAGTTTTCTAAATATGCATTACCTAGTCAAAGATATTTGAATTTAATATTATCTTCTAGGTTTAATTTATACTATAAATTAGAGTGCAAATATATCAGTAAAATTATCCCAGTATCTACTGATGATCATAATATAATTCACCCCTGTGAGGTTTTGTCGGTGGATGCAGGTGTTAGTGCTAAACCACTTTAAATCTCTTTGTCTTCTATTTAATTCTGATTCCTATCTCTTAACATAAATCTAATATGGTACAGAGAAGGAAAAGATCAATGTTTTTTTTTCCTGATTAAAATTGCTTCCGCTTTCTGTTTTTCATTTGCTTTTCAGACCCTTATTCATGCCGGTATAATGTTTTTCTTATTAACTAACTGGCATTGGCTTTTTGGGTCTTCTTTATCAATTTTTATTGATATCTAATCCCTGTCAGATCCCTGTTTTTTTTTCTTTAGAAACTTTCACTAGGAAGTGAAATTCCAGACATGCAAGTCTTGTGTTCCTCAAGACGGGGTTTTTCAATTTCTATTCAACTATGTAAATTTGTTCTAAACTTCTTATTCTATCATTACTCGTTATTTTTGATGTGATTTTCTATTCAAACTAACAGTCTTGGTTTTAAGTTCGGCTTTGTCACAAGTCTAAGTTTACTCTCTATTTATATCTATGATTTGTGTTCGTGATCGGTACACGACTTTGTTTTGTTAGATGGAATATAAGGTCTCGTCTTTTAGGCCTAATGATGATCAACGCTATTATCATACTAAAAAATACTTCTCTCCACGAGGAAGAGGAGACAGAAAAGCTAATGATCAATTTTTGATCAACATAATCTCGTTGTTTCCCGCCTAAGCATATCTATTTTTTGAACTTATCTAATATTAAAATATTCACATCCTTTTTGTATTTTTCTGTTGTTTGTGAATACAGTAAAGTGAATCAAGTGATATTGTATCAGATTTCTTCCTTCCCATTTGTTCACGGCAAAGATCCTTTAATTTTAATATCATGGAATATTGGAATAATATTTTTGTGTTTTGCTTTAATGTTTTCATTTCGAAATAGTTCAGGCTTGAGTACTGAAGATTACATTATTTCTCAATCCAAATCACTTTCTTCTTTATCCGGGCAAGTTCACTTTCGAAGGTATCACTTACTTTCGAATACATAATATTTTTTTAATCAAATTAAATTTTTTAATATCACACATGTTGTCGATGTTACTCATCATCTAAAGATGATTGCTATTATGATATTATTTTGATATGATTATCTCTTTGATCGTCAAACTTGTATTGGGTCGGTGTATCTTGGCTACATTGGCATATGTATCGCCAAACACATATGCTTCAACTAAAATCTGTTGGTATCTATGATAATTTTTTGGTTCACACATTCAACACGTATACGTGAATATATGTATTTGTTCTTCCAAAACAAAAATGTTTGTTTCACCTTTGACAACAAGTTTATGCTTTGTTGTTTCATCTATAGACTGACCTACGGATTACCCTTTTCAGTTCTTTTGTCCAGGATCTTATTATTCATGTAATCTTCTGATTTTTCTCGTGCATATTCATTATGCATGAAAGATATTAATCATGTCTAAACAGTCAACATTTTGTACAATAATCATTCTGTTTGATTCAACACTATTGGTATGTATTTTTTTTCTTCATATCCATCAAACTTGTACAACAATGGTGTGCTAACTTTGATTTGTGGTTGTTGTGCACCACTTACTCAATGTTATGTTTTTATCTTTTCCCTAGAATCTTTTACTAATTTTATCTTGGCCTTTATCCATCACATAAAATGTGGTTTCATGTGCACAATCTCCATATCTCATCACTGATTTTCATAAAATAATTTCATCTTAGTCTATGTAATTAGTTTTCATAGACTATCAATCACATCATCTTAGTCTTAATTTATTTTCCAAACAACGTGCTCTGTTTTGGGAAAAGATTCCAAACTTCACTTGAAGTTGTTTTATTTCACCTTGAGTCTTTCCTTTTATCAAAAGTATTCAAATTCAATTCTGAATATATTCTTTGATATCCAAGTTGCCAGCGTTACTTACTTAAAAAAATCCATCCCATATAGTTCGACTGCCAGTGTGTCGTGTTGAAAAACAGTTTGTATCAAGTCTTCTGTTCTGAGTTCAAGCACAATGTCCGTGTTACAAGATATTTTTCCGGAAATTTTTCAAGTTGAACACTTCAAATATCTCTGTGTCCAACTTGAAGGGGTGTTGGAATATTGTGGACCTTGTGTACAAGAGATAAAAGTGAAGACCAAGTAACCATGCTATCCTTGCAGTCAAATGAAGACCAAGTCAGCTATTAAATCTAGAGAATATTATGGAATTAGTTTTCTAGATATGCATTACCTAGTCAAAGATATTTTAATTTGATATTGTCTTCTAGGTTTAATTTATACTATAAACTAGAGTGCAAATATGTCTGTAAAATTATCTCAGTATCTATTAATGATCATAATATAATTCACCCCGGTGGAGTTATGTCAGTGGACGTAGGTGTTAGTGTCGAACCACTTTAAATCTCTTTGTCTTCTATTTAATTCTGGTTCCGATCTCTTAACATAAATCTAATATAGTAGAGAGAAGGAAAAGATCAATGTTTTTTTTTTCCTGATTAAAATTGCTTCCGCTTTCTATTTTTCATTTGCTTTTCAGACCCTTATTCATGCCGGTATAATTTTGTTCTTAATTATGAACTAACTGGCATTGGCTTTTTGGGTCTTCTTTATCAATTTTTATTGATATCTAATCCCTGTCAGATCCCTGTTTTTTTTTTCTTTTGAAACTTTCACTAGGAAGTGAAATTCCAGACATGCAAGTCCTGTGTTTCTCAAGACGGGGTTTTTCAATTTCTATTCAACTATGTAAATCTGTTCTAAACTTCTTATTCTATCATTACTCGTTATTTTTGATAAGATTTTCTATTCCAAACTAACAATCTCGGTTTTAACTTCGGCTTTGTCACAAGTCTAAGTTTACTCTCTATTTATATCTATGATTTGTGTTCGTGATCAATACACGACATGGTTTTGTTAGATGGAATACAAGGTCTCGTCTTGTAAGCATAATGATGATCAGAGCTATTATCATACTCAATAATACTTCTCTCCATGACGAAGAGGAGACAGAAAAGCTAATGATCAATTTTTGATCAACATAATCTCGTTGTTTCTCGTCTAAGCATATCTATTTTTGAACTTATCTAAAATTAAAATATTCACATCCTTTTTGTATTCTTCTGTTGATTGTGAACATAGTGAAGTGAATCAAGTGCTATTGTATCAGATTTCCTTTCTAGCCAATTGTTCACGGCAAAGATCCTTTCATTTTAATATCATGGAGTATTGGAATAATATTTTGTGCTTTGCATTGAACATATAATGTTTTCATTTCGCAATAGTTCAGGCTTGAGTACTGAAGATTACATTTATTCTCAATCCAAACCACTTTCTTCTTTATCCGGGCAAGTTCACTTTCGAAGGTGTCACTTACTTTCGAATACATAATAGTTTTTTAATCAAATTAAATCTTTTAATATCACACATGTTGTCGATGTTACTTATCATCTAAAGATGATTGCTATTATGATATCATTTTGATATGATTATCTCTTTGATCGTCAAACTTGAATTGGGCCGGTGTATCTTGGCTACATTGACATATGTATCGCCAAACACATATGTTTCAACTATAATCTGTTGGTATCTATGATAATCTTTTGGTTCACACGTTCAACACGTATACGTGAATATATGTATTTCTTCTTCCAAAACAAAAATGTTTGTTTCACCGTTGACAACAAGTTTCTGCTTTGTTGTTTCATCTATAGACTGACCTACAAATTACCCTTTTCAGATCTTTTATCCAAGATCTTATTATTCACGTAATCTTTTGATTTTTCTCGTGCATATTTATTATGCATGAAAGATATTAATCATGTCTCAACAGTCAACATTTTGTACAATAATCATTTTGTTTGATTCAACACTATTGGTATGGATTTTTTTTCTTCATATCCATCAAACTTGTACAACAATGTTGTGCTAACTCTGATTGGTGGTTGTTGTGCACCCCTTACTCAATGTTATGTTTTAGCTTTTCGCTAGAATCTTTTACTAATTTTATCTTGGGCACCTTTATCCATCACATAAAATGTGATTTCGTGTCCACAATCTCCATATCTCATCACTGATTTGCATAAAATAATTTCATCTTAGTCTATGTAATTCATATACTATCAATCACATCATCTTAGTCTTAATTTATTTTCCAAACAACGTGCTCTGTTTTGGGAAAATATTCCAAACTTCACTTGAAGTTTTTATATTTCACCTCAAGTCTTTCCTTTTATCAAAAGTATTTAAATTCAATTTTGAATATATTCTTTGATATCCAAGTTGTTGGCGTTACTTACTTTAAAGAAAAAAGCCATCCCATATAGTTCGACTACCAGTGTGCCGTGTTGAAGCCAATTTGTATCAAGTCTTCTGTTCGGAGTTCAAGCACAAGGTCCGTGTTACAAGATATTTTTCCGGAAATTTTTCAAGTTGAACACTTCAAATATCTCCGTGTCAAACTTGAGGAGGGTGCTGGAATATTGTGGACCTTGTGTACAAGAGATAAAAGTGAAGACCAAGTAACCATGTTATTCTTGCAGTCAAATGAAGACCAAGTCAGCTACTAATCTAGAGAATATTATGCAATTAGTTTTCTAGATATGCACTACGTAGTCAAAGATATTTGAATTTGATATTATCTTCCAGGTTTAATTTACTCTATAAAATAGAGTGCAAATGTATCTGTTAAATCAGTATCTACTGATGATCATAATATAATTCACCCTTATGGGGTTTTGTCAGTGGACGTACGCGTTAGTGCCGAACCACTTTAAATTTCTTTGTCTTCTATTTAATTCTGATTCTGATATCTTATCATAAATCTAATACATATATACACATATGAAAAAGGGTTTTTTAAGATGACTGAAGAGGAGGATAATAAGTTTCTGATTTAAAATTCTTCTCGAAAAAAAAAGTTTTGATTTAAAATAGGTACATTTACTAAATATAGAGAATATAAACACAAAAATGCGTCTGGCTTGGTGGGTTAGCACTTACGCCTTGTTTGTTTACTCCTGACTCATCTGAATCATCTGGATCTGAATTGTCTGGATCTGACTGAAATCATTTGCTTGAGTCAGATCTGACTGAATATGTTTGTTTCAGTCATATCTGACTCAATTGACTCAAAAAAATGTGAGTCAGTGGTTTGATTCCATGAGTCAGGGGTATTTTGTTATCTGACTCAAACGGGTCCGAGTCAGAGGTTATGTCTGAGTCAGAGGTCGAGTCAGATCTGACTCTTAAAAGACGAGGGTACCCAAATATACCTCAATCTAAAACTTTTCCTACCTATAAGTCCTTTCTCCGAAGTGATTTTCTATGGACTGAGTCGAGACAATGCAACTAATCGGTTCACACTTCGTGTGATCGTCTATGGATACGAGATCGAGACAATACAACGAAGTATGTTTACTTGATAAAAAGGTTCGGACTTAACCAAATACAATAGGATTACTTATCAAGTAAATAGGAATTAACGTTTTTTGTAATTTACTTTAATTATAATAAAACAATTATAATGCGGAAAATAAAAGTAAATGACACAACAAGGTTTTGTTAATGAGGAAATCCCAAATGCAGAAAAGCCCCGAGACCTTGTCCAGAATTGAATACTCTCAGGATTATGCCGCTATACAAAATAACCTAACTTCGTATAGTTGAGACCAAGAAACTAAACCTGTAGTTCACCTAGTTCCGTCTGTATTCCCACGCCTCCAACTTATGAATAAGTCAAATACTTAGAACAATTCTTTTGGTTCTCATTCCAAACAGTAAAGGAACAACAAATATGTTTGGTATCAACTCTCTTCAACCAAGTGATATGACTCAGACAAAGGATCTTCTATTTATCTTAACATAAAATCCTTCGTCAGGTCCTTAGATTTATGTTATGTTCAATTACCAAAGCAATCGTTAAGATTTTGCAAACAACACTCTTAATCCAAAGAATTGTGTTGATGCCGATATACACAACTAATCAATCCAATTCTATCACAAAGATAAAACCGATTATAGTTGGATCCTATTTTTACTGAAACAGGTATTGTGCACACTAAAGATTATGAACCCCAAATCAGAAATCTTCAATATCTTCTTTGTCTTCAAATCTTCTTAAATCTTCAATAAATACCTGCACACAAAAACTTGAGTCTCTTGTGATCAATCATGCACAGAACGGAGTCTGCTAACAATGGATTATCACAAGATCGTCTTTAGAACTAAAACAATCTAAAGATCCATGTTGAAACTCTGAACTAGTTTGAGTGAATCTTATATCAGAAGAGAAGATCCTCAAGCATAAACAAACTAGGTGCAATCAAAGTTCAACCACCGTTAGTCAATCAAATCAATGAAAACAAAAGATAAACCACAATTATCTAGTTTCCACCAACGGTACTAACAGAGCTTCTCAATCCCAAAGAAGACTTTAAAACGACCGGACGTAAGAGATTTCTCCTAATTAGGTTACTCTCCTATCCGAATAGGTGGCTTCACCAATAACATCATAACAAGAGGTAGTTTGCTGTTACGAAGGATTAGTTTGCTAGAAATGCAAACTTCAGTATTTATAGACAAGGAAGTTTGGACACCATGGAATTTCCAAAACCGAAAATATTCTCAAGATACTCATTAAAGCACAAATTGGGTTTCCATAATTCCTGGAAATGGTCTGTCCAAAAATAATGATCGGAATCTCTTGGAAAATCTCTATTTAGTAAATGCACATTACTAATTCTTATTTTCCTAAAAATGAAATTAATAACCTTAATTAAAAGATTCTTAACTTATTTATGTTTCGATCCTGTGGTTCTCTTCCCTTAGCTATTAAGGAATAACTTTGAACAATAAAAGAATAACTTTCACAGCACGTGTTCAAAGTATGTCGACATCCTTACTTTGTAAGTCCTCTTTCATACTTATAACCTTGAAACCGATTTGACACATTTTCAAACAAGTTTAGAATTGGTTCATCTGACTTTCAAGAACTATGCGATTCATCAAAGAACATTCAATCACAAAACATGGGTGTAACGGTTATACCAAACAAGTTTCGGTTCTACCTCCGTGTGAGTAGTGTGCATAGTCACACTAGCTTTCAAAAATTCGGTGACTAGGTACTAGGATCGATTCCCCACATATATATATGGTATCTAACTTATATGTGTTGCACATGTCCATATGATCGGTTCCCCTTTGCCTAAAAACGTGTTGCACATGTCCATAGGATCGGTTCCCCTTTCTGCTATAAACTTGTTGCACCTCATACAAGGATCGATTCCGCTTTGTGATGTACTGCACCTCTTACTAGGATCAGTTCCCCTTTACCCAGATTTGGTCATACATAAAATCACAAACTCGATAATACCATCTTAGGTGATTACTTAAGATCGGTTTCACTAATAAAAGTCATACCAATACATTAGTCAGGCCTTTGTGAATAGTTTTACCAAGAACACAAAAAAGTCATGAATGTTTATACTAATCACACATATTGGTTGTTCCTACTATATGCAATGAATAATAATACCAATAACACCTGGCGATTTCATTTTCGATTCACAAACCAAGTTCATGAATTTACTTCCTTAGAACACATGTAAAACATTGTTCCCTATGATGAAATCCTCACCTCATACCCATACATAATCACAATAGCATTTGAACGATTATGTTGATGTCTTATCTACAAAGTTTAATGGTTAAGCAATAAACCTCGTATTGTATTCCTTAGTACTATGTCTATATAGAGTTCAATCATGCTTCGCAGTTTTGTTTTCAATATGCACGACTTGAAAGATATGTTAGGGAATGAAACAGTTCATGTCAAATATCACTAACCTCAAGTGGAAGGATGATGTTGTCGTTGTAGCTTCTTACTTCTTCACTTCTTCAAGTCTTTGCAATACTTGTAATGTCTCATATCCTAATACTTTCAAGCTAACCTATACGAAGTTGACTCAAGTACATAATCAAGCGACTCTTAACATGAGTTTTGATTCACTAAAATATGACAACCAAACTTGACATACCAACGCTTGATGGGTTCAACCGAGCTATGCTCTAACAATCTCCCCATTTGTCAATTTTAGTGACAAAACTCTTACATAATATGGATAAACAAATTAAAAGAATTCATTACACATACGCTTGATTCCCGAATTCAACAACACAGTAATCTGCATACATTCAACCCTTAAAAATGTCGTTGTTGACATTATAATAACAAAGCTAATACCCCCCCCCCCCTCCCCTAAAGGAAGATAGGTATATTTTCAATCCGCATGTCTTTGTTATACCAATTAATATGATATGTTACTCCCCCTAATCTATGCTTTCACTCTTCGTTTAGATAAACGTTTAAGCACCAATGTTCTTTTCCTTAGTGATTCCAATCAATATAAAATCAATGCCAGTATCACTTGTTTACTCCATATATTTCTCCCCCTTTTTGTCACAAAATGACAAAGAAGCGAAAAAATATAGGACAAACCGAAAAGAATCTTACAAATTTTAAAATAGACTTGCAACCTGTAGAGTTAAGCACGAGGGTTCCACACACCATTTTCTGATAACCAATATCAAAACCGAAACTACAAGTAGTTTTATTTTGATATGTTACCAAGGAAACAATTGTCTGAAACAATTTTCCCATTTAAGTTTAGTAAACCAAAAATCAACTAAGCACCTTAGTTCCTTTTCTAAACCGATTGTACAAAAACAATCGCTTATTCGATAAGACCAAAATAAAGATAACTCTATTTTTATCATCAGGTTATAATTATCCATAAACTTAGACCTTTCAATTTTAAACAAGACAAGTACTAGGTTAGTTAACTAGCATTTCTTGTTAAGGCATTCGATTAGACTTGAATAACCGAAACCTCACTTCGATAAGTCTAACTAAGATCAGAATTAACTTAGTTTCTCTTATCTGGAATTGAATTGCACTAAACAACTCGTCGCGTAAACCTTTTCTTTCGTTAAGCCATAAATAATTCATACAAACCAAATAAATCAACTTGCATAATTATTCACCTCAACCGGAAGCAATTGAAACAACATAGACATTAAAGCACCACAATTGCATCGAAATTTTTAAGCCTAAACAATTGATACCACACAATAAAGCAAGATAACAATAGTTTTTCTTAACCGGAACCAATTGAATCACACAAACATCCATACACATATAATGGAATAAACATCAATTGTACCGAAATTTTGTTAAGCAAAAGCAATAAATATATATGAAATAAACTCAGGCTTTTCTTAAACAGTAAAACGATTAACTAACAAACTCGTTACCTCAAATTTCGCATCCACTTCTCCAATATGTTTGCACCTTCGTCCAGGGAGAATTGATATCGAGATATCATCATGTTGTCATCCTTATGTAAAAACAAAAGAATAACAACAACCAACCTTTACCATAGAAAGGTTGAAAATCGGTTTTAACAATTGCAAGAAAAAGTTGAAAATCGCTGAAACACATATGCTTTTATGCTAAACCAAAACCGATTCAACATATTGTGACTTTTTCACATATTGTTTCTACCATAACCCCTCATGATACTTTGATAAAGCCTACCAACATGGGCTAGAACTTAATCCTGCTAAATCAACAAGTCAGCCAAACCACAAGGGTTCACAATATTATGAGATCGAATATCAAGGTTAGAAAACCGAAATCAAACATCCCATAAACATATGCAATACACCATAAATATTCAATAAAGAATAATGTATTTCAATTACCTCTATCTTATAGGGAATTTAATTGCGAAAAAAACGCAAAAAGAATGAGGTCATTCCGAGTTCGGACGAAGAAGTTATGGGCAAAACAGTTTTAGACTTCTTCGTATGGGGACCTCTCACTAGGATCTGTTCCCCATATTGCACCTATCACTAGGATCGGTACCCCAAGTGTTACTTGAGACGAATCACAACACCAAACTGTTTTTGACATAACTTTTGCGTACGATGTCCGAATTCAGTAATTTTTGGCTCGTTTTAACCGTAAAAACAAGAGCTACACATATATGATCAGTAGATATCAACATCATAAATTCACAATTACCGTTTCTATCAAAACCTCAAATATAGATAGAGAAAGTATGAGTATATAAGAAAAGAAATCTCCTAAAGATGTTAATTAGTCATATAATAACCGAGAGATCATGTGCTCAGTTTCATGTGCTTCCTCACCTTTCAAAAAATTGAGAACCAAGGTGAGTATGCACATTTTAACACAACTAGGTTGTGTTGAGTTGATCCTTGTCTTGTTCGTCACGAGTGACTAAGACAGAATCATCATTCTTGACCTCTTGCTTGGTTTGTTTTCTCTTGTTCCATTTCTTGTTTTTCTTCTTTGACTTGTGATGAAGAGTGTCATTATCACAACCTTTACTAGTACAAGAAATTTCAAACATAATGTCTTTCTTTAGCCTTTCAAGAAGACTCTTGTAATTATTGTCACCAACAATTAACAGTTGAGAGTCATTCTTGTGACTAACTCTTGGTCCCTTCTTAGTTATAGAGGACTTCGGGACCCATTTAGAGTTGTGTTTTGCAGGATAAGCCTTCTCCTTCATACCATTAGGATCATTGTCCTTTTGAATATTTTGCGAAACACCCTTTCTACAATTTGGAACATCATATCTTGTCTTTGTGTTTACAAAGTTATCTATCTTTCTATATTCAGGTCTTTTATGAGATGACCTTGTCGAGTGATATGCAAAATTTGAACTATCATTATAATAATTCTTTTGCCTAAACTTAGGACAATAACGATTTGAGTTCTCATGAGGAGAAAACTTAGCCAACTCGTTTGATACAAAAGAAAGTGCATCTTGCATCTTACGAACTTTGCATCCCCATTGCAAGTGTCCTTTACTACCACAATAATAACAAAGCTTAGTATAAATATACGAAGTATGAGTTTTGATGTTACCTTTTTGTGGATCCTCTTGCATTGAAGCTCGACAATTTTTCTTCTTCTTCTTGTCTTTGTTCAACGTTGTTGCTTTCTTGACATTAGCAGAAATGCCTTCTTTACTGCTGGTTGAACATTATTCTTAGGCTTGACAGACTTTTCTTCTTTACAAGAAATATGAGCATCTTTGTCATCAGTGGAAGCCTCTGGTTGAGAAGAATTAGTAGCTTTGACAAATTTTACCACTTTGTTAATATTTGAAGCATCTATTTCCTTATAGCCCAATCCTCGTGTTTCACGATGATTTCTACTTGCTTCTAACATTGAGGTTAACATTGAACTTTTTAAGGTCCAAATTTCTTCTTCCAATGTCTTGATTTTATCAAGAGCACCAGCTATATCAGCCTTAAGATGTTTTTCTCGTGAGAGATATACACCTTCTTTCTCTTCAAAACTCTTTGGCTGAGAATTAACCCTTGCTTCAGATTCAACAAGTTTCTTTTTCGCCAAAAAGAGATCTCTTCGAAGTTTTTCACATACTCATACATAATCAAAATAGCATTCAAACGATTATGTCGATGTCTTATCTACAAATTTTAATGGTTAAGCAATAAACCTCATATTGTATTCCTTAATACAATGTCTATCTAGAGTTCAATCATGCTTCGCAGTTTTATTTTCAATATGCACGACTTGAAAGATACGTTAAGGAATGAAACAGTTCAAGTCAAATATCACTAACCTCAAGTGGAAGGATGATGTTGTCGTTGTAGCTTCTTACTTCTTTACTTCTTCAAGTCTTCACAATACTTGTAATGTCTCATATCCTAATACTTTAAAGCTAACCTATACGAAGTTGACTCTAGTACATAATCAAGCGACTCTTAACATGAGCTTTGATTCACTAAAATATGACAACCAAACTTGACATACCAATGCTTTATGGGTTCAACTGAGCTATGCTCTAACAGACTCAAAATTGAAAACAAATGATTTGACATCTGACACGTGACGAGTCAGGGGTTGACTCAGATTCAGATCGCAAGTCAGATGCAAACAAACATGGTCTTAATCTTGCAAGCGGGTGGTCGTGAATTCATTTCTCTCTAACAATATTTGGAGAAAGTAAAAAAATAACGGAGAAGAACTTTGAGCCTTCAAAGACACTATTAATTAGGTCAGTAGCCACGTGAAACAAATGAGTCTGAAACTAGTGGGACGAAAAATTATGCTCGTGCATAAATCAGAAAGTCAAAGTCGCGGATAATTCGGGAAGTTGGGAAATCTCACAAACTGTGTTTGGAGTTTCAGTTCGGTAAAATTCGTTAATCATTCTTGAATGATTCGGCTAGTTACTAACTAGGGGCAGGGGACCCATTTCACTCTGCATTTTCCTCGTTGTTTCCGATGTTTTGAGTTTAATGGTGCCCTTGCTTAAGGGTGGATTGGTATCTTCAGTATTCTGAGTCCTAATGGAACAAAGATCGGATATGACACGCTTATTAAATGCCTTAAGAGAGCATGTGAATAATTTTAGGATGATATTGCTTCTTTTTGAGCTTGCTTTCCGTTTAAGGATCAATTTCTCCACAGACAAAAAAAAATGTTTGAAATGGAAGGGATTACTGATTTGTATGATTTGGCTTCAACGATGGGATGTAAGCTGACTTACTTCCTTCTGCCTACCCTGGTCTTCCCCTTGGTGACAAAGCTCACAACACTAAAAAATGAGACTTTATGATTAAAATTTTCTAAAGAAGAGAAGCATTTTGGGAAAAAGTCAGTTTTTAACAAGGATGGTAAGCTAACTCTTATTAAAAGTGTGCTTGAAATTATCCACATATATATTGTCTAAAAGTCATTAAAGATCTTCTTTGGGATCCTAGCTATGAGAAAAGGGGATATCAGACTATTGCTTGGAAAAGTATTTGCACACCTCTAAAAAGTGAGGATTAGGTATCATTTGAACTAGTTATGGTTAAGATGAATAAGGTTGATATGAAAGTGTTCATATGGCTAACTTCGGTTAACTATTGTTAAGCCAACAAAGGTGTACACGTTTAGGTACGGTTACTCATATCAAAGTGAAGTCACTTTTCATTTGTGTGTAACAAGATAAGTTCGATCTAACGATTTAAAGATATTAGATTGAGTCTAATCAGGTTTTCATATAACGTTGAATATTAAATGATTTGTTACCAAGGTAACATTGATTGCACTTTGAAGAATATATAAAGGAGAACTCTAGCAACTGGGAAACCTAATCCCCACACTTCCTGCGTGATACTAGTTGTGACTAGAGTCGATTCTCCTTTAACCTTAGGTTTTTCCAAACCCTGTAGGTTAACGACTCGAAGACTTTATTGGGATTGTGAATCCAGACCCAACTACTTTCTCAGTAATTGCGTTCTGATCTTGTTGTTTTCTATCGTGATTGAGTACTATCTTCTATAAGATTTGCTCGATATTTAATCCCCGATAGGCAAGATAAAAAGTAGTTACAAACATCTTCGTCTCATCGTTTGTGATTCCACAATATCTTGTTTCGCTACCATACGATTAATATTATTGTGAGGTGATTGATATTTCTAGGATGTTCTTCGGGAATATAAGTCTGGTATATCGATTGGTTCCTGTTCACCTTGATTTATCAAAATACGGAACAAAACTCATAGGTGAAAAAGCAGGGGTCAACCAAAAACACCCTATATTTCGCTTAGCAATCTGTATGGACTAACTCCAATATAATTTTAAGAGAATCAACTAGTCAGTCAGACTCAATATTAATAAAATTATATCAAAGAGTTATATCTCACTTTCTCGATTCAATACTTACTCAAGCAAATAGAAATCTGCGAGTTAATTGAATACATGAGAAACTACCTGAACGGTACCAAAGACCAATGTTCAAGGATCAATCAATTTCAATCAACAACCAAAGGTTGGATTTCCCAATTGATCGATTCAACGCACAACCTGTGATATTTCAATTATATAACAAAATATAATGCGTAAAAGAAATAACACAGACACCATAAGTTTTGTTAACGAGGAAACCGCAAATGCAGAAAAACCTCGGGACCTAGTCCAGATTTGAACACACATTGTATTAAGCCGCTACAGACACTAGCCTACTACAAACTAACTTCGGTCTGGACTGTAGTTGAACCCCAATCAATCTCACACTGATCCAAGGTACAGTTGCGCTCCTTATGTCTCTTATACCAGAAGGATACTACGCACTTGATTCCCTTAGCTGATCTCACCCACAACTAAGAGTTGCTACGACCCAAAGTCGAAGACTTTAATAAACAAATTTGTATCACACAGAAAAGTCTACGATAATTGATAAATCTGTCTCCCAGAGAAATACCTACGAGTTTTTGTTCCGTCTTTAGATTAATCAAGGTGAACAGGAACCAATTGATAACCCGGACTTATATTCCCAAAGAACAGCCTGGAATTGTCAATCACCTCAGAATAATCTTAATCGACTAGCAAAAGAAGATATTGCGGAATCACAAACGATGAGACGAAGGTGTTTCTAACTTCTTTTATATCTTGCCTATCGGAGAAATCAATCTCAAGACAATCTTACGATTGTACTCAAATACGATAGAAACAGCAAGATCATATCACGCAACTACAAAGAGAATAGTTGGGTCTGGCTTCACAATCCCAATGAAGTCTTCAAGTCATTAACCTACAGGGTCTCGAGAAGAAACATAAGGTTAAAGGAGAATCGACTCTAGCTAATACAACTAGTATCACACAGAAGGTGTGAGGATTAGGTTTCCCAGTTACTAGAGTTCTCCTTTATATAGACTTTCAAATCAGGGTTTGAAATCAATGTTAGCTTGGTAACAAAGCATTCAATATTCACCGTTAGATGAAAACCTGATTAGATTCAAGCTAATATCTTTCAATCGTTAGATCGAACTTAGCTTGTTACACACAAATGAAATGCATGTTTATTTAGGTTTGTGTAACCGTACCCAAACATGTACACTTAGTTGGTTCAACACTAGTTAACCAAATGGTTAGCCATATGATCACTTTCATATCAACCATATTCTTCTCTACCATAACTAGTTCAAATGACTCAAATGAACTAGTTAGAGAGTTGTTTAATTGCTTAGATCTTATAGAAGGATACAAGACACAACCGAAGCAAAAATGATTTGATTCACTCGAATCAATTCATGAAATTTATAGCCACGGTTTGCAAGTATGCATTCCTTAGTTTATATAAGTTTAAGTTCACGAATAACCGTTTTTAGAAAATAACCAACTTAAGTACGCATACTGGTACGCGGACTTAAGTACCCGGAATAAGTTTGTTTTCAGTTCACAAACTCCAGCAAAAATTCACGGGACCTGAACTTCCGATATTGCGCGTACTAGTACGCGGACTTTAGTTCTAGTTTTCCTGAGCAGCAAAGTACGCATACTTTGGTTCAAGGAATAAGTACTTACACATGTATGTGTTACCACATAATGTTTATATCCTTCCAAGGTTATATATTCTAAACACTCATTTCAATCATTGAAACATTCTTAGAGGACGTTATATAGTTGTTGTTCACAAGCTATTTGTCGTCAAAGAGATTTTCAATTAATTGAAACTAATATGACTTCCGTCACTAGTAAAGATGAAATTGGCCAAAGAGAAAGCTTACCAACACATATTTCGATAAATAGATAAGCGAGGTAAACTCGGATCAAATTAGCAAATGTGTATAATAAAAGTCTATATAGCAATACGACTTTTATCTCAAGATAGGAGATAGAGTAGATACACTTTTGAGTGATAGATAATTTGAAGTATCCACATACCTTTTAGTCGATGAAGATCCACCAGTTCCTTGAGTAGTTCTTCGTCTTTGTATGATGACCGCCATAGAGTCTTGAGCTCGACTACACTTTCTATCCCAGTCCGAGACTTAGCTATAAGTAGACTATAAATCAAGACTTATAGTTTTGATCACTAACATTGACAAACATGCTTGATATAACAACGCATGCGAGTTCGACCGAGCAGTGCTCTAACAATAGGTATATTTGTGGGAGACAGATTTATCTATTCAGTAGATTTTTATGTGTGAGACAGATTGGTTTATCAAGTCTCTGACTTTGGGTAGTAACAACTCTTAGTTGTGGGTGAGATCATCTAAGGGAATCAAGTGCGTAGAGTCCTGCTGGGATTCAGAGACGTAAGGAGCGCAACTGTACCCTGATCAATGTGAAATTAGTTAGGGCTCAACTACATTCCAGTCTGAAGTTAACTTGGAGTATGCTAGTGTCTGTAGCGGCTTAATACAGTGTGGTGCTCGAATCTGGATTAGGTCCCGGGGTTTTTCTGCATTTTCGATTTCCTCGTTAACAAAACTTCTGGTGTCTGTGTTAATTATTTTCCGCATTATGTTTGTTTATATAATTGAAATATCACAGGTTGTGCGTAAGTTCAATCAATTGTGAATCCAACCTTTGGTTATTGATTAAATTGATTGACACTTGGATACTGGTTTTTGATACCGTCCAAGTTATGTCTTATATTCAATCGGGCTCGCAAATTCCTATTTGTTTGATTGCATATTGAATTGAGAAATTGAGATATAACTCTTTGATATACTTTTCTTAATATTGAGTCTGACTGTCTAGTTGATTCTCTTAAAAGTATATTGGAGTTAGTCCATACAGATTGCTAAGAGAAATATTGGGTGTGGTTGTTGGACCCCCGCTTTTTCAATTGGTATCAGAGAAGGCAAACACTCTTAAGACCTCACAAGTCTGTGTTTGTAGAGATCTGACTCTATGGACAATAATGCTATCTCAGTAAACGTACCGCAGTCTTCGATGGCTCAAATTACATATGGTGAAAAATTGCGATGCATGCATTTCTTCAAGCGCGTGATTTTCAATCATGGGTTTATGTTGTTAATGGATGCAATCCTCCAATGGTTACAGTTGACGGTGTCTCTATTGCAAAAGATATTGGTAGATATGAACCTAACGAGGTCCTTGCTGTAAGGAAAAATTCTGACGGTTTAAATGTTATCCTACATGCCATTACCCCAAATCTTCATCACCATGTGACTACGTGCACTCAGTCTAAAGATGGGTGGGATATCTTAGAAACTGTATTCAAAGGGAATACCTCTGAAAAGGAAGCTAGGCTTCAAAACCTGTGTTCTGATTGGGAACACCTTCATATGCCTGATGAAGATTCATTTGATGGGTTTAATTACGAAGTGTCTGAAATTGTTAATACATATTTTGCATTAGATAAGATTATTCCTGAAAAGGACATTGTGATGAAAATTCTCAGATCATTGCTAGCCAAATACGATTCTAAGAAACATGCCATCGTTGAAGGAAATAACCTTGGTACTCTGTCCAGAAATTATCTGGTTGGAAAGCTAAATATTTTTGATCTTGAACTTAGTAAAAGAGAAAAACTTCGAATGAGTTGTAATTCTGTTGCTACTTCTGATGAAATTTCTCTGTGTCCAAAATTGATGGATCTGAAGGATGAGAATTGCTTTAACTCTACTCTTTCACTGTGTGTTCAATAGTTAAAGAAAACTTTTAGGAGAAGAAGAAGAAGGACTTGGAAAAAATCTTCCTCAATCAATAAAATGGATAAGAAAGTTCACAAAAACTATGATAATGGAACTCGTTCCATGTGCTACAAATGTGATCATCACAGTTCGGGTGTTCCTGACAAGGAAGTGAGTGAGATAACAAAAGCATGGATGGAAACTCTTGACTACTGTCCTGAGGAAGAATCCTGTGAAAGTTCGCTCACTTATTTTGCTGATAATCACTCTTGTTCTTCCAACATCTCTGACTATTCCATGATAAGCAATCAAACTTCTCCAAAAGAAAATTTCAATCTCTTGACCAAACATATCTACTTGGTTAAGAAAAAAATTCAACTGGAAAAGGAAGCCTTGATTAAAAGGATTGAGAATCTGGAATGTCAACTGAAAATATTAAGACAAGAAAATGCGACTTTTCGCAATAGTGATTTTAAAAAGAAAGATCGATGCTCTTCGATATGTTCTAACGAACCAAATCAGCATATTACTCTTGTAATTTCATCGTGTTCTAATCTATCTCATAATGATAAAGACGTGATCAAATCCACAGTAAATCATGAGTACACCTTGAACAAAAATCAGGATTGCGCAGAAACTGATTGCACAAAGGTTCTTAAAACAACTTCTTCTAATTCAAGTTTTCAGAAGAAGAAAAGGAAATCTCAGAAGAAACCTAAGTCAGTGTCCAAAGAGATTTTCAAAACCATTCATAGTATGCAAAAATCAATAACAATATGTTCAGAAAAATAAAGGGAAGAAAAATATCCTCTTTGGATTCTCACTCCACAAGAAAGAATCCGAAACAAGGTTTAACAGAATCATTCTCCTCTCTTGTGAAACCTCCCAATCCTTCTTTAGGTGGGGAAAATTACATATTGTAAGTTTCATGACTGTTCTTGTCTATTTTCCCTTGGACAAGAACTTTAAATCTCAAGAGGGATGTGTAAAGATATCTACTGACTTGTTCGTGTATCTCCCATAAATTGCTCTAATTTCGGTTATTGAGCCATGAACCGTTTCTGAACACTTAGATGGTCTCCCTATCTAAACTCTTTAAGGTTCTGTTAGGGTTTTTGTCAAAGGTCTTTTTGGGAATTTTTCCCATCTCTTCTTCCATTAAAATAGAAGATTTATTTTCTTAAAGCAAGTATTTCATTTACATTCTCTATCATGTTCTCATCAAGTCTTTGCAGTAAAGAAGATGATGTATGGAATGTTCTTGTTCCCTCTAAGAAAGTTCGTTTTGGTTCTTCTGATAATGAGATGTGTCAAGATAGATGTATGGGATTTCGTAGGCACAACACATTAATAAATATATTTCCCACTAATTAACTAGTAATATAGCGGTAGTAAGAGATCGTTCCCACAGAGAGCTGTGTAATTGATAAGTTATTTGTATTAGCAAAATAAAGTAAATAACAAAGGGGGTTTGGTTGTAAGATAAAAATAAAGACAATAAAAAGAAAGGGATGATCAAGGAATTCTTCGCCGTTACCAAGCGTTAACAGGATTAGAATACTTATCTATTGTTCGTAAGAACCATTCATCACCAACCATAGAATAACATCTAGAGCAGTATTATACCCCAAAGTTCCTTGTGTAACTTGATACCGAAGCGCTTGCATATCAAGTTATATCCAACTGAACCACCAAGTAGTAACGCACTCAAGGTGAAACTCAATCAGAAGCCTTACGTTATGGGAACTTAGGTTGATCCTAGCAATTAGACTCTTAGCGCAAGGTCCACTTACTAGTGTTGTCGTCACAAATGATTGCTCCACAGAATCCCTCTTATAGGTCTCACGTTCTCTACTGATGTAAGGATTATTCAACAATTACACAGATATCCTAACCCTTTACTAGCAATAGAATGATCAATAGATTGATCTAGCGTGCACTCCAAACAATATAATTAATCAATCATAAACCCTAGAAATATTGAAAACACACGATGATGATAAAAACTCTCAATAGGTTTGTATTATTTATAAAGCTTCACGCTTAGAACATTGAATTCATCCTTAACCAACAAAGGATTTAGCTACTCATATTACAAAAAAGATAAAGAATGGTGGTTTCCCTCTAAAGGGGTAAACCCTAGGTTTTGATGTAGAACTTGTGATATGAGATCGATGATATGTGAAAGGCCAAATACCTATTTATAGGTTTACATTGCTTGGCCATCAAGTATTTAGTTTGGTTCAAGAACCCGACCCAAAAATACGACATAACGTTCCCAAACGTGGTCTTAGGCCTTCCAAGGAGTTTATACACGTTTTCCTACTTGCTAAGTACGGTACCTCAAATTCCAGCAGATATTTTTTGAACTAGGGTATGTGTACCCGTACGCGTACCCTACTGTCTTCGGTATTCAATAAAAACTCGTTTTGGCCATAACTTCTTCATTCGAACTCAGAATAACCTCATTCTTTTTGCATTCTTTTTATCTTTCAATTATATTCAAGATGGTTATGAGAAATATTTAATTTGAATGAGTTAAGATCAGTCTTTGTCCCTTCTCTTGATTTTGAGCGTTTTGCTCCTTTTCGTCGCCCTTCTTCCACTTCTCTTGGACTTGGGCGCTTGGATACTTGGAATACTTCTCTTCTTAGATATTTTAAGCACTTTGTAGCTTATTTTTGGATGATTCACATATTATAGGAAAATAAGAGAAAGCAAGAGTAATAATACGAAAATATACAAGAATAATAGTTAAAGCAGGTATGGAATGGACACTAAAATTATATGAATTATGCACTTATCAATAGACGTGATTCATCCTTTGATGGAATTTCCACTGTTTCTCATTTTGATAAACTCTCATTAACCATGAATCTTTTCTTGGATCAAGTACGTGCATTGAAAAGTGAACTAGAATCCTCAATCAAAAGACTTGAAGACAAGATGGATAGTCTTGAATCCAGGATTGATCTAATCGAAGATGAGCTTGATGATTATAAATAATATGAGAAGAGTCTTCAAATTAAGTGAAATGATATTTGTTTCTTGCTTAATTTTTATCTAGAAAACTTCTTATGAGAATTTGTTCTTGTGTTTTAAGAAGGATAACTAGGGTTTGGAATAGCCATTATTGTGAGTACACATAGCTATTTCCAACGATTTTCATCTTGCAATGTTTTTAGATTTATTTATTAAATTCTAAAGTTTATTTGGAAGATGATTTTGCAGTATTAATATTTATGGTTTTATATATTGCAACTTGTTATGGGATATGTGTGTTTGCGTCCGTGAACTATGATTGTCCCATATTTGCTCAAAAGTTAAGTATATCATGTGTCTTTATGCAAATATTGATAAAAGATAGAATGAACTTTTGACAACAAAAGTTATAAGCTTATTATGTCATTATACAAATATTTATGGAAGATATGATGAACTTTTGTTTACAAAGATTAAGTCTATTACATGTCTCTATGCAAATATTGATGAAAAATAGAATGAATCTTTGAATATTCCGCAGTATTGGTCTTCCCCCGATCCACATCTTTGTGTAAGTACTGTGCGGCGATAAGTGCATAATTCATATGATTTTAGTGTTCATTCCATACTTGTTTTAGCAATTATTCTTGCATGTATTCGTATTATTACTATTGTTTTCTCTTATTTGACTATAATAGGTGAATCATCTAAAAAGGAGCTACAAATTGCTGAAAAGAGCTAGTAATAGAAGTATTCCAAGTATCCAAGTGCCCAAGTCCAAGAGAAGTTGAAGAAGTGCGACGAAAAGGAGCAAAACGCTCAAAATCAAGATACGTGCCAAATAAGAATATTAACTCATTTAAATTAAGAATTTCTCATCACCATCTTGAATAGAATTGAAAGATAAAAAGAATGCAAAAAGAATGAGGTCATTCCGAGTTCGGATGAAGAAGTTGTGGCCAAAACAAGCTTTTATTGAAAACCGAAGACAGTAAAGTTCGCGGACGGGTTTTCACACTTTAATACCAAAAATATCTGCTGGAATTTGAAGTTTGCGGACTGGGTTCGCAAACTTAGGTAGTAATAAACGTGTATTTACACTTTGGAAATCCTAAGGGCACGTTTGGGGTCGCTAGTTCGTGTTTTAGGGTCGGGTTCTTGAACCGAACTAAATACTTGGAGACCAAGCAATGTAAACTTATAAAAAGGTATTAGGTTATGTAAAATCAATAATCGAATCTCATATCACAAGTTCTACATCAAAAACCTAGGGTTTATCCCTTTAGGGGGAAACCACCATGATTCATCTTCTTTGTAATATGAGTAGCTAAATCCTTTGTTGATTAAGGATGAATTCAATGTTCTAAGAGTGAAGCTTTATTAATAATACAAGTCTATTTGAGGTTTTAATCATCATCGTTTGTTTTCATTATATCTAAGGTTTATGATTGATTCTTATATTGGTTTAGGTGCGCAACATGATTAGTTTATTTGTCATTCTATTGCTAGTAGCGAGTTGAGTGATCCGTAATTGTCGTGCATCTCCTACAAAAGTAGAAAACATGAGACCTTGCAGAGGGATTCTATAAAAGAAATCGTGTGTGGAAAAAACACCAGTAAGTGAACCGAGCGTACTGAGTTTAACTGCTGGAATCAAACCTAAATTCATAAACCCTAAAGCGGTCGATTGAGTTACACCTTGTAAGGGTACCTCAAGGAGGCTCAGTTGGATAGAATCCGGTGACTAAGCGTACCTGTTATCCGGTGATACAAGGAGTTTTGAGGATAGCTAAGCGTACCTGCTATTCTACGGTTGGTGATGAATGGTTCTAACTGAAGATAGATAAGTATTCTAATCCCGTTAACGCTTGGTAACGGCGAAGGATTCCTTAATCATCCTTTTCTTCTTTATTGTCTTTATATTCATCTTACAACCAAACCCCCCTTTGTTATTTATTTTATCTTGTTGATAAAATAACCTATCAATTACATAGCTCTCTGTGGGAACGATCTCTTACTATCGCTATATTACCAGTGAATCAGTGGAAAATATCTTTATTAATTTGTTGTGCCTACTACATCCCATACATGCGGCTCCATAAGTTCTCTTACGTGAGTATTTCCGATTAAATTAATCATGGGTTCTTTTGTGGTTAATTTAATTGAGTATTTTGGATACAAATTCATGTTTCATGTGATTTGTTAATGTCCAAAAAAATCCTTCTTTTCTTGTGAAATTAAGGTCGCTCTCGTTGTTCTTTCGTTAATGACATTTTACGGGGAAGAGTTCTTAACTGAACTTGTGCTTAATTTCCAAATCTTTGTCTGGAGTGCGGCTGTGGAATATTGTAGGAGTTTTCTTGTATCTTTATAAACTTCTTGATGAATACACTAGTTTCGGCTATGTGAAATCATCGAAACAAAGTTGATATGTTCTCTTTTGGTCATGAAGTATCTCTATGGAAATTTCATTAGGATCCCACTAGTTTTCGTACCTTTGCCAATTTATATTGACAAAAAGGGGGAGAATTAATGTGTAGTTCACACTACAAATACATATGGTTTACGGATCATTATGTAAGGGGGAATGGTTTTCATGTGAGATGAAGTATTGACTAAGGGGGAGTGATACGTATCACCATAGTGTTGTTGTCAACGTTGTGATACAATTGGACTTTGATGTTGTATAATAATACTATGACATTGTATAACAATGATTGAGAGCTACTGTTTTCTCATTGTTATAGCTACGGATCTTCAACAACTATGATGCTGGTTTGAACACATTCATAATCACTGGAGTACTTAGAAGTGACAAAGATTTCGAGTAATTTTGAAAAACCAAGGAAATCAAGCATTTGTATTGAGAGCTAAAAAGTTTATTTATTTTGTATTCCATATGTATGAATAGTACTAAACTTGAAAAAGGGGGAGATTGTTAGAGCACTGCTCGGTCGAACTCGCAAGCGTTGCTATCTCAAGCTTGTTTTTCAAGTTTAGTTGTCAAAAATATAAGTCTTGATTTCTAGTCTACTTATAGCTAAGTCTCGCATTAGGATAAAAAGTTTAGTTGAGCATTAGACTTCACGACGTTCATCGATTGAAGATGAAGAACTACTAAAGGGAGCTTGTGAAACTTCATCAACAGAAGGTATGTGGAGACTTGAACTCATCTATCACTCAAAAGTTTATCTACTTTATCTCTTATTTGAGACAAAAGTCGTACAACTATATAGACTTCAATTACACACATTTGATATTTCGAGCTGAATTTAATTCGCTTACATATTTCTCGAAATATGTGTTCGTAAGCTTTCGCTTTAACCAAGTTCATCGTATATTCTTGACGAAAGTCAAAAAAGTGATCATGTGAAAATCTCCTGGTAACATCTTACATGATTTGTATGAGACAGTCATTTGATGTGGAATCAGAATGTTTCGTATTGATCATTCGATCACTTGAAAGTTTCTTTGAAGCTAATAGTTTGTGTGAGACACCTACTGTCGTCTTCCAAGAATGTTTCAATGGTTGAAATGAGAGTTTAGAACAATTGGATATAAGCACAGTATGCGTACTTGCATATGTGTAATCCAAGTACGGGAACCATGGTATGCATACCCGTATTCGTACTGATTGGTTTAGTAGAGGTAGTGAACTAAGTACGCATACCGATATGCGTAGTGGCGTGAGGTTCAAGTTTCGGGACTTTACTGAGTTTGTTGGTATGCGTACCCGTTCACATACTCGCGAACCTAAACTTAGTCCGGCTACTAAGGTATGCGTACTTTTATACTTGAGTGGATTATGTTCTAAAATTGGTTTGTTCATGAACTAATACATTTACATAATAAGGAATGCAATCTTTTGCGAACCGTGGCTATAATGTTCATGACTTGATTCGAGTGAATCAAAATCGATTTTGCTTCAACTGTACCTTGTATACTTCTATGAGAATATAAACAATTGAAAAACTCTAAAACTAGTTCATTTGAGTCATTTGAACTAGTTATGGTTAAGATGAATAAGGTTCATATGGCTAACTTCAGTTAACTATTATTGAGGAAAAAAGGTGTACATGTTTAGGTACGGTTACTCATATCTAAATGAAGTCACTTTTCATTTGTGTGTAACAAGCTAAGTTCGATCTAACAGTTGAAAGATATTAGCTTGAGTCTAATCAGGTTTTCGTCTAACAGTGAATATTGAATGCTTTGTTACCAAGGTAACATTGATTGCAAACCCTGATTTGAAGACTATATAAAGGAGAACTCTAGCAACTGGAAACCTAATCCCCGCACCTCCTGTTTGATACTAGTTGCGACTAGAGTTGATTCTCATTTAACCTTAGGTTTTTCCAAAACCCTGTAGGTTAACGACTTGAAGACTTCATTGGGATTGTGAATCCAGACCCAACTATTTTCTCTGTAGTAGCGTATACTAATCTAGCTGTTTACTATGGTTATTAAGTACTATCTTCTCTAAGATTTGCTCGAGATTTAATCTCCGATAGGCAAGATAAAAAGTAGTCACAAATATCTTCGTCTCATCATTTGTGATTACACAATATCTTGTTTCGCTACCATGCGATTAAGATTATTGTGAGGTTATTGATATTTCTGGGCTGTTCTTCGGGAATATAAGTATGGTATATGAATTGGTTCCTGTTCACCTTGATTTATCAAAAGACGGAACAAAACTCATAGGTATATATGTGGGAGACAGATTTGTCTATTCAATAGATTTTTAGTGTGAGACAGATTTATTTATCAAGTCTTCGACTTTGGGTCGTAACAACTCTTACCTGTGGGTGAGATCATCTAAGGGAATCAAGTGCGTAGAGTCCTGCTGGGATTCAGAGACGTAAGGAGCACAACTGTACCTTGATCACTGTGAGATTGGTTAGGGATCAAATACATTCCAGTACGAAGTTAACTTGGAGTAGGCTAGTGTCTGTAGCGGCTTCATACAGTATGGTGTTCAAATCTGGAATAGGTCCCGGGGTTCTTATGCATTTGCGGTTTTCTCATTAACAAAACTTCTGGTGTCTGTGTTATTTCTTTTTTGCATTATATTTTTTTTTATATAATTGAAATATCACAGGTTGTGCGTAAGTTCAATCAATTGTGAATCCAACCTTTGGTTGTTGATTAAATTGATTGACAGTTGGATATTGGTTTTTGATACCGTCCAAGTTCTTTTTTATATTCAATCGGGCTCGCAAAAATTCCTATTTGTTTGATTGCAGATTGAATTGAGAAATTGAGACATAACTCTTTGATTAACTTTTCTTAAGATCGAGTCTGACTGTCTAGTTGATTCTCTTGAAAGTATATTGGAGTTAGTCCATACAGATTGCTAAGTGAAATATTGGGTGTGGTTGTTAGACCCACGCTTTTTCAATCATATTGTGATCAATGTGTCAAGGAAGAATATATATATAATAGTGATAAGTGATTTATATTAGTATATTGATTTACGAAGTATAATGCTTATTTTTTGGACTTCGTATTTGCGATATCGACATAATCTTTATAATTTATTACTGGATTGTGTAGTGAACATAGGTTTGATTTCATACCTAGAAAACTATGTTTAATTACATGAGTTTAAGGAAGTATACATACGAGCTTGTTTCGTAGTCGAACAGAAATTGCAAGGATTAATTGTCTCGGTTTTCATTGAAGAACTTAAGTATGGACAGTTATCTCTGCTTTATTTTGTATTTATGTTTTTACTGTCGTGTGGGATATACACACATGTAAGGCTGTGATAGTTAGGGTTTCTTTCAGTATTTAAAGACAATGATTGTTAGTTGTGACTTCATTGAATGAGAAAATAGAATTGAGGTTGTGCGCAGTTGAGTGTTACTCTAAGCTTTCTGTCCTTCCATTTTTACTCAGATTACTTATTGTCTTGTCAATATCAAGCTGGTACTTGAAAATTGGTATCATCAAGTGGATCTTTTACTTTCTCAGCGATGACCGAAGGTCCATCGATAAAAGAGGTTGATGCTACAATAAAGGAGATGACATATCTAGACAAATCTCTTACAGATCTTCATCTTAAGGAATCTACCAACCTTCTCTATCCTTCGCCGCATCAATCTCACTGATTCCAATCTCTTCCCTCGCTGGAATGCTGAGATGGAATCAGATGACCACATTTTCCTTCACTTTCTAAGAACAATTTTTACATGGAAAAACCTATATCTAACCTATCAACTAACCAAACCTCTAAGCACAACCCTTCATTTTCCCTAAACCCCCAAACAACCCTTTCTACGATGCTACAGAGAAAGGCCCCTGAAACTTCCATTATAGCATTCTATTTTCTCTTCTGTTCGCTCTGGACAACCAGAAATGAGCTCATTTTCAAATAGAGCCATACAACGCCTGAAGACATTCTGTCGAAAGTTTTAAGTCAATGACAAGAATTTGAGTGGGATAAAATCTAGGGCCCCTCCATTAATCCATGGGAGCAACCTATCGGTATTCCAACAAGAAACATCCGCGCTACTACAACTATATTGGTAGGCTGGTCTATTCCAGATAGAGAGTGGATAAAAATCAACACCGATGGAGCTACTAGAGGTCACCCAAGAAGGGTAGGAGCAGGCTCCATTTGCAGGGATTCAGGGGCGAGAACTGTGATGGCCTTATCACAACCGCTGAGAATAATCACTGCGCTATCAGCCGAGACTTGGTCCGCTCTATTAGCAGCCAGAACTACAACTAAAAGACAATAGTCAAAATTCCAATTTGAGACGGAATCCTAAAATCTATTGTGCTTCATAAAATCCTCCATGGAACCTCCATGGTACACTGAAAGAATGATTGTTGAAATTAAGGCTTAAGCAGAGAATGTAACAAATTCCTCACTGCAATATACAACACAACTACAAAGAAGGAAACCAAGCAACGGATGGAAGCCGGTCAGTTAACCTCTCGACAACAATCTGGGACCATACAACCTCACCTTTTCTTAACCAGATTGTACGAAATGATTCTGCGATACTAATAACCCACGTATAGTCGCTTTTTAATTTTTATAATTTACCTCATGCTTCAACAAAAAAAAATTGAAATATATTTTAGTATTTATGATATTAATTTACAGAACGTCATACACGTTACGATTCAGCGTAGTCAAAACAGGTCAACACCATATCTCAACTACTAAACTAGACAAATACAAGACCAAACACTTTCTCGAAAAAAATTTAAATGTGAAAAATACTAGAACCCCCCTACTATATGGGTTAAACATATACAATCCCTACAAAATGGATCTTTTACTATCAACTTCATTCTTTCACATTTTGATATTTCTAGGCTCAAAACTTTAGATTTCAAGGTTTATTAATAAAGAACAATTTCAATAATACCAGGACTTCCCTTTAGTATTTATATGTACTAAAACTAATTATCAGATTTCATTTTCATCTTCACTTTCTCTCACTTCTCTCTCGTCTCGGCTCTGCAGAAAATTAGGGATCTTTGATCAAACCGAAGAAAACGATTGTAGAGAGCAAGAAAACGATTCTCGCTCCATCGATCTCCGCTGATGACATTTACCTATTACATAAGAACGAAATCAATCATTCATTTTTGGTTTTAGATTAAATCTCAGATCAGAGCTGCAACGATTCTCTTAGGGTTTTCTTTCTTCCCTATCAGTTACAATCGAATCTCTGTATTTTTCAGTTGATTCGAAGATATATGTTGTATTGATTGAATTATTCTAGATTTTCAATAGATTTATAGATCTAATCGATTTGATTCAAACAGGTTTAACAACTGATCATCAATCTACAAGTTCGAATCAATCAATTGACTCTAATTTGTTGTTTCGAATCTACTTCAGGTAAGGTTTTCGATTTGATTCTATAGGTTTTCCTCATTTAGTAGTTCTATTTTCTTAGTTTGATTAGGTTCTAATATTTTTTTTTCGTTGACTTTATTCAGATCGAAGAAGAACATGATTTTTATTGAATCAACAGGTTTTGAATCTAGGTATGTTTAGGTTTGTTGTTGTTTCTGTTGTTGTTGTTGTTGTTGTTGTTGTTTAAGTTCGATTTGTTGATAATACTAGTTGAATTCAATCAACTAAGAAGATATTCTCCATTCAATAAAAATGTTGATCTCTCATAATTCTAATGGATCCAGTTGTGGACTCTTTTTGGTGTTTTTATCTTGCTTATCTTGACTACACATGTTAAGTTTGATTAACGAATCTATGGTGGTGTTGGTGGTGGAGATGCAGGTTCTGGAGGAGTATGAGGAGCATGTGGTGGTGGTATTGGAGAAGGTTTGAAGGAGGATTTTGAAATCAGTGGTGGTGTTTTTCAGAGTTGATGAATTGAAGGAGATGATGAGAAGATAGAGATGAACTATTTTAAGTTTCTACTGCTGGTGCTAGTGGTCACAGGTAATTAGCTGATTTCACAAGGTTCTCTTCTTTTTTAAATGTTTATATTTTTATTGAGTCTCTGTGCAAGTGATGTTGCTGCAGTTGTTTTGCCATGAGTTCTGGTATCCGTTCAATGAAGAATTGGTGGAGTTTCAAGAAATAAACCAGCTGGAAATGGGTGGTTCTATTGTAACTGATTTTGTTCTTCTTATCAATGGCACCAGTAAGCAAAGACAGTGGTATGTGTGGGTCTTTATGATGGGTTTGAGAGACAATTGAGGTCATGAAGATTTCAGGATGAGAAAATAAGAAAGTGTCAGAGTATGGTGGATGTTACAGGGATTTGAACATGCTAAGAAGAGGACTAAAGGTCGTGGGTTTGTAACAATGTTATTTCATTCATTCTGACCATCACTGCTGAAAATTCCCACCTTTCTAGTTGAATTTATAACTGCAATTGTCAAGGTATATTTGATGGTGATAACTGCTCTAGGTTTTCAAGTACTGCTTTGATCAACTTTTATGCAAATATTGATAGATGATAAATATATCCTAACTAGTTTCAGTTTTTGAACATCTTATTCAGGTTACTCATAGAAAGAATAAGAATGTCATCTCCTTTTATTCAATGCCTTGGAAAGTTTGGGAGGGAGTTCAAAGGGCCGTGATGTCAAATAGTATAAGGTTTCCTTGTACTACTCCTTGAGTAATTCATAGCTTGCACTAGCTTTATACAATATTGGTGAATTATGGTTGGCCTTGGATAAGCCTACTAATTTCGTACTTACATTTATAGGAGGATTTCAGGGCCAAAAAGTAGTTACGTAGATATTATAATTGTTTCTTACCTTCTAGTTACACAAGCTAAGTGGATGTGTAACTTCTAGTTACACAAGCTAAATAGATGTGTAATTCCTAGTTACACAAAATAATTAGATGTGTAACTTTTACTTACACATAATGGTTGAATGTGTAATTTCTGGTTACATAGATTTTACTTACATATAGTAATGGTTGTTACTGATTGAAAATGTTGCATTGCATTCTTTTCATTCTGAAACGTGCATATAATACGTGAATGATCGTATGATATTAAACGTGTATCTAATCGATTTTAGTTAAGTGGAAACACGAGTGGTTAGTAACTGTTAGTGTAAATGTTATTGTCTGATTTTAGTTAAGTTTCTGCATATTTTGTTCTATGCAGGATGATTATAAATGAATGGTATTTACCTGCCTTTGGGGATTGACTGTTTCTAGAGCAACTGACTGGGTATGGATTATGCATATATTTACAGGATTAGAGGTTTAGGATGCATAAGTTAGGCACTGTGACCTGCCATTATAACTTATTTCTGTAGGATTCTGAAGGATCATACCTTGATTCCCTTGCTGACAAGGTTAGTTGTAAAACATTTGTGTTCTGATGTTGTAGCTTAAGTACAAAAACATGTAAATCTATTAGTACCTTCCATCTCAAAATTAACTTGTATAAACGTCATTATACGGATTTTATGCAAAAGGGATTTTCTGCGGCACAAATTTTTGCAATGCTACTGTTTCTTACGAGTTAGGTGTAAGACATTAGACATTTCTTTGCATTATATGGATGTTTAACTCTCAGTTACACAAGTCAGGTGCATATGTAACTCCTAGTTACACTATTCAAATGCATCTGTCACTCCTAGTTACACTATTCAAATGCATGTGTAACTCCTATTTACAGTAGTTAATCTTCTCACATCATGTATTCATGTTTTCTATGTTCTGGTCTGATACTGGAATACTACTCAGGCATGTATGAATAAATAAAACCCGCGTCCCTGGTTTATGCAGTACTGAGATGCTTTCCAGTTTGAACATCCCCTAGGTTATTCTCAACCTCTCTGAAAGAAGGGCTTTGCTAAATGAATCAAATGAGGTAATTAGTTTTTTTTTTTTTTTTTTTTTTTTTTTTGTATAGAAGCTTAATTGCTATTTTTATGTATAGCTCTTATGGCACAACATATTTTGCTTTGGTTTTTCTTAATTTTTATATAGTTCCGTAACATTGATTGGATGCTTTTGAAATATGGTTATGTAGTTCTTTGGAAAGAAAGTTGCATATGCACTTTCTCAAGGATTTAAGGTGATTGCTGGTGTCAGTGAGACTCTTGAATAACGAAAGGAGGGGCACAGTTTGACTATTGTGGCTGAACAAACAAAAGCAATTACAGGTACTTCTTACCCATAAATGCTACATACTATTTAAATTATTTAAGTCCAACACTTGCCTGAACATTCCTATTAAGGAATCATCATTTTGAAAATCTGTTTAGTTTATGATGTACTTTACTTTTATGTAGTTGGGTTCCAGGCATTGAATGTGTGTTCTGCGAATTTATTTCATGTTTGAAACCTTGTCTGCCAATAAATCAGAATTAGCAAAAGAACTAATTGGTTCTTAGTTGTAACATATGCGTTACAACTGTGAATATCACAAGTAAAGTCGGTAAGCTGAGTACACAAGTCATACGTAGGTGTAACTCCTAGTTACACATGATATATGCATGTGTAACCCCTCTTTACACTAGACAGTTGCATGTGTAACTCCTAGTTACACATGCTAAAATGAACAAACTTGCAACCAAAAAATTCCACATGCTAGGTATCCAAGTCATATGCATGTGTAACTGTCAATTACGCATGACGGATGCATGTGTAACTCCCAGTTACACATGCTAAGATAGGTTATCATGTGTATTTTATGTGATCTTTGTTCTATAATTTTGGCTTACAATTGTTCTATAATATTTTTATTTTTTTGCTTTTTGTTCATCCAACCTAATCCATGGATGTTTATTTCGTTGCAGATATGCAAGCATTTTGGAGTAAAGAAGACAAAAAGGAAAGGCAAAGATTTAAACTTCATAAAAGCTAATTGCTTAAATATGGTAATGGTCTCGCTGGAATTGGAGTTGACGCTGAATACGCAAATCAATGCATGTGTAACTCTCGATTACACTAGATATATGCATATGTAACTCTCAATTACACTAGACAGATGCACGTGTAACTTTAGTTACACATACTAAGAAATTATTGTAAATGAATATTAAAGTAATACATGTATTTTAAATAATTTTGGGCTTAGTTTTAAATTTTATTTAATTAGAGGCTTAGTTTTAAATTTTATTTAATTAGAGGCTTGACAATATATGTAAGGGTATGAATGTGTTTTAATAATTCAAGACCTAGATTTAAACTTCTTTTAATTAACAACCTCATATTATGGGTTATCCATGTATTGGACCTTAACCTAATTTTCCCAATTTAAATACCAAACACCAAATAACCAAGTGACCCAACAAAACAGAAATAGGTTTCCTCTTCTAACCAGTAAATATTATCTTCTTAAAATAAAATCGATTAAGGATTGACTTGCTTGGACATCATCATAATTTTTAAAGTTAAATACTTGGCTATAATCATCTCGTCCTCAGGTTCCTTCCATCTTTTATTTCATCATCACAAGTTAATGTAAATATATCTGGGATTAGTATTATTGGACAGCGCATCCTTGATTTTGTCGAATAAGTGTGGAAACGCGTCCATTACAATTGGAAAACACTAAAAAAATTAATGAAGATGAGTTACTTTAATGTTTATCGTAAAGATAACTCAGAGATTTAGCCAATAGTCATCGAGATTTAGATTTAATCATACTATACGCGCAAGCAAATCACTTGTTTTTTTATTATCGGTAATTATTATTATTCTTAAAAAAATTGTATCCATTCAATCCAATGGATTTTGCTTCAAGAAAAAGATCTAATGGATTCTTGTTATAAAGATTATTATAATTGGAGAATCACTTTCCTGTGAAATTTCCTCGGATATGATATGATCAAAATCATTATCCACCATGGTCTACTAGGCGCGACGCGCGAGTGAGGTTTAGTCAAACATATACTCAGAAATGCGAAACCATATCCACCTCCACCTTAGAGCAACCACAGCCATGAGACGGACCAAATACCAAAAGTAAGACTAAAAACCAAAAAAATTTGGTATTCTGGGTGTTCAAGCGCAGTGGTAGAACACCAAATTTGGTGAAGCGTAACTTATACACACGCCCGATGTCAGACGGAAATTATATTCACGTTTGTTGATTAGGCGGCTTTATATTATGCGTTTGAGTGAAACGTAGGTATAATGCGCGTTTGATTGAGGCGTAGGTATAATTAACGCCGGATATGGGACGGGGATGGAAAGTGCGTCTACAGGGACGGGGATTAAAAGTGCGTCCCATTCATACGGAGATATAAAGTGCGTATGTTTCGGGCGTTAATGGCTTATGCGTCTGGGTGAGACGTTTATACAAGATGCGTTTGATTGGGGCGTTTATAGAAGGAGCGTCTGAATGGGGCGTGCCCAAATTTGGGGAGCTGACCTTTGGGATTGTACGGAGATATGCCTCTATAGGTTTAATTAAGTAAAAAAGAGAGATGATTATATGTTTCTCGTTTTAGAAAGCAACGAACGATGAAGGGTAGGGGACCATGTATTCCTCCTAATGATGCACCACTGTGACCTAACTTCAACTGCTTCAGATTGCAATCCTCTTTAGTCTGCATTTCATCATCTTTTGGAGAATCCCAAAGGTCAGCTCCCCTACATTACGCCTGCTAAAGTTTTTGGACATTATGTTTTTGGACTAATCCCAAAGACACTTGAATTCTTATTCTTTTGAAGTTCCGGATCTCCAGAACTTAGGAAAACAAACGTACATTAAAGATACGCCTCGCCCAGACGTACATTAAAGTTACGCCCATACCAGACGTACATTAAAGATACGCCTAGACACAGACGCTCACAATACATGCGCCCAACCCAGACGTTATTTATAACTGCGCCTCATTCATACGCCCTTTATACATCCGTCCCATTTCAGGCGTAAGTATTAACATCGTCTGACGCGTTTGAAGGGGGCGGAGTTTATACATGCGCCTGACTCATACGGTGATTATATGCTCGCCTGATTGTATACGGTGATTAAACTTACGCCTGGTATCATACGCTCCTAATACTTCCGTCCCACTATATCTTTTTTAGTCTGGGCCGACGACCACATTTGGTCTCAAACCCTAAATTTGGCGACTAAATTTGGGTTTACTCCTCACCACTGCGATACTTTCTGGGACCAAATTTGGGTTTAGTACCCAAATTTGGTCGTGACTATGGTTGCTCTTAGCAGACGTAATTTTTGTTCACTTTCTCCGATTTTAGCTTATCCAACTTTGTTAGGCTATTTCTTGATTTTGCCTCCCAAATCTAGTTCAATCACGCTTATTCATTCCCTCAAACTAAAATAGTATAAGCTTTTGATATCAGACACAATCTCAATGCTAATGAAAAGCTGGCGTGATCTTTTCATACGAGACTTGGGATGTGTTTGGTATGCATTTTAAAAACTTCTTTTTTTTCTTTTTTCTTTTCTTTTTATGGAAAAAACGCGTTTGATAGAAGTATTTTTAGAAAACATTTTCCATTTGTTTTTTTTTTTTTGAAAACAGAAAAATGAAAACAACAAATAATCGTTTTTGTGTTTTTTTTTTCTTTCTTCTTCTTTTCAGAAAAAAGTAAGAGCTTGTGAAAAGAATTGCATGTGCAAGGACTGTTTTTATCATTATCTCGACGAGTCTTTATATTTGATTTAGTTTAGTTGATTTTCTATGATTTTCAAAAAGGTTTTTAAATTTCCTATCAAATACTACCTCCGTTTTAGGAAAAGTGATATTTTCACTTTTTCATTTTTGTCTAAAAATAGGTCAAATTGAAAAAGTGAAAGTATCACTTTTCCTAAAACGGAGGGAGTAGCTTTTAGAAAATGAAAATAATGAAAAAGAGTATGTAAGTGGAAAACTACTTTCAAAAGTCGTACCAAACAAACCCTTTGGCTCTGGTAATGTTTTGTTTCTTTTTCAAAACATACGTATAATAATATTTTTTAATATTGGTGGTTCGTAAAAGATATTATAAACACTTTTTATGCAAAGCATTTTCAAAATTTCCAACTTTTAAAAGCCGGAGACAATAAACTTATAAAAGCCACAAAATCATGATTTCACCTAATTTTAATGTTTGATTTATCTTTTCTATCACATTTTATATACTTATAAATGACAAAAACTTACACTTAAATTTGAACACAATCAACTATTTATTTTTTATATTTTATTATTTAAAGATTAATTGCTATCAGTGTATTTAAAAAAAAAATTATGATTCCAAAATAAAATGTGAAGGTATCGTTCGAAGTTGTGTGGTAAAAATACGAAAACTTTCAAAAAATAAAAATAAATAAATAATCCTAAACACTCATCTAAACCGGAACGAAAGTAGTAACAAATCATTATCACGGGCTTGCGATCTTGTGCGTCCATGATACATTTCATAAAAGACAAAAAACATTATAAACGATTGCCTTTTTTTAAAGCCCTTCAGCAGCGATCATGGTCGTGAGATCCTACAAATTGTTGTTTAATCCGAAGCCAAGAAAATAATTAGTTCTTAATCACACGTGTCATCACCCTTCACCACAAGTTTATCCCTGGACCCTGCCCATCGGAATCTACCCTACAAGTAAACATACACAAATAGTTGTCAGATTAACTTTAAAGGGAAGATCACACCACCACGCATCCCAGACTATAAATACAACCTGTTCCCACGACATAAACTTCAAACTCTCAAAACACTTCTTCTACTTCACACTACACAGTATTTTTCCTCTATTAAACCGGTTGCATAATTTAACCTGAGACTTCAGACAGATTAAGAACCATGCCAAAGGTTTATCCCAACGAAACAGCAACAGAGCAAACAAAAACCCCCCGACATATTTCAGACAGGCAAGTGGAGGTATTAACGATATGGAAAAAATCACTTCTCTTCAACAGTGACGGTTTTACAGTTTTTGATACAAAAGGAAATCTTGTTTTTCGTGTGGATAATTATCAATCGGGAAGTAAAAATGAAATTGTTTTAATGAGCGGCACGGGAAAACCTCTTCTTACTATCCGTCGTAAGGTGAGCGTAGTTTCTGTCTTTTATTTGTTTTTTATTTGTTTCCATGGACATTTACTCAGGATTTATTAATAGCATCTAATTTTTATTTTGTTAATGTGTTGACAGAGATCGAGTTTTGCAGATAATTGGATGGTGTTCGACGGGGAAACTTCAGTTAGTCCAATATTTCTGGTGAAAAAGCCCGTGAATTTCTTGGCTTCAAAGGACCTAGCTCAGGTGATATCTTGTCAGAGTATCAACGGTTTAAAAAGTTTGTCAAGTAAGGAACTGATGTATGAGATTATCGGGTCGTATGCACAACGGTCCGTGGCTGTGTATGACAACAGAAAAAGACTTGTAGCGGAAATTCAAAGAAAAGAAGCTAAAGCAGGTGTATCATTCGGTGGTGATGTGTTTAAGCTGACAGTACAACCTGAACTTGATCAGATAGTTGCGATGGGTCTTGTTATATTAATGGAACAAATGTTTGGATTGAGAAGATCAATCAGTTTACGGTAATCATTGAGGCGTTGGATGATGAATGGTTTGATGAGCTAGCAGAAGCCTGGAACGGTCGTGAAACCCCAAAAAGAGTCAAGTTATCCTGTTGTCGGCTGACGAAATGTATACCGAGATATTTACGGAAGACATTACAGCATTGTGTCGTGTCCAAGCCCCAATAGAAACTAAACACGCTACATGCAAGCTCAGCTACAATTCCCAACTTGAAAAGGCTTAAAATGCGACAACGATCGCTTATGGACATGGATATAGGGTAATAACCATGCCAAGGCATAACCGACAGCACAAACTAAACTAAATCTCTGAGTCATCGAACATCAAATAATTTGATATGTATTCATTAAAAATATAATATGTATATATCATCGTCGTCTTGGCACTAAAAGCCAGATAGTGCCAACAACCAATGTAAGTACCCTGTAAGTATTGTTTATGTCGAAGTAATAAGATTTAAATAATTTAATATATTTCTTGTGTCATTAGATTATGTGTATACAATTGTTTCTTTGTTTACACGGTTAACGTTCATATTTATATTTAATCGTATCTGGTAACAAAGTTTTCATTCAATCCTCAGGTGATTAATATCGGGAAAGCACTTCTTAAAGAGAAATGGGTTTGGCATATCTTTAAGCTTCAAATCTAAACCAAATTTTCAATAGGATTTTTTATCATTTCTAGTTTGGTCATGAGTTGGTTGTAATCTTTCCGAAGACTAGCTCATCTATAACTTTCTTTGGGTTGATAAAATAAAAGAAAACAAAAAACACTTCCTTTAGTTGTACATTTTTTTTTTCTTTATAATACACTTGAAAACAAGTTGGCAAGGGCTCACATGTCTCATAACACTACGCTGAAATTCGTCTAGTAACTAGGATTTGGCCGAAATAAACCAGACGCACTCTCAAATTTCTTTCTTTTTTAGATGGACTGTGATTTCTCCTTTTAGCCATACCCAAGAATTATGTGCCAAACAAGAAATGGGAAGTTTGAGGGACTGGTAGGTGCATCTCAACTACAGCTCCATGATCACAGGTTTTAGGTGTGTGCGCGCTTCAAAATATCTTATGGTCGGTGGGCCAAGGTTGAAAATTCTAAACCCCCACCGAATTGAAAGTTGCATCATCGTGCATCATTGAACATGAGTATGACTACTGCATGAGTAAAAGATGGTGACTAACCTGGGCTGAATTTATGATTTAGGTAAACATGTTCTCAGCCATTTTCAAAGTTTGAAAAATCATCTGTAAATTGTGTTTAAACATTGTTCTTTTGTATCCTATGCAACACTCCTTTATGAACATCTTAGTAAAATAAAACGATGGTAAGTCTAAAATAATGCTTGAAAATTTATGCTCAGCATTCATGTTAAAATATTTTGCTTTCTAAGATATCAAACCTCACTATCTATAAATTTTAATTTTAACCGTTAATTTTCAAAATAATAGATGATGATATCATATGTTTAAATTGTGCCAATTTTGGTATAAATAAGAGGAAAAAATTACCAAAATCTAGCTTTGAGTTACTATTGTTTGTGTTTTATAAAATAAAATAAAAGATGCCAAAGGTGACCTCAGCCCCAAATCCTTTCCTTTACTCTTAATCTGTGTGGGAACGTAACGAAGGCTCTCAACGGAACTTCACTCAATTAGGGATCCTATCCTTGAAGTGGAGTTGCGTCGCTCCTACACAAAGGGCAGCTGTTAGCGGAATCAGAGCTCTTGGGTAAGAAGCCAAGAAAAAGTTCACACTAGGCTCAGCGGGAATTTTGCCCGCATCTGATCCCCAATTCTTGTTCACCGTGGATGATCTCGGTGAATTGTGACCTCGTACGATCTTGTCGGGTGAGCAAGAGCCGCTTCGTCACAGTACTGACATATGGGAACTGTGGAACAATGTGACAATATCCACGGCAACGGATCCCCTCTAAGAGAAAGAGTTATGAGTCCCTTTAAAAATTGAGTAAGGAGAAGGTGATAAAGTTCTTTTCCAACTACTGGATAATGGATTAAATAGAGAGGTTGGAATAAAAAAATGTGTGAGATGGGCGATACATAAACTGCCTCTCACTTGAGAGACCCTACATATATATATATATATATATTTGGTTTTATTAGTGATTTTCAACATTGAGCACCAAAAGAAGTTTCGCTAGCTCCACCAAGTGTTATTGTTTTTGCCACTTATGACGTACTGCTTCATCTGATCAGGTATGTCATTGAGTGTAGAGAGAAAGGGGATGATCTACCCCCATAGTGAGAAAAAGTTTGCTCACTGAAGTAGCTTTTTACTCCCCATAACTATTTTTGTAACGAAAATAGCTCAACCAGATAAAACTAGAGTTGTGTTGCAGAATGGTTGATCTTTTGTAACACTTAACAAACACGAATAAGGATCTGAAGCAAAACTATATTTTTTCCCCTTTATTTGGATTTTAGAAAGGACGGAAGCGAACGAATATCCATATGTGAAATATCCAACCATTCTTTGTTTTGATTTTGTCTCAAACTCATCTCCTTGAATTTTCTTTTACTATAAAGGGTTACACTAGGAATTCGTAAATAGGGATTGTAGTTCGTCCATAATTTGAGTTTGAAGGGGTAAGTGCTCTTGAAGCAATTCATTGTGGTTAAATCATTGACCAATTATATTCATAGTATGTGAATTGTAAATTGTAATGGTACCTTACCTTATATGCACAAGACCCTCATATGAAATGATTTTTTCTCATTAACGACGATTTCATTACCACATGTTGAATTTAGCAGCATTCAGGGATTTATTTTAGTTCTTTCAAGAATTTAGGAGTGTAAGTTTTCTGCCTTCATATCTGTGGAGTTAGCTTCTGTTAAAATAAATGCTCTAGTTGAATCCACGTGCATTGGTATGTCAAGTCTGTTGCAAGATTTAGATACCAAAACAATTTATTTATTTGTAGCCTATTAAAATCATCTTCTGTCAAGATTAGATTAGGTAGTAGAACTCTTAGGATCATCAAAGTTACTACTGAAGATTCAAGAACACACGAGGACATCATTCGAAAAACTTCATCTAAAATTGGTAACAAAGGCAGATTTTCCTTTTAGACTCATTTTCCTTATATCTATTTATCTTTCATAGCAAAGTCAAAAACTTTAGTAACTACTGTATTGCAAATAGGGATTGAACAATTTGAAAAAGTTCTATAAGCTTTGTGCGTTTGAGTTTGCAAACCTAATGGTGATTTCGCGGACCCACACAGCGTAAGAACTTTCTGAACTCCATATCTAACACCCAAATTTTTCTTATGACGGATGTTTCATTGCACGAGATGAATCTTCATCTCAAGCTTGTGTTTCATACTCTGGGATACGTCATTTTTATAATGGTGCATCAGCTTGAATCTGTGATGCATGCTTATTGCAAATGATGCATCTTATCTCAGAATTCATCATTGGGCAATAATATGTACTTTGTGATATGTTGCTAGGATAAATAAATCAACTCGAACGTGTGATGTTTTCAAAAAAAGGTGTATCGTATGGGAATATTGATGCTATGACATTATTATGCTTGTCCATTACCAGGAGATGCAACATTCCTCTATGTTTCTTACCGAATAAAGCATTAATAATGCTAGTTTCATCTAATACTGCACCCAAATGAAATTGGGTGGTCATGGGTGTCATTTTTCTCCTAAATTTCGGAGTGTGCAAAATACGAATAAGACTTATACAGGGAGGGGACGTTGGTTAAGAAATAAAATGCGTTACTATGGTGCATTAGGCAAGTTGGACATCGGCTAAGAACGAGATGCATCCTATACATCTACTTGGATGATGTATGTCTCGAAAAGGTACTGGGATTCGGTGCATGACCCTTAACTCTAAAACTCTTATTTGTAGAAATTTCAATGAGATATATACATATATATATATATATATATATATATGTATATATATAAGGAAGAGGTGTTAACTGAAGGGGGAATGTATCTATAATCTACAAATCTTAAACGATGGAGCATATTCGATGGAAAAACATCATTACGCCGTGTTGCTTATTCGAGGAAGCTTCATGATGCATTTGCATCATTGTTTATGTGTTTCATACTGATAATTCATTATTTTTATGCATTACGAAGAAAGGATGAATGTTACACCAATTTTCATATGCCAAACAAGAGGATTAATATCTGCAAACTAAGTGGAATCAATGATTGTACATCCCTTGTGAAAGTCTGTTGGCCTATATGCATTAGGATTTGCTTGGCATTCGGCATTGCAACACGAGTTGGCTTTAGTTGTTAGTTTTGAAATTGATGAACTACGGTCTGCACTAGATCCTTTTATGGTATGGGTTGGATACGTAATAGACGAAATGAACTATATTTGTGGTTCAACAGTTTATTTATCGTACCATATGTCTTGGAATAAGAGACAAGAGATGATTACAACACATGACGAGATAATTGCAGCCTATTTATTGTATGCTTATACTTCCTATCAAGATATTTCATGGTGACATGCACTAATTACAAATTGGGCATGACTAGGTGTTGATGGTGGTTTTTAGCTTAGGGTTAGAATCGTAAAACCTTAGTCAAACAGTGACGTAACTCTGAAAAAAAACAAAACTTGAGTAATAATGTCTCCACTAAGCGCATTTATTGAGCCCTTCAATAGGTCTGTGATAAAATTAACAGGGTACCTTTTTTTAATGCTAATTAGGGTCTCGACATGCCAAACCCTAATTCCCACGTCACTGTGCCAAAGGCATGCCATGCCAGCCACATCTCCGCGCTAAGGAATGCCAACCATGCCAGCCGCACCACTGTGCCAACGGCATGCCATGCCATCCACATCTCCGCGCCAAGGCATGCCAGCCGCACCACTGTGCCAACGGCATGCCATGCCAGCCACATATCCGCGCCAAGGCATGCCAACCATGCCAGCCGCACCACTGTGCCAACGGCATGCCATGCCAGCCACATCTCCGCGCCAAGGCATGCCAACCATGCCAGCCGCACCACTGTGCCAACAGCATGCCATGCCAGCCACATCTCCGCGCCAAGGAATTCCAACCATGCTAGCCGCACCACTATGCCAACGGCATGCCATGCCAGCCACATCTCCGTGCCAAGGCATGCCAACCATGCCAGCCGCACCAATGTGCCAACGGCATGCCATGCCGGCCACATCTCCGCGCCAAGGCATGCCAACCATGTCAGCCACACCACTGTGCCAACGGCATTCCATGCCAGCCACATCTCCGTGCCAAGGCATGCCAACCATGCCAGCCGCACCACTGTGCCAACAACCATGTGGCCCTACCACCATGCCGCTGGCTGCCAAGCGGAGGGTTGCAATAATCAACGGTTACCCTTCCATCTGAGATGCAAATCTCAGCCGTACAAGTTCGACATCTAACGCATGGCAACTTCTGGCCCGAGTCCAAACATCACGGTTATGCCAAAACCCTAATTTTGGCCGCGCCTAAAACATGCCAAAGCCATGCGGCCCTACCACCATGCCGCTGGCTGTCAAACGGAGGGTTGCAATAATCAACGACTACCCTTCCATCTGAGATGCAAATATCAGCCATACAAGTTCGCCACCTAACGCATGGAAACTTCCGGCCCAAGGCCAAACATCACGGTTATGCCAAAACCCTAATTTTGGTCGCGCCTAAAACATACCAAAGCCATGCGGCCCTACCACCATGTCGCTGGCTGCCAAACGGAGGGTTGCAATAATCAACGGCTACCCTTCCATCTGAGATGCAAATCTCAGCCGTACAAGTTCGCCACCTAACGCATGGAAACTTCCGGCCCAAGGCCAAACATCACGGTTTTGCCAAAACCCTAATTTTGGTTGCGCCTAAAATATGCCAAATCCATTCCGGCCCTACCACATGTTGTTGGCTGCCAAATGGAGGGTTGCAACAATCAACGGCTACCATTCCATCTGAGTTGCAGATCTCAGCCGTCAACGTTCGCCACCTAACGCATGACAACTTCCGGCCCGAGGCCAAACATCACGGTTTTGCCAAAACCCTAATTTTGGCAGCGCCTAAAATATGCCAAAGTCATGCCGACTATGTCGCTCGCTGCCAAAATAAGGGTTGCAACAATCAATGACCACCCTTCCTCCTGAGATACAAATCTCATCCATACAAACTTGCCACACCGAACGATTTGTGGCAATCTCTTGGACACGACGCCAAAACCCTAATTTGGATGTGCCAAAAGCATGCACGCGCTGCAACCATGCCGCTGGTTGCCAGGCGAAGGGTTGCAACAATCAACGGCTGCCCTTCCTCTAGATTCGAATCTCAACCATACAAACTTTCCACCAAAAGATTTATGGCAATCTCTTGGCCACGACGCAAAAACCCTAATTTTGCCATGCCAAGAGCATGCAAGCACTGCAACCATGCCGCTGGTTGCCCAAACGAAGGGTTACAACAATCTACGGCTACCCTTCCTCCTGAGATGCAGATCTCATCCGTACAAACCTTCCACCAAAAGAATCGTGGCAATGTCTTGGCTGCGATGCTAACTCTTAGTCACGACACCAACTTGGATGCAATGCTAACTCTCTGGTCACGGCACCGACATGGATACGATGCCTATTCTTTGGTCACGACACCAACTTGGCTACAAACGCCAAATCCTTTGGCCACGCCACATGTAGAAACATGCTACACGTTTTCTAAGAAAACACTCCAGACATCAAAACATGTCACAAACTGGGGGATGCTCATCAGGGTATTGGTCTGGAGGTTTACAGCGTGCGGCGTACACTACGCCCGTTACAGGAAAGTGTCATAAGGGTGAGGCGGTTAGTAAATACAAGAATTAATGGTAAAACGTTTTCTTCATTATGGAAACATCAATTCCAGGCGTTACCCGTTACCACTTTCTTCCATTTACTCAACCGTTTCCACTTCTTACGATACCAGGGTACGTTTCGTTGCGACTTGTATAAATAGGTCTCACCTATTTCCACAAAACACAAGTTTTTGGTCAGGAACATACAACACTCGGAAATCATCTGTTAGCTTTCACATCTTTTATATTTCCACTTTCTGATACAAGTCGTCAAACAACTACTCTTCCCGAATCAACTATTCTGGTATCAACAGTCTCTTCGCTTCCATCCCTAAACCAACCCTTCTCCTTCACTTTGTGACTGAAGCAAGTCTGGAATGGCCATTTCTTGGTTTAGGCCGGATTTTTAGAGATTGATCTCTCGAATCAAAGTACTCCCTTGCAGTACATTGTTTGGGGTTTAGACTCGTGTCTCACCCACACACACGAAATTACCGAAATCAGCAGAAACCGTTTTCACCCTCAAACAATTGGCGACCACAGTGGGAGATTAATATCTCGGTTACAATACGAATTTCCGACTATCGATCTCATACTTCGACCCAGACATCAAGACGGTAGAAGCAAACGATCCACTCATGGATCGACGACTCAGTTACTAGACGACCCGATTACCAGTCATGCCACGACAAGGGATGGCTGGGGACTTCCCAGAGGTAATAAGCAAACGATCCGCCTAGGGATCGACGACTCAGCTATCACACGACAAGGAGTGACTGGGGAATTCTCGCGATCACGACGGCGCTTCCCATAAAACTCGGACTTACACCCGGTAGATCCAGTTTCGTTAGGAGATCCAAAAAACCGAGTAAGTCTTGTTAGGAAAAATACATGGTCTATTACTTAAAATCTTCACTGAGATGATAAAAACCTATAGCCATATTGTTCCCATGTTTCATTTCATGCTTTCTACTGTCGCACAACATTCACAATTCCATGGCTTTCCTGGGGTACTTATGCTACTTATAGTCATAACCAAAACAACATTATTCTAAAACAATTCATTCCAAAAGAATAATCCAAAACCCTCATAGATAACAGTTATCTATCAATTCAAATCAAACCATAAACCAAGCGCTTTGTTTGCGTTTCAAAAAGAAAAAACCCTAACGCCCAGTTCTTCGTGGAATCAATGGCAGTCACCTACCCGTACGTGCCTACTTTGCATCATAATGATTACTCGTCACTATTCATGAGGAAGCCGACGTTACTACGGTGATATTCGAAGAGGAATTGTTTATGATGAAGTATCTCTACAAGTTTATGAAAGGAATACCTATGGCTAGGGTTTGCACCAACACAAAAAAACAAGAAAACAAATTGGAAGAGAAACACTGGAGTACATACCTGGAATATGCTTGCCCACTTTATTGCTACCGCGCTACCGCTAACACCAGGACGTGAGAACAAAGCGCCAACAGCTTGCATCCTTCCAGCGGTAACAGCTTGCATCTTTCCATCTCCAGCAGCTTGTATCCTTCCAGCGCTAACAACTTACACCCTTCCAGCTCCATATTTTCGCTCCACAGCCATCCAGAGTCCAACGCAATCTCCTTCGCTCCACAACCAGCCAAAGCAGCGCCATCCTCACCCATCGAAACAGCTTCATGGCTCCAGCACTCCGTGATCGAAACCGCGCCATCTCTGCACGATACACCTACGTTCACCAGAACCAGAGTCGCTTCCGCCACCCCAATGTTTCTTCAAGTATGATAGCTCCAACCGTCAGTAGAGCCGCCGCTACTCCACCATCAGGGCAAGAGACTGGAAGAAACGGAAGAAGCCGACCTCCTTTTACCGCTGTTGACCTGGTGGAAAGACAAAAGGTTCTCGTAAGGCTCATACAGACATGGTTATAACACATAAAGAGATGCCTATTTTCCTCAAGACACTGACGGAGCGGTCACAATAAGATTCATGCCAACCCAAGATGGAGCTGATAAGGAATGCTTTTAACATCCGGCGCAAGGACTTCAGCAGGATACGCATCTATAGATGAAGAGGCTCGCGTTGCTCTTGAACGCCAAGTATAAGGGAATCAGCAATCCAATTTCATCACACGTGAAGATCAGGAACGACTTCTCCAAAATCGAGGCAAAGAAAATCAGCAACCCTCTTGAGTTCACAAAGACTCTCTTCCTGTCAGAAGCTGCATGATTTCCGAGGACTTCGCCCACAAAATCGTGCAGTCTACGATGAAACACTTACGTGAGATTCTATATTTCCCCAAGGAGCAGCGTCAAGACATATTTGTATACCTCAACCGCACTGCATCAGAAAAGCAGTTGTTTCCAGCCAGATAAGTCGTTCCCAAACCCCAACTTATCCTGGAAAGCACGATTGACAGATGGAACCGGGGACTCCTAAATATTGTTCGCTTGAAGGGTGTCCAGTTTGACAGCACACTGATTGACGCAGCCACTCCGCTTCAATGTCATCTAGCAACGGCTTCGCTTCAACGTCCTCTAGCAGCGGCTCCGCTTCAACGTTCGCTCCGGTAGCAGCTCCGGTTCAACGTTCGCTCAGCAGCCGCTCCTTCAGCGTTCTCTTCATAAGATGCTCCAGGATCCGAAGCCGAAGCTTCAGCGTTTGGCTCCTTAAGTTTCAACGTCCTCTCCAAGAGCCGAAGCCGCTTCAACGCCACTCCTTCCTGCAAAGGGTCGTACCACCACACTCCCCATGTCAAGGATCATGATCGCAGCCAGAAAATCTTCGTAGTCATGGCCACCTTTTGATCCATCCCTCCAAAACTCGTGACCATGGAAAGTTTGCTCGCTCATGCATCCAGCCAATCCTTTTACTTCCATGGATTCCCATACAATTCCATCCAACCTACTTTGTTCCCACGACAATGTAGTCTCTTCTGATTAAATATGCTACTAAGAACTGTTGCCGATTATTTGTTGATACCAGCCAGAGCTTCACCGCAGCAACAATCACTACAAAGGTAACCCGTACTCCTCCATATTTTAGTCTCACGTGGAAGAAGTAACAAAATCACCAGTACGAACGCCGATGGTGATGTCTTTATCATGGTCAACCCACTGACCATACAAGATGGAAACATGTAAACCATACTTGGGAACTGAGGATCTACACGGAATCCCTTCACTGTCAAATCTCAGAAGGCACAGTCAACCAAAAGGCCATAGCCACAACAAGGTCATCTACTATTCAAGGGTGTAGCGCAAGAATATCATCACCTCTCTGTCTAGAAGATGCCTTCAACACTTTACGAGACCGCGGCGTATCTCAAGCCTGCTCAGAGGAAAACAACTTCAAAAACTAAATAAAAATGCGACTGAGGAGTGCTCATTGCAGTCCATCCCGACGACCATCAAAGACTCATGAGATAACTCCAAAGACTCGGCTGAAACATTTTCTTGAATAAACAGAGGGAGACACGATAAACAACATAACTCTCTCATTCCTACTTCCTCGATATCCAGAATATTTCGTCCATGTGCATCCAGCGTCACATCCAGAAGAGTACAATAAGCTTGTATCAAATCCCGTGGACATGGATTCAAGGCGATGCAATGAAAGTAGGCTACACATGGGGACTAACATCATGGGACGCTTTCACTCCCCTCAACCTGGTTATATCTGATTTCAATATCATCACTGCCGAAGTTTTACGAGCCGCAGGAATTTCTCAACATGAAGCGGTACATGTGCACCGAAGACTCCAAAAGCACGCCACTAAGATATATTCACATATTCGGCCAAACCATCGGATCTAACAGAAATATTACTAGGGAATGCTCACCGCATCCCATTCCATACGATATTCCAAGATTCAGAAGATGGTTCGAAGGATGTCTCTTGGAACAAAGTCCTTGAAGACTTGATAGCAGCACATCGACAACAGAATATCTCCTAACTCATCTATTTCATCATGTGTCTTCGGAATATTTCTACCATACAATCATCCACAACATATCATCATCGCGATCAGAAGGTCCAGACACTGAACAACCTAAAGTCAAGGATGGACCGACAACGCAAAAACAATATCCAAGATTAGCCCTTACATGATCGTTGCCGAGCATATATCCATCCCAAGAATGCAGTAGAGTTTTGGTAAATTTTGGAATCCACTGGAGAGACACTACAGACGAAAGCACGGATCCATACGAGCAACAGAAGAGGGTCGATACCTCTTTTCATGCGGACGAAGTTTCTAGAGTTTGAACAGAATGAAGATTCCTTCTTGCTCCATGAACGAGAATAGATGACTGGGCGCGACTATACCACCTCGGGCCCGCAACATCCCTCCTGAATTCTTCCTGAATTTTACTGTCGGGCTGTTTTCTCCTCCTAAACGAGCTCAAAACCTAAATATCCCTTCTTAGGGAGATATGAAATTCTTTTCTTATCGAAATGGAGGTGCGGACCGTCAAAATACGAGTTCGTAGGAGAATTCTACAACGATTCTAGTAAAGAGCGCTGATTAGGGTTTCGGCATGCCAAACCTGAATTTAGACAAAGTTTCCATCATTCCACGGAACTGAATCCGGTCGTCATCCTTCCACGGAACTGAAGCCAGTCGTCACCCTTCCAAGGAACTCAAGCCGGATCCACTCCAAGCCGCGCGACGCCTGCGGCTCCCTCCAAGCCGCACAACGCCTGAGGCTCCACTCCAAGCCGCGCAACGCCTACGGATCCACTCCAAGCCGCGCCAAGTTTATACAAGCGGCTGCATTCCGAGCCGACCAATGCTGACGGCTCCATTCCAAGCCGACCAATGTTGACGGCTCCATTCCAAGCCGACCAATGCTGACGGCTCCATTCCGAACCGACCAACGCCGACGGATCCATTTAACGCCAAGTCTATGCTAGCGTCTCCCTTCCAAGCTGATGCCAACAGTCTACATCTCAGCCAACAACCATCTCTACCACTCCACGGCCTATCCAGAAGCATCATGAGCCGAATTTACGCAGATCCAACAACGCAAGAGTCATGGATTCTCTTTACCTCCCGAAAAAGGTTAGCCGGATCTTCCTGACCATCTTTCATGACTTGCCTTTTTGATTTTGTCCTTGTCTGTCACCATTTTATGCTTACCTCACAACAATGCCCCTGTTCCGAGCTAAGCAGGGGACTTAATGTTGATGGTGGTTTTTAGCTTAGGGTTAGAATCGTAAAACCTTAGTCAAATAGTAACTTCACTCTGAAAAGAAACAGAACTTGAGTAATAATGTCTCCACTAAGCGCATTTATTGAGCCCTTAAATACGTCTGTGAGAAAATTATTAGGGTACCTTTTTTTAATGCTAATTAGGGTTTCAACATGCCAAACCATAATTCCCACGTCACTGTGCCAAAGGCATGCCATGCCAACCACATCTCCGCTCCAAGGAATGCCGACCATGCCAGCCACACCACTGTGCCAACGACATGCCATACCAGCCACATCTCCGTGCCAAGGCATGCCATGTCAGACACATCTCCGCGTCAAAGGATTCCAACCATGCCAGACGCACCACTGTGCCAACAGCATGCCATGCCAGCCACATTCTGCGCCAAGGCATGCCAACCATGCCAGCCACATCTCCGCGCCAAGGCATGCCAACCATGCCAGCCACAACACTGTGCCAACGGGATGCCATGCCAGCCACATCTCCGTGCCAAGGCATTCCAACCATGCCAGCCGCACCACTGTGCCAACGACATGCCATGCCAGCCACATCTCCGTGCCAAGGCATACCAACCATGCCAGCCACATCTCTGTGCCAAGGCATGCCAAACATGCCAGCCGCACCACTGTGCCAACGACATGCCATGCCAGCCACATATCCGCGCCAAGGCATGCCAACCATGCCAACCGCACCACTGTTCCAACGACATGCCATGCCAGCCACATCTCCGCGCCAAGGCATGCCAACCATGCCAGTCGCACCACTGTGCCAATAGCCATGTGACCCTACTGCCATGCCGCTAGATGCCAAGTGGAGGGTAGCAATAATCAACGGTTACCCTTCCATCTGAGATGCACAGCCATACAAGTTCGCCACCTAACCCATGGCAACTTCCGGCCCGAGGCCAAACATCACGGTTATGCAAAAACCCTAATTTTGGCCGAGCCTAAAACATGCCAAAGCCATGCGGCCCTACCACCATGCCGCTAGCTGTCAAACGAAGGGTTGCAATAATCAATGGCTACCCTTCCATCTGAGATGCAAATATCAGCCGTACAAGTTCTCCACCTAACGTATGTCAACTGCCGACCCAAGTCCAAACATCACGGTTATGACAAAACCCTAATTTTGGCCGCGCCTAAAACATGCCAAAGCCATGCGGCCCTACCACCATGCCGCTGGCTGCCAAACGGAGGGTTGTAATAATCAACAACTATCCTTCCACCTGAGATGCAAATCTCAGCCGTACAAGTTCGCCACATAACGCATGGCAACTTCTTGCCCTAGACCAAACATCACAGTTTTGCCAAAAACTTAATTTTGGCCGCGCCTAAGATATGCCAAAGCCATGCGGCCCTACCACATGGCGCTGGCTGCCAAACGGAGGGTTGAAACAATCAATGGATACCATTCTATCTGAGATGTAGATCTCAGCCGTCCAAGTTCGCCACCTAACGCATGCCAGCTTTCAGTCCGAGACCAAACATCACGGTTTTGCCAAAACCCTAATTTTGGCCGCGCTTAAAATATGCCAAAGCCATGTTGGCCATGCCGCTGGATGGCAAAAGAATGGTTGCAACAATCAACGGCCACCCTTCCTCCTGAGATACGAATCTCAGCCATACAAACTTGCCACCAAACGATTTGTGGAAATCTCTTGGCCACGGTGCCAATTCTTGGCCACGACGCGCAAACCCTAATTTGGTCGTGCCAAGAGCATGCACGCGCTGCAACCATGCCGTTGGTTTCCATATGAAGGGTTGCAACAATCAACGACTGCCCTTCCTCCTGAGATACGAATCTCAGCCATACAAACTTGCCACCAAACGATTTATGGCAATCTCTTGGCCACGACGCCAAAAACCTAATTTGGTCGTGCCAAGAGCATGCAAGCGCTGCAACCATGCCACTGGTTGCCCAAACGAAGGGTTACAACAATCTACGGCTACCCCTCCTCCTGAGATGCAGATCTCATCCGTACAAACCTTCCACCAAATGACTCGTGGCAATGTCTTTGCTGCGATGCTAACTCTTGGTCACGGCACCAACTTGGATGCAATGTTAAATCTCTGGTCACGACACCGACCTGGCTATGATGCCTATTCTTTGGTCACGGCACCAACTTGGCTACTGATAGCTAAGGAATTAAACCTAAAACTATGGTTATATTTACACCTGCAAGTATACAGGGTCAGATAGTAGATAATGAAAAGCAGGGGAAGTCCACAGGGACAAGGAGGGAGCTGGTGTTGTTTCTACTTTTCTAGTGACAGAAAGTAAAGCAATGCAATATATTAGAATGGGAGGAAAATCAACTTGCTCACTGATATGCCCCTAGTATTGACTGTCTTTTGACAGCACAGTCAATCACAGGCATACCAGAGCACTGATTACTTCCCATTGCTCAAACAAAACATGCATCAAGATAAACATGAACAGGAGCTTGATATAAAATGTAACAATCACACACTCAAATCAAATACATGTTGGAGTTCAGAACAGCTAAAATTAACAATGCATTTGAATTGAGAATCATGGAATTGAAAAGATTGAAACCCTCAAAGCTACAATTCATGGAAATAACAAAACTAAACTATTCTACTGATGCTCTGGTTAATCCAGGCATGCGTTATACAACAACCCAAGGTCTCAATTTATAGTTGCACACGTCTAACCCTAGAATCCCCAAAATATCAGAATTAGGGTTTCAAAGAATTCAAAATTAAATCATACCTACTTTCTGAAAACACTCAATAACGTCGACCCATTCTTCTATTGCGTCTTATGTGTCTTCCCATGCCTTCAATTGCCTTTCTAGCTCACTAATTTCATTAACCCCTAAAACTAGGGTTTCAGTGGGAAGAATAGGTTGAGGGGTTGATGTAATGAGTGGCTAGGGGATAGGAGAATGATGGGGTGTAGTTGTTGGATGATATGAGAACTCGTGTTGGTGGTTGTGGTGGTTGAGATGGAGTTGGTGGCGGAGGCGATGGTGGTGGCAGAGTTTTTCTCTGCAGACGGAATGGAGAAGATGGAGTCGATGGAAAGAAGGAGGGGAGTGTTTGGCGATGGGTATAGGGTTAGGTTGTTCGAGTGTGAGGCGGGCTCATCAGATTTCGATGTTAGGCGAGTGATAGGCGTTTGATCGATACATCTGAAATGCATCCAACGATAAGATGGAACATAGCCTTCAGCTACCGTCGGATGAAGAGATACAACGAAACTAACGGCGTGAGATGGAGTTAGGTGCTGTAGTGTTGGTCAGGAATTTCAGACTTTGATGAACGAAGAGGAGGCGACCGTTGGATGATGATATGGATCCAATCTGACGGCTACATGAGAAGTGGGTTATGGATTTGGGTTTTGGTTTGGGAGATAAGTTGGGCTTGGGATAATTCTGAGCCCATTTCTTCTTTAAGAACAATTTCTTCCTCTTCAAGCCCACTTCTAGCCTTTTGGTCTTGTGCACAACATTCTTCGCGGCTTCCTTGCGTAATTTCTCCCGGCTTTTCACTACTTTTCTTCTCTTTTCCGCTCCGCAATTCATCTAACTTTATTTATTACCTAAAAATGAAAAATTAATTAATAAAAATATTTATTCTTGAAAACAATGAAAATACAGAATATGGGTTAAAATGGAGAATTAGAGCACAAAAGATGAGTTAATTGCCAAGAAAAATATATATAAATATGCACTTTTTAGCACTCATCAAATACCCCCAAACCTGATTTTTACTTCTCCTCAAGTAAAACAAAACTAAGGAAATCCTACCTATACCACTGTCGCTGGTCTCTCGAATGCATTTAGCGTATGCACTAAGCCTTTTAAACCACTAAGTGTCCCTAGTGGACGAGTGAAGTCTCGTGAAGGTTTGCTTAGAACGTACCTACAAAGTTCTAGGTCAAAATATAAGCTCAGATTCCATCAAATGTGACATGTGCAAGTCAGTTTAAGCTCACAGCAAAATGGAGATGTCAATCTAGCTATCCAAGGCACAATCCTAGCACTGATAACAAATAAAGACATGTGATAAGAGTGTAAAGTGTATCTACACATGTGTAAAGAAAGATCGGATGTTATGACTACTAATCACCAAGAGATAGTTTCTCAGGCTAAGAACCAAGGTCGAAATCTAGCTAGCTGTCCGGACTTTACGAGAATTGTGAATGAGTTGGAGGTATTTCACAATTACTCGTGTTGTACATCAATGGCATACACCCTCCTTGCTTATTACAATGAAACAACAAAATGACTATTTACATGACTCTTATTTACATTGACTACTCTCTTTTATTTTTGGAACAAGAGAGAACTATTTTCTTTAACATGACAAAACATGGAATAAATAAATACTTGATTTTTTTTATTTTTTTTTTTTCTGATTTTTTTTCTGATTTTTTTTTCTTTTTTTTTCTGTTTTTTTTTTTTTTTTTTTTTTTTGTAAATAACTTTGATCTCATAGTGACACTTTTGATACATATACAAAAGGAAACAAAAAATTACATGACACTTTGCAAGAGGTAGCCATTTTTGATGCACCCAGTTAAATTCGATGGTTGTTTTTCTTAGTGTAACCTCCACCTTCTATCCCAACCAACTAAAGAACAAGCTAGTCAAGTTTCGTTCAGTATTCTAAAGTGATTGGCAATCGTGACTTCCTATCAAACACCTTGAAGATCGAGGCTATACATGTACTGGTAGATCGTGCGCGTGCAAATTTCTTATCACTATGTGAATTGTGCTAGAATCAGGGTGCCTAAATATCTAGACTAAGACTCCTAATAATTACATATTTGCACAAGAGTCAACATTTCAAGGTAAATGAGCTCCATTTTTATGTTTTTTTTTTTTTTTTAAAATTTTTTTTTTTTTTTTGGAATTTTTTTAAATTTTTTCAAAAAGCGGGAGTTCTGTTTTCAATTATGGCATATTATCAAAGTATCTACTTTTCACCCCCAAACCTAAACTAAACATTGTCCTCAATGTTTCAAAATATGAACAAAATTATAATACAACATATGAAGAGGATCATGTTGAGTAGAGAAAAAGGAAAGAGAATACCCGATTTCGGCGAAAGTAATATTAGAACTCTGTTATTCAGAGCAAAACCCAACAGTAACTCAACTGAATTCACATTGGGTTAACACAATATATACAAGAAACATATGATTCCACTAAACATTACCTACCGGATTATATACAAACAATTCACTATATACATACAGTCTAAAGAGTTGAGGATCAACCCAAAAGACGAAATGTAGACATTTCAACAGCTTCACACAATAATAATATGATAGGCATGCAAGTGAAGCTGTGAAACAAAATGAGCTACCCCCAAACCTGGATTTTTCAACGAATAAAATTTTGGAAACAAAATCTCGCAGTTTTGGGGGTTCATCATGTACAAGGTCTAACTCAAAGTGAACTTTGCTAGGGACGGGCAAACATGCATATCCTAACTGTGGCTCCTCGAAAGTATTGTATTTGGATGCAAAATAGTCCAAGAGGACTTGAGAGGCACACAGTTCCAGGCCTAGATTAGGTATTCTCATGAAAATTGGCTTGAAAATATTGTTACAAACCAAATCTAGGTAGGGTGCAAGGCTATCAGATTGTGACTTAGGCAAGAAAGTGACATCTAAGTGTCTCACATGCATGAGATCAAGAGTATCAATAATATCAGTCACATCAGCATTATCTAAGTCACACTCAAGATGTGTAGCATGCTCATCACAAAAAATTTGCACAAGTCCTAATTCAGAATCATGGTTATCCGATATATTCAAATTATCATCAACATAAGCAATATATTGTGGCTTAAGTATGGAATCAGACACATCAACTATGTTTTCATGCATAGGATCATTAGTGTCAACAGAAGATTTACCTAAGTCATGCTCTTCACAGGATAATTGCACAATATCTAAATCAGTATCAACATCACATGCATATGGAATATTAGAAGAAATATCATTCATGAAGGTCGGGGCAGAAAAGCCTATTGTATTTGAAACCAAAGGTTCCACAACATTTTCAGCATAGACATGTTCTTCTAACATAACATTATCATTATCATCATCATAGTAATATGCATACTTGTCCCTATTAGCAGTTGTGGTGTCATTAGTCAACTCATGTTCCTCTAGATTAGGTTCATATTCAATATCATACACATGAGAAGGACTAGACATGCTATTTTCAAAGTTCAATTCATTACCACCTATATCATGTGATAGTGTCTCAGTTTCCCTAATGGATTCCCATTGACGGGTTTTCTCCGCAATCTCAGCTAAAAATTTCCATGCATCATCCACACTTTTATCGAGAAATTCACCATTACACATACACTCAACCATGGCTCGAGATTTAAAGTCTAGTCCCTCATAGAGGATAGCGACAAGTCTCCACTTCTCAAATCCATGGTGTGGACATTCGCTCAACAAATCATTAAAACGTTCAAAATAGTCAAAAACAGTTTCCTCATCCAAGTGGACAAAACAATTGATACTTTGACGAATAGCGATGGTCCTATGATGTGGAAAGAATTTTTTTAAAAATAGATCTGTGAGTTGGTCCCAAGTGTTGATTGATTGTGGTCTCAAACCGTAAAACCATGTTTTGGCCCTTTCCTTTAGAGAAAATGTAAACAAACGCAATTTCAGAGAGTCTTCGGACATATGATCAGGTTGCATATTCCGACAAATTTGTTCAAACTCTCTTACATGAGTATGGGGGTTCTCAGAATCGAACCCTCGAAATAAAGGAAGTATTTGTATCATGCTTGCATTTATTTTAAAAGGGTTATTGGTTTGAGGTAAGACAATACATGATAATGGAATTTTTATTGTGGGATACATGTATTCATGGAGAGCATTAGGTTGGCCCATATTTAAAAGACACAAAGCCCACTATTTGGTTTTAAAGGGTTTTCAAAAATTTGGTTTTTTTATGGGAAAATTTGGTTTTCGAAAATAGGAGCAATTTTTTTTTTTTTTTTTTTTTTTTTGGGTTTTGAAGCCCAAATTTTAGTTTAAAAGAAACTACAAGCCTAACAAACAACTAAATTACAAGCCCAAATAAAGAAAGAAATAAAAATAAAACTAATTATTACAAACCCACAAAAAAAAAGAAAATAAAAATAAAACTAAAATTATTACAATCCCAAATAAATAAAAGAAATAAAATTAAAATAATTATTACATGCCCAAAAAGATAATTACAATTACAAGCCCAAAAGAGAATAACAATACAAACCAAAAAAATTACAAGCCCAAAAAAATTTGGGTTTGGGTTTAGGCTTACCTTTTTGGAGGGAAGCCCAGTTGGGCTTTTATCCCTTTTCTTAAGTTGCACAAGCCCAGTTGGGCTTGGGATCTTCCTAAACTTTTGTTGGAGAGGCCCAGTTGGGTCACAACTTCTACTCCAACAGCACCAGCCCAGCCCAGCAGCAGCTTCAACAGTTACAGCTCCAGCACCAACATCTCCAAAGTTTCCAGCAGGTCGCACAGCTGCAAGTCCTCAGCACCAGCAGCTTCTCATCACCACAGTACTAAAGTATCAACAGCAGCAGCAAAGCTGCAATGCAGGAAAATGCAAGATGATGTAATAAGCAAAGTGTGCAAGAAAATGCAAGAATGATGCAGTAATAACTTAAGGTGCACTAAAGATGCAGGTAACTTAACCTAAACAAGATGCAAATGTAAAATACTAGGATGCAGTGCAAGAATGCAAGAATGTAGTGACAGGAAAATGAAAGTAAACAAAAAGAACTGAAAGAATGTAGATGTGCAAGTGATATGCAAGATGATGTACCTAAAACAGAATGTAATGATAGAAAGATATGCTAAATGCAAAATATGCTGCAGCTATGAAGTTATGAAAAGAACTGCAATGCAAAATATGCTAAATGCACAATATGCTAAATGCAACAGCTGAATGCACTTACAGCTAAAAATGAACTGCAATGATGAAACAAGCAGTAAATGAGGAAATAACTTGTAAGAGTGACAGCAAGAGTGACAGATGAAGATGCAAGAATGAGGTTATGTGCAAGAGATGCAATGAAAGTGCAAATATGCAGTGACAATGAAAAGTATGCAGGTTATGCAGTGAGAGCAATGAACAAGAGGATGACAATAATGCTTATGACAGTTAGGTAACAGTAATGCAAACTAAGCTAAGATGAAGTACAATAAACTAGCAAACTAACAACAATTAATGATAATGCAGTTAAAGCTACAGGCTTACACTAAGTTACACCAAGAATGCAAGATGCAATGATGCTATGAATATGCAGTATATGCAAGAAGATGCACTAGCTAACAATGCAATATATGCAAGATGACATTGCAAGAAGGGAATGATGGTTATGGACAGCAAGCAAGAATGCAAGAAAAACAAAGAGACAACACAGCGCCGCTACCGAGTCCCCGGCAGCGGCGCCAAAAACTTGATGGCTAAGGAATTAAACCTAAAACTATGGTTATATTTACACCTGCAAGTATACAGGGTCAGATAGTAGATAATGAAAAGCAGGGGAAGTCCACAGGGACAAGGAGGGAGCTGGTGTTGTTTCTACTTTTCTAGTGACAGAAAGTAAAGCAATGCAATATATTAGAATGGGAGGAAAATCAGCTTGCTCACTGATATGCCCCTAGTATTGAATGTCTTTTGACAGCACAGTCAATCACAGGCATACCAGAGCACTGATTACTTCCCATTGCTCAAACAAAATAGGCATCAAGATAAACATGAACAGGAGCTTGATATAAAATGTAACAATCACACACTCAAATTAAATACATGTTGGAGTTCAGAACAGCTAAAATTAACAATGCATTTGAATTGAGAATCATGGAATTGAAAAGATTGAAACCCTCAAAGCTACAGTTCATGGAAATAACAAAACTAAACTATTTTACTGATGCTCTGGTTAATCCAGGCATGCGTTATACAACAACCCAAGGTCTCAATTTATAGTTGCACACGTCTAACCCTAGAATCCCCAAAATATCAGAATTAGGGTTTCAAAGAATTCAAAATTAAATCATACCTACTTTCTGAAAACACTCAATAACGTCGACCCATTCTTCTATTGCGTCTTATGTGTCTTCCCATGCCTTCAATTGCCTTTCTAGCTCACTAATTTCATCAACCCCTAAAACTAGGGTTTCAGTGGGAAGAATAGGTTGAGGGGTTGATGTAATGAGTGGCTAGGGGATAGGAGAATGATGGGGTGTAGTTGTTGGATGATATGAGAACTCGTGTTGGTGGTTGTGGTGGTTGAGATGGAGTTGGTGGCGGAGGCGATGGTGGTGGCAGAGTTTTTCTCTGCAGACGGAATGGAGAAGATGGAGTCGATGGAAAGAAGGAGGGGAGTGTTTGGCGATGGGTATAGGGTTAGGTTGTTCGAGTGTGAGGCGGGCTCATCAGATTTCGATGTTAGGCGAGTGATAGGCGTTTGATCGATACATCTGAAATGCATCCAACGATAAGATGGAACATAGCCTTCAGCTACCGTCGGATGAAGAGATACAACGAAACTAACGGCGTGAGATGGAGTTAGGTGCTGTAGTGTTGGTCAGGAATTTCAGACTTTGATGAACGAAGAGGAGGCGACCGTTGGATGATGATATGGATCCAATCTGACGGCTACATGAGAAGTGGGTTATGGATTTGGGTTTTGGTTTGGGAGATAAGTTGGTCTTGGGATAATTCTGAGCCCATTTCTTCTTTAAGAACAATTTCTTCCTCTTCAAGCCCACTTCTAGCCTTTTGGTCTTGTGCACAACATTCTTCGCGGCTTCCTTGCGTAATTTCTCCCGGCTTTTCACTACTTTTCTTCTCTTTTCCGCTCCGCAATTCATCTAACTTTATTTATTACCTAAAAATGAAAAATTAATTAATAAAAATATTTATTCTTGAAAACAATGAAAATACAGAATATGGGTTAAAATGGAGAATTAGAGCACAAAAAATGAGTTAATTGCCAAGAAAAATATATATAAATATGCACTTTTTAGCACTCATCATCTACAAACGCCAAATCCTTTGGCCACGCCACACGTAGAAACATGCTACACGTTTTCCACGAAAACACTCGAGACATCAAAACATGTCACAAACTGGGGGATGCTCATCAGGGTATTGGTCTGGCGGTTTACAGCGTGCGGGGTACACTACGCCCGTTAAAGGAAAGTGTCATAAGGGTGAGGCGGTTAGTAAATACAAGAAGTAATGGTGAAACTTTTCCTTCATTATGGAAACATTAATATCAGGAGTTACCCGTTACCACTTTCTTCTATTTAATCAACCGTTTCCACTTCTTACGAGACCGAGGTACGTTTCGTTGCGACTTGTATAAATAGGTCTCACCTATTTCCACAAAACACAAGTTTTTGGTCAGGAACATACAACACTCGGAAATCATCTGTTAGCTTTCACATCTTTTATCTTTCCACTTTCTGATACAAGTCGTCAAACAACTACTCTTCCCGAATCAACTATTCTGTTATCAACAGTCTCTTCGCTTCCCTCCCTAGACCAACCCTTCTCTTTCACTTTGTGACTGAAGCAAGTCTGGAATGGCCATTTCTTGGTTTAGGCCGGATTTTTAGAGATTGATCTCTCGAATCAAAGTACTCCCTTGCAGTACATTGTTTAGGGTTTAGACTCGTGTCTCACCCACACACACGAAATTACCGAAATCAGCAGAAACCGTTTTCACCCTCAAACAATTGGCGACCACAGTGGGAGATTAATATCTCGGTTACAATACGAATTTCCAACTATCGATCTCATACTTCGACCCAGTCATCAAGACGGTAGAAGCAAACGATCCACTCATGGATCGACGACTCAGTTACCAGACGACCCGATTACCAGTCATGCCACGACAAGGGATGGCTGGGGACTTCCCAGAGGTTAAAAGCAAACGATCCGCCCAGGGATCGACGACTCAGCTATCACACGACAAGGAGTGACTGGGGAATTCTCGCGATCACGACGGCGCTTCCCATAAAACTCGGACTTACACCCGGGAGATCCAGTTTCGTTAGGAGATCCAAAAAACCGAGTAAGTCTTGTTAGGCAAAATACATGGTCTACTACTTCAAATCTTCACTGAGATGATAAAAACCGATAGCCATATTGTTCCCATGTTTCATTTCAGTACATTGTTTAGGGTTTAGACTCGTTTCTCACCCGCACACACGAAATTACCGAAATCAGCAGAAACCGTTTTCACCCTCAAACACTAGGGTAAGAAGTTAACCATAATGTAAGTTAGGTAAGCTTGCGTAAGAGAATCCTATCACAAGGAAGGATGCAAGGAAATAATGATATTAGCCCAGATATTGCACCCTTGATACGAGCAAAATCAGAGCATGCATCTAGTATATTATCGAAGCGAAGTGAAAATTTAAAAAAAATATATCTGAAAAAGAGAGGGTACAACAACCACACCCAATATTTCGATTAGCAATCTGTATGGACTAACTCCAATATTGATGAGTGCCAAATATTGTATATATTTATCCCTTTTTGTTGGCATTTTAACTCACCTTTTGTGCATTAATTCTACATTTTATCCCATATTCTGTATTTTCATTGTTTTCAAGAATAAATATTTTTATTAATTAATTTTGCATTTTTAGGTAATAAATAAAGTTCGGATGAGTCGCGGAGCGAAAAGAGCAGAAAAGTAGTGAAAAGCCGGGAGAAATTACGCACGAAGAATGGTGCGCACAACCTCATTTTCTACACACAAAAGCGCCTCCGTTCTCAGCCGTCAGATCAGTTCCCAGAAGCATCCGATGGTCGCTCCTTCATAGAGCATCAAAATCTGAAGTCTCTGCCAAGCACCACAGCGCTGAAATTCCAAGCCTTCAGATTAGATGGTAGTTGAATCCAACGGTCGATCCCTTGCTGTTCATCAACGTTTGATATCTCCGCCTTACACTACAACACCTAACCCCATCTAGAGCCGTTAACTTCGTTGTATAAAAAAATCCAGCGGTCGCTACAAGCTTCACTTCATCTCACCGTCCGATTGGTCTTTCATCTCCCTATCCCACGGCTCAGCGTCGCAGATCATCAAACTCGATACACTCGCCTCACACCCTAGCGACCGAGCACCTACACCTCAAACAAACGCACCCTTCCCTTTCTCCTTCGAACCATCTCCTCCATCACCCCCTCTGCAGAACCGCCATGCCCCGTACCACCACCATGTCCGTCTCCATCACCACCACCTCACCCCAACTCACTCCACTATTTTCTCCCCAAATCACTCTACCTATACCCATCATCACTATCACGTTTTACATCAACTAATCTCCTCAATTTCTCATCTCTGCCGACTGAAACCCTAGGTGAGAAATTGAAGATATAAGTTGATGTTAGAGCAGCAATTGGAGCGGGAGATGACTCAGGAAGAGAAATAGAAGGATGGGTCGACGAGATGGAGCGAGAATTTCATCAACAGTAGGTAAATTAATTTTTCACCAAAACCTAATTTTACTGACTTTGGGAAAAATTGGGGAAAACCAAAATTATGTGTATGGGGTATAAATGGGTGTTGGGGGAAGTATTAGAAAGACACTATTTACCTCTCTGGACTAGCCAGTAGAGAATTTGCTAAAATTTTATGAACTTCAAATTTCAGTGTTTTTCTCAGTTAACAGTTGCAAGTTGCTTATGTGTTGAGTTATCTGATATGTTGCTAGTTATGTATGAATTATCTATGTTAGTGTATGTATGTTGCCACTTCATGGTTAGCATGAGCTAATCAGCTTCAGGCCAAGGCTCAGTGAAGCCTTGTGCACTGTCAAGTGTGAATGATCTAGGATAGTTACTTCCTGTTGCTGTGTTTTGATTGTGCAAATGAGAGATACCAATGCTCATAGAGCCTGTGATTGGCTGTACTGTCAAAAGACAGCCAATGCTAGGGGTAGACTAGTGAGCAATTTGGTGTTCTTCCATTTCTAGATGTATGCTTAGGAATGAACATAACCTAGAAACATGTCACTTGATTAGGACACAAGGTGGATCATAAGCCTTGGCTTACCACCACTTTCTTTCAGTCAATTATAATTTCAGTCCTGTGTGTGCTTCCTGATCAATTTCTTCAGTTATTTTCTTGCTTTTTATTTTCTTGCACCTTGTAGCTTTTGTGCACTGAAGTCAGTGCATAATCCTCACCCTGCCCTTGGCTGCCAAGCCTTGGTTATTTGCTGCTTTTCTTGGCTGTTTCTTTGCTGCTTTACCTTCCAAGCCTTGGTTATTGTCTGTTATCTTTCCCTGCTGTGGTTCTTAGCCTGTTTCTCATTGCTTTACCTTGCATTTGTTTGTATGCCTGAAACCTTGTTTGCCCTTAGCTCACTGCCATAGTGCATTGCCACTCTTATTAGCCTAGGAAAACTTCTTATATGCTCCTCTCCCTGTGGACAAACCCTACTCACACTTATATTATAATTTTTACCTTGTACTTGCAAGTGTTGTGTCATTTGATAATCACACCAAGTTTTTGGCGCCGCTGCCGGGAGCTGGCTGCCATATTTTTGAAGTTTTCATAGCTGTTGTGGCCTTGTTGTGCTTGCCTAGTTGTGTGTGTTCATTGCTATCTTGTTCACTTGCTAACTGCTGCTGGAGCTGTGCATTATTTGTTGTTGCTGCCAAGCCTGCTGCAAAGCCTGCTGCAAGCCTGCTGCTGCTGTTGCTCTGCTGCTGTGCTGTTGCTGCTGGTGCTGGTGCTGCCTCTCTCTGCCAAGCTGTGCTGTGCTGTTGCTTGCCAAGCCAAAGTCTGCTGCTGTGTTGCTGTTGCTGCTGCTGGTGAACCAAAGCAACTGCTGCTGCCAAGTGAAGCTGCTGGGCTGCCAACTGAAGTGAAGCTGCTGGGCTCTTGCCCTCTTCTAGTGGGCTTGTACTTTTCTGAATTGGGCTTCACCAAGTGCTGCTGGGCTCTGCCTCCTTTTGTTGCTGGGCTCGTGGTCTTCTGTGAGCTGGGCTTCGTTGCTGCTCTGCTCTGGCTCTGCTCCACCTGTTGCTGCTGGGCTTGGACGTGAGCTGCTAGGACGATCCTAAAGCCCAACTGGGCTGTGCAACTAAAAGGGGACTAAAAGCCTATTTTTGGGCTTCCCTCCAAAAACAAGTAAGCCTAACCCATGAGTTAACCCACTTGGGCCTCATTTAAATTCAAATTTGGGCTTGTAAATTAATTTAATTATTTATTTGGGATTGTAATAATTTTTATTTTCTTTTTCTTTTTTTATATTTGGGATTGTAATTTTTTTTTTGTTTTTTTTTTTTTTCTTTTTTATTTTTCTTTTTCTTTTATGGGTTTGTTTTAATTTTATTATTGTTTTTATTTTCTTTTATGAGTTGTGATAATTTATGCTAGGTTTAGTTCAAAAATTTTCAAAAACCCAAAATTTTTAAACCAAAAACAAACCCCTTCTTTAAACCAAAACCCATTCAAAACCAAATCTTCATAACCCTTGTGGGCCAAATTGTTTCCGATTGCTCTGTCTGACCAACATGTTAGTTAAGGTACCTACTAGGACATGATTGTGACCTACAGAGACCAGACAAACAGACTTGTTAGAATTAACCCAGACGAACCTATCGAAATTCTAAGTTCTGAGGGAGACAGTCCAGATCAACCAGAAACAATGGGAGAACCGTACCTCAAGGATTATATGTACCCAACTAGAGCCAGTCAACCTTCTTGTATTGTGCTACCCGAGGCTAATGGCCATTATGAGCTGAAATCAAGCACAATACAGATGCTTCCTATTTTTAGAGGTGTTGAGAATGAAAACCCGTACCACCACGTGAGAGAATTCGAGGAAATTTGTGGAACTCTGCGTTTCACTCAAATGACCGACGAAACCCTGAAGTTAAGGCTTTTTCCTTTTCTCCCTGAAAGATAAGGCAAAGGCCTGGCTCTATGCTTTACAGCCTCAATCCATCATGACATGGGATGACCTCATAAAGGAGTTTTTCAAAAAGTTTTTCCCGAACCACAAGACTGCGACAATTCGTCAAAGTCTGAATAGCTTTGTGCAATTAGAAGGTGAGACCTTAGCTAGATACCTGGAGAGATTCAATGAATTATTGCTCCAATGTCCCCATCATGGTTTTGAAAAATGGAGACTTGTGCAAATTTTGTATGAAGGTCTAGATGTGTCCACCCGAACAACGGTTGAGTCGATGTGTAATGGTCTATTCGTAGATAAAACTGCTGACGCGTCTTGGGACTTCTTGATTGAAGTAGCTGAAAAGACGCAACAGTGGGAATCCATCCGTGAAACCAGAAAGACTACATCCGAAGCAAAGGCTTTTAGGATTGAAGCGGATTTTGAGGGTAGAGCAAACATGGCATCAATAGTTAGGAGATTAGAAGAGTTAGAACTACATAAAAATTCAAAACCTTCCACCACTACTCTCCGAGAACATGTCGCTTCATCTGTTTGTGCTGCTTGTAACGACCCCAACCATCAATTCCAAAATTGTCCGATTTGCTTGCAGTCCAGGAGTCTAGGCTTGAACAGGCACATGCCATGTTTCAAAAACCAGAGCATAACCCTTATTCACAGACCTACAATCCAGGATGGAGAAACCACCCTAACTTTTCATGGTCAAAAGGACCCACTCAAGGAGGACCATCTCAACCAATCAGAGCTATCAAACAATCAGGGATATCAGAACAATCAAGGTTATCAACACCCGAGAAACCCTCAACAACAATCAACTCTCAACAATCATATCCTCAACACAATACCGACAAGAGATTATCCACCTAGAGGAATGTTCCAGAGTTTGATGCAAAGTCAGAAAAATCTAGATCAAAAGATGGATCAAATATGTGAGAGAGAAAAGGGTAAACTTCCGAGCCAACCCCAACAAAATCCAAAGAGGATATTTCAAACAGGCACAACATCCTGCACTGAAACCTCACCTGATCAAATCCATGCCATTACCACCCTCCGAAGTGGTAAAGTCATCGAGAACAACGTAGGCGAACCTAATGAGTCTGATACAAATTCCACGTTGTCTCCACAACCCCAGAAAACCAAAGAATCTGAGCAAGTTGGAAAATCTGACAATTCTACTGCTGTGAATGTCCCTTTGCCAACTCATCTTCCTGTTGCTCCATTTCCTCAAAGATTGATCTATCAACAGAAAAGTACCCATTACAATGAGATGTTAGATCTGTTCAAGAGAGTCAACATCAACATTCCTTTTCTTGAAGCAATCAAGCAAATCCCTGCTTATGCCAAATTCCTCAAAGACTTGTGTACTCAAAAGCGCAAGCTCAATGTGCAAAAACGTGCTTTCTTAGCTGAGCAGGTGAGTTCCATCATTCGAACAAAACTCCACCCAAGTTTAGGGATCCAGGATGTCCAACAATTTCTTGCACTATAGGAGAACACACGGTCAATAAAGCGTTATTAGACCTAGGTGCAAGTGTTAACCTACTGCCATATTCTGTTTATGAGCAGTTAGGTCTTGGGGAGTTGAAACCAACATCTATCACTCTACACTGGCAGACCGATCTGTCAAGATTCCTCGTGGAGTGGTGGAAGATGTTTTGATCAAGGTTGACAAATTCTATTTTCCCGTAGACTTCATTGTCTTAGACACTCAACCTGTACAAAACCCAGACTGTCACATTCCTGTCATCTTAGGACGTCCTTTCTTGGCTACGTCCAACGCGATCATCAACTGTCGGAATGGAGTGTTAAAACTGTCTTTTGGTAACATGACGGTAGAATTGTGTTCGATATTAGTCAACAACCTGTGAATCTTGATGATGATGATGTACATGAAGTTAATATGATTGAAGGATTAATGCAAGATTCGTTGACTAACATTCTATCCGTTGACCCCTTTCAAGCATGTATGGAGAACTTTAACCCTGATTTCTATGATGATGCATACTGTAGTGACGTCCTATCTCTGCTCGAATCTGTACCTCAAATGGACGTCACTGAAAGGAAATATGAAGTGGAACAACCCCTATTCTCTGATTCCAAGCTTATTCCATCCATTGTTGAGCCACCCAAGCTTGAATTGAAACCATTGCCTAGTACGTTGAAGTACGCATTCCTAGGTTCTTCTGATACTTTACCTGTCATTATTTCATCATGTTTAGACACGGAACAGGAAAGTAAGCTTTTAGAAGTACTTAAGGAACACAAAGAGGCCTTAGGATGGACCATCTCAGATCTCAAAGGAATTAGTCCCACCATTTGCATGCACCACATTAACCTTGAAGAGAATGCCAAACCATCGAGGGAAATGCAAAGGAGACTTAATCCTAACATGAGAGATGTAGTCAAAGGAGAGATCCTGAAACTACTTGATGCGGGTATCATATACCCAATTCCCGATAGCAAATGGGTTAGTCCCATTCAAGTTGTGCCTAAGAAGTCAGGCATTACTGTTGTTCAGAACGACAAGAATGAATTAGTCCCTACTCGTACAATCACAGGATGGCGAGTATGCATCGACTACAGGAAGTTGAACACAGTAACAAGGAAGGATCACTTCCCGCTCCCTTTCATTGACCAAATGCTAGAACGTGTGTCTGGACACAGTCACTACTGTTTTCTAGATGGCTTTTCCGGTTATAACCCCATTTTGATTGTGGAGATTTTTGATGTTTGGGGGATAGACTTCATGGGTCCATTTCCCATGTCTGACAGCAAGTTGTACATCCTAGTCGCAGTTGATTACGTTTCTAAGTGGGTAGAAGCCATAGCAACCAGAACAAATGACCACAAGGTGGTACTTTCATTTCTAAAGGAGAACATATTTCACGTTTTGGTACCCCTAGAGCTATCATCAGTGACGGCGGTTCACATTTTCGTAACAAGTACTTTGAGTCTTTAGTACGCAAGTATGGCATAACTCACAAGGTTGCTACTCCGTACCACCCTCAGACTAGTGGACAAGTGGAAGTGTCTAATAGGGAAATTAAGCACATTCTGGAGAAGACGGTCAACCCGTCCAGGAAAGATTGGTCATTGAGATTGAATGATGCTTTGTGGGCCTATAGAACAGCTTATAAGACACCAATTGGCATGTCCCCCTATCGTCTAGTGTATGGAAAGCCGTGCCATCTACCTGTGGAATTAGAACATCGTGCCTACTGGGCAATCAAAGAGCTGAACTTTTCTCTGGACGAAGCTGGAATTCAAAGGAAACTTCAACTCAACGAGTTGGAAGAATTGAGAAATGAGGCTTATGACAGTGCCAAGCTGTACAAGCAAAGATGAAGATATTTCATGATAAGCGTATTCTGCGCAAATCCTTCACTCCTGGTCAGAAAGTCTTGCTGTATGACTCCCGATTACATCTTTTTCCAGGAAAACTGCGTTCCAGATGGAAGGGTCCGTACCTAGTACGCACAGTTTTTCCTCATGGAGCTGTAGAGTTGGAGGATGTCTCCAACAAGAACGTTTTCAAAGTCAACGGGCAGAGATTAAAGCCATTCCTTGAGCCATTTCCACCCGACATTGAAACAACCGACCTGGAGGACCCAGTCTATGTGGACTAAACTGGTCCACTCTTTCCCTAAATAACCAAAAAGTTTTCCAAATGTTTCCCTAAAAACCAAAATTTTTCGTTTTCCCATCAAAACCAAATGTATCCCAACAAAACCAAATTTTTTCCAAAAAGTCCAATCCCATTAAAAACCAAAATTTTCTTGTAGATAATGTGTTAGTTAAATTTCCTTTTGTGTATATTTTGTGCTCATCCATTGTGACTGCTAATATGATGGATTTTTGCCTTGAATAACGGAGTTTTAATCGAGCTACCACCGTACAATCGGGTATTCTCTCTCCTTTTACTCTACTCAGCATGTTCCTCTTCATATATTGTTTTATAATTCTTTCCATATTTGAAACATTGAGGACAATGTTTAGTTTAGGTTTGGGGGTATAGAGTAGATACCATGATAATTTGCCATAATTGAAAACGAACTCCTTCTTCTTTTGAAAAAAAATTGAAAAATTCCAAAAAAAATTAAAAATCAAAATTCAAAAAAAAATTAAAAAATGAAAAAATCATAAAAATGGAGCTCATTTACCTTGAAATGTTGACTCTTGTGCAAATATGTATTTTTATTAGGAGTCTTAGTCTAGATATTTAGGCACCCTGATTCTAGCACAATTCACATAGTGATAAGAAATTGCACGCGCACGATCTACCAATACATGTATGGCCTCGATCTTCAAGGTGTTGGATAGGAAGTTACGATTGCCAATCACTTTAGAATACTGAACGAAACTTGACTAGCTTGTTCTTTGGTTGGTTGGGATAGAAGGTGGAGGTTACATTAAGAAAGACAACCATCGAATTTAACTGGGTGCATCAAAAAGGGCTACCTCTTGCAAAGTGTCATGTAATCTTTTGTTTCTTTTTGTTATGTATCAAAAGTGTTTCCTTGTTAAAAAAAAAAAAAAAAAAAAAAAAAAAAAAAAAAAACGATGTATATTCAGAAAAAAAAAAAAAAAAAATATCAGAAAAAAAAAGAAAAATACAAAAAAAAATCAAGTATTTATCAATTCCATCATCTCTTGTTCCAAAAATAAAAGAGAATAGTCAATGTAAATAAGAGTCATGTAAATAGTTATTTTGTTGTTTTTTGTAATAAGCAAGGAGGGTGTATGCCATTGATGTACAACGCGAGTAATTGTGAAATACCTCCAACTCATTCACAATTCTCGTAAAGTCCGGACAGCTAGCTAGATTTCGACCTTGGTTCTTAGCCTGAGAAACTATCTCTTGGTGATTAGTAGTCATAACATCCGATCTTTCTTTACACATGTGTAGATACACTTTACACTCTTATCACATGTTTTTTTTTGTTATCAGTGCTAGGATTGTGCCTTCGATAGCTAGATTGACATCTCCATTTTGCTGTGAGCTTAAACTGTTTTGCACATGTCACGTTTGATGGAATCTGAGCTTATATTTTGACCTAGAACTTTGTAGGTACGTTCTAAGCAAACCTTCACGAGACTTCAACTCGTCCACTAGGGACACTTAGTGGTTTAAAAGGCTTAGTGCATACGCTAAATGCATTCGAGAGACCAGCGACAGTGGTATAGTTAGGATTTCCTTAGTTTTGTTTTACTTGAGGACAAGTAAAATTCAGGTTTGGGGGTATTTAATGAGTGCCAAATATTGTATATATTTATCCCTTTTTGTTGGCATTTTAACTCACCTTTTGTGCATTAATTCTACATTTTATCCCATATTCTGTATTTTCATTGTTTTCAAGAATAAATATTTTTATTAATTAATTTTGCATTTTTAGGTAATAAATAAAGTTCGGATGAGTCGCGGAGCGAAAAGAGCAGAAAAGTAGTGAAAAGCCGGGAGAAATTACGCACGAAGAATGGTGCGCACAACCTCATTTTCTACACACAAAAGCGCCTCCGTTCTCAGCCGTCAGATCAGTTCCCAGAAGCATCCGATGGTCGCTCCTTCATAGAGCATCAAAATCTGAAGTCTCTGCCAAGCACCACAGCGCTGAAATTCCAAGCCTTCAGATTAGATGGTAGTTGAATCCAACGGTCGATCCCTTGCTGTTCATCAACGTTTGATATCTCCGCCTTACACTACAACACCTAACCCCATCTAGAGCCGTTAACTTCGTTGTATAAAAAAATCCAGCGGTCGCTACAAGCTTCACTTCATCTCACCGTCCGATTGGTCTTTCATCTCCCTATCCCACGGCTCAGCGTCGCAGATCATCAAACTCGATACACTCGCCTCACACCCTAGCGACCGAGCACCTACACCTCAAACAAACACACCCTTCCCTTCTCCATCGAACCATCTCCTCCATCACCCCCTCTGCAGAACCGCCATGCCCCGTACCACCACCATGTCCGTCTCCATCACCACCACCTCACCCCAAATCACTCCACTAATTTCTCCCCAACTCTATTCTACCTAAACCCATCACGTACCATCTCTTTAATCATCATTTACAACCTCAATTTCTCATCTCTCTGCCTGAAACCCTAGGTGAGAAATTGGGGATATATATGATGATTAAAGCATCAATTGGAGCTCGAGAGGAACGAGAAGAAGCAGGAGAAGATTGGGTCGACGAGATGGAGCGAATATCTCATCAACAGTAGGTAAATCAATTTCACCAAACCCTAGTTCTACTGATTTTGGGGGAAAATTGGGGGAAAACCTAATTATGTGTAATGGGTATAAATTGATGTCATATGAAGTATGTAGAGGACACTGTATACCTCTCTGGACTAGCCAGTAGAGAATTTGCTACAATTTTTATGAACTTCAAATTTCAGTGCTTTTCAGTTGACAGTTGCAAATTGCTTATGTTTTGAGTTATCTGATATGTTGCTAGTTGTGTATGAATCATCTGTGTTAATGTATGTATGTTGCTACAACATGGTTAGCATGAGCTAATCAGCATCAGGCCAAGGCTCAGTGAAGCCTTGTGCACTGTCATGTGACTAGAAGCTAGGATGGTTCTCCTGTTGCTGTGTTTTGATTGAGCAAATGGGAGATACCAATGCTCATAGAGCCTGTGATTGGCTGTACTGTCAAAAGACAGCCAATGCTAGGGGTAGACTAGTGAGCAATTTGGTGTTCTTCCATTTCTAGATGTATGCTTAGGAACAAACATAACCTAGAAACATGTCACTTGATTAGGACACAAGGTGGATCATATGCCTTGGCTTACCCACCACTTCTCTTTCAGTCAATTATAATTTCAGTCCTGTGTGTTTGCTTCCTGATCAGTTATTTTCTTCAGTTAATTTTCTTGCTTTTTATTTTCTTGCACCTTGTAGCTTTTGTGCACTGAAGTCAGTGCATAATCCTCACCCTGCCCTTGGCTGCCAAGCCTTGGTTATTTGCTGCTTTTCTTGGCTGTTTCTTTGCTGCTTTACCTTCCAAGCCTTGGTTATTGTCTGTTATCTTTCCCTGCTGTGGTTCTTAGCCTGTTTCTCCATTGCTTTACCTTGCATTTTTGTTTGTATGCCTGAAACCTTGTTTGCCCTTAGCTCACTGCCATAGTGCATTGCCACTCTTATTAGCCTAGGAAAACTTCTTATATGCTCCTCTCCCTGTGGACAAACCCCTACTCACCCTTATATTATAAATTTTGACCTTGTATACTTGCAAGTGTATTGTGTGCATCTTAATCATCACACCAAATATACTTTCAAGAGAATCAACTAGACTCAATCTTAATAAAGTATATCAAAGAGTTATATCTCTCTTTCTCGATTCAATTCTTACTCAAGCAAATGGAAATCTGCGAATCTAATTGAATATAAGAGAAATCACTTGAACGGTACCAAAGACCAATGTTCAAGGATCAATCTATTTCAATCAACAACCAAAGGTCGTATTTCCCAATTGATTGGTCCAAACGCACAACCTGTGATATTTCAATTATATATCAAAATATAATACGGAAAAGAAATAACACAGACACCAGAATTTTGTTAACAAGGAAACCGAAAATGCAGAAAAACCCAGGGACTTGGTCCAGATTGAACACACACTGTATTAAGCCGCTAAAAACACTAGCCTACTACAAACTAACTTCGGTCTGGACTGTTGTTGAACCTCAACCAATCTCACACTGATCCAAGGTACAGTTGCGCTCCTTACGTCTCTAATCCCAGCTGGATACTACGCACTTGATTCCCTTAGCTGATCTCACCACAACTAAGAGTTTCTACGACCCAAGTCGGAGACTTTAATAAAGAAATCTGTATCACACAGAAAAATCTACGGTAATAGATAAATCTGTCTTCCACAGAAATACCTACGAGTTTTTGTTCTGTCTTTTGATAAATCAAGGTGAACAGGAACCAATTGATAAACCAGGCTTATATTCCCGAAGAACAGCTCAATATTATCAATCACCTCACAATAATATTAATCGACACGGTGAAAGAAGATATTGTGGAATCACAAACGATTATACGAAGATGTTTGTGATTACTTTTATATCTTGCCTATCTGAGATATAAATCTCAAGCCAATCGTTACGATTGTACTCAATACGATAGAATCGGCAAGATCATATCACACAACTACAAGAAAGTAGTATCGGTCTGGCTTCAAAATACCAATGAAGTCTTCAAGTCGTTAACCTACAGGGTCTCGGTAGAAACCTAAGGTTAAAGGAGAATCGACTCTAGCTAATACAACTAGTATCACACAGGAGGTGTGGGGATTAGGTTTCCCAGTTGCTAGAGTTATCCCTTATATAGTCTTTCAAATCAGGGTTTGAAATCAATGTTAGCTTAGTAACAAAGCATTCAATATTCACCGTTAGATAAAAACCTGATTAGATTCAAGATAATATCTTTCAAACGTTAGATCGAATACTTAGCTTGTTACACACAAATGAAATGCACGCTTTAGGTTTGTGTAACCGTACCCAAACATGTACATTCGTTGGTTCAACAGTAGTTAACCAAATGGTTAGCCACATGAGCACTTTCATATCAACCATAGTCTTCTTTACCATAACTAGTTCAAATGACTCAAATGAACTAGTTAGAGAGTTGTTCAATTGCTTAGATCTTATAGAAGTATACAAGACACAATTAAAGCAAAAACAATTTGATTCACTCAAATCGATTCATGAAATTCATAGCCACGGTTTGCAAACTTGCATTCCTTAGTTTATATAAGTATAAGTTCACGAATAATCATTTTTAGAAAATAACCAACCTAAGTACGCGGACTAGGGTCGCGGACTTAAGTACCCGGAATAAGTTTGTACACAGTTTACAAAGTCCAGCATATTTTCTCGGGAAGAGAACCTCCGACAATACGCGGACTGGGTTCGCGGACTCTGTTCCGGTTTTCCTGAGCAGCAAAGTACGCATACTTTGGTTCAAGGAATAAGGACTTATACATATATGTTTTACCACACAATGCTTATATCCAACAATGGTTATATAATCTAAACTCTCATTTCAATCATCGAAACATTCTTAGAGGACATTATATAGTTGTTGTTCACAAAATATTTTTCGTCAAAGCTATTTTCAAGTAATTGAAACATAATATGACTTTCGTCTAGGTAAAGATGAACTTGGACAAAGCGAAATCTTACCAACACATATTTCGAGAAATAGATAAGCGAGATAAACTCGGCTCGAAATTGCAAATGTGTGTAATCAAAGTCTATATAGAAAAATGACTTTTGTCTCAAGATTGGAGATAAAGTAGATAGACTTTTGAGTGATACATAAATTCAAGTCTCCACATACCTTTTTAGTCGATGAAGTTCCACCAGTTGTATGATGATTTCCATGGAGTTCTTGAGCTCAAATACATTTTCTATCCTAGTCCGATACTTAGCTATAGTAGACTAGAAATCAAGACTTATAGTTTTGATCACTAACATTGACAAACATGCTTGAGATAACAACGCACGCGAGTTCGACCGAGCAGTGCTCTAAAAATTTCCCCCTTTGCCAATTTTAGTGACAAAATTATCAATACATATGGAATACAAAAATAGATAAATAAACTTTTGTAGCTCTTCTTCCACATGCCTAATCTTCAACATTACTCGAAATCTTCGTCACTTCCAAGTACTCCAATGATTCCAAAGGTTGTAAGTTTAGCATCATTGTTGCTGAAAATTCGTAGCTATAACAATGAGAAAACAAGAATTCTCAATCATTGTTACACAGTGTCATAGTATTATTACACATCAACAAAGTTCAATTGTATCACAATTTCGACAACACTGCTATGGTGATATGTATCATTCCTCCTTAGTCAGTACTCCATATCACATGGAAACCACTTCCCCCTTACATAATGATCCGAAAACCATATGTATTTGTAGTGTGAACTACACATTAATTCTCCCCCTTTTTGTCAATAAAATTGGCAAAGGTACGAAAACGGGATCCTAATGAAAATTTCCATACAGAAATTTCATGACCAAAAGCAAGCACATATCAACTTATTTAGATGCAATCATAAAGCCGAAGCTAAATGCTTTCATCAAGGAGTTTATAAAGATACAAGATAACCCCTATAATATTCCACAGCCGCAATTCGCACAAAGATTTGGCTATTAAGCAAAAGTTCAATTAAGAACTCTCCCCCATAATATGTCATTCCCGAAAGAACAACAAGAGCGACCTTAATTTCATAAGAAAAGAAGGATTTCTTTGGACATAACAAATCACATACGAATATGAATTTGAATCCAGATAATACTCAATTAAATTAACCACAAGAAAACCCATGATTAATCTAATCGGAAATGCTCAACATAAGAGATTTATGGAGCCGCACAGTATATACATAAATATGGATCAAGGAAGATCAATACTGCGGAATAGACAAGGATTCATTCTATTTTCCATCACTATTTGCACAATGACATACAATAGACATAATCCTCGTAAACAAAAAGTTCATCCTATCTTCCATTAATACTGACATAATAGGATTTAAACTTTTGTAATGTCAAAATTTCAATCATTCTTTTATCATTACATGCATATCGACATACGAAAGACTTAACTTTTGACAAGGTATGAGACAATCATAGTTTGCGGACGCAAACACACATATCCCATAACAAATTACAATATATAAAACCATAAAGATTAATACTGCAAAAATCATCTTCCAAACAAATTTAGAATTTAAACAAATAAACCTAAAAATATGAAGATGAAAACGTTGGACATAGATATGTGTAATCACAATAATATCTATTCCAAACTCTAGTTATTCTTCTAAACAAAACAAGAAAAAAAAAATTCTCATCCGAAGATTTACTAGGCAAAATAAAATCAACAAGCTAAAGACAAAGTGGACTCCTATGCCGACGACGAACACGAAATTGATAGATGATTCAGGATCCTCACTAGCCTTGAGATCTTTGAGATTGTGAGTGACAACATCAACTGCTTCTTCAGAGAAGATATCCTCATTGAGAAGTTCTTTAACATGAGTCTTCATGAGAACAAGGTCAGAGTTAACCTTTTTCAACTCAGTTCTAACCACATCAAGACACTTCATTGTATCAACAAGTTGTTGTTTTGCATCCTCAAAGTTTTTGAGAAACTCAAGAACCACTTCAGCTGAAATGTCTTCAACCTCCTCAATATCCGAGTAGGAATCAGGAGATTGAGGAAAAGATCCTTCAACTTCAACAAACGTTCCCTTCTTTTCATAGAATTCGAAATATACCACATTATCAACGAAGTCTTCAGGTAAATCCCAAGAACAAGAGGAAGAAGCCATTGTTAATAGGAAACCTAGAGTGAGATAGTTCAACTCAATAGGAAAGGTATATAAACAAGTTCATAAATATTTAGGGTTTACAAGGTCGGTTTGTGAGAGAATCACGAAACCGTACGTGTACCCGTAAGAAGAGGGTCCACAAAACCTTAAACTAAAGGTTTATTTGTGAAGGAGGTAACAACAACACTTTGATGCTTTAAAAAGAATCCATGTTTCTTAGCACTTCGAAAACTAATATAGAAGGCATAAAGCAAACAAAAAAGAAGAAGAAAATAACCAGAAAAAAAAATACTTCATGTAAAAGTGTTAACTGACAATCTATCTAAGAGAGATAAAAAATTAGCTAGATAGTCAGAGACGCTTTGCCAATAAGTATACCTGACCAATTCTCACTCAACCAGGATTTTCACAAGTGATATTTCAACCTTGTGATTAATTAACACAAGTATGAGACTTTATCTCATTAAATGAATACTGTTTTTGGTTATCCTTTTTCCCTCGAGAGATTAGAGGAAAACCATTATGACGTGAACAGTTGTCATAAAATTTACTGTTATCAAGACCTAACTCATAGTGTCGACTCTTACCTGAAGAATTTTGGATAGAGGAGGTTGATAACCAGTTGATGATCTCTTTATAACCTTCAATTATCTCCTTCGGGTTATTTCTCATATCATCAATTTTTCTCCTTTCTTCTGGGATTTCGATCGCATGAAGGGTAATGTTATCTCCAGAGGAAACGACTTGATCTTTCATTAGACGATTTTTGTTAAGATGTCTGTTCTGCTTTTGAGCATTCGAGGAACTCATTGAACTGAATATCCTGGTAGCATACACAGGGTAAGTACTAAAACCAATTGGTTTAGACATACGAATTTCAATTACACCTTTGAGAATTATTAAGTCTAAGGTGTGTTGAAGTTGCACAATGTAATTGTTATTCAACCTAGAGTTTCTCTTTAGCTTAAAAGGCCCTTTTGAATCACAAAAGAGACATACTTTATGATCATGAGGATGATTAGAATGTTTCATCTTAACATCATCGTTTGAATATTTCTTCCTTCCATTTGATGTGCAACATCCTTGATTAATGGATATTTCAGGCACATCCTTTATGATAGGAATTGATTCTGATTTTACTTCTGAACCTGGAGCTTTGGTTTCAATAGAAGTAGATGGTATAAAGGACTTTTTGACACGACCTTGAATAGAGAGTTTATTCAAGTGATGTTCAATTTACAAAACATTCTTTTCAAGACTTTCCTCAAGTAGGATACATGAAGACTGATCTTCAGCGTTTTTGGAATTGCAGTTTCTTACTACACCAAGAAGGACATTGAAATGGTTTTTCAACCAATTAAATCTATCAGCTTGAATTCTAACAAGATTTAGAATCAATACACTCTCTTTAGTTGTTTCCCTTTCATTAGTAGAGATAGACTCTTTCGAAGGGTAATCGGAACAACACATGTCAATGTCTGTCTGTCTGTCTCGCCAGAACACTAGGTTCGTCTATCTTTGAGATTGAAGAATCTTTCACTTTAATAGATACAGTCGAGACAGAACTTTTATTTATAGTGATGCGTTTATCATAGATAACATTCTTGTCCATAGAGTCCGATCGCTACAAACACAGACTTGTAAGATCTTTAAACGTGTTTGACTGCTCTGATACCAATTGAAAAGAGGGGGTACAACAACCACACCCAATATTTCGATTAGCAATCTGTATGGACTAACTCCAATACACTTTCAAGAGAATCAACTAGACTCAATATTAATAAAGTATATCAAAGAGTTATATTTCTCTTTCTTTATTCAATTCTTACTCAAGAAAATAGAAATCTGTGAGTCTAATTGAATACAAGAGAAATCACTTGAACAGTACCAAAGACCAATGTTCAAGGATCAATCAATTTCAATCAACAACCAAAGGTCGGATTTCCAAATTGATTGATTCAAACATACAACATGTGATATTTCAATTATATATCAAAATATAATGCGGGAAAGAAATAACACAGACACCAGAAGTTTTGTTAACGAGGAAACCGCAAATGCAGAAAAACCCCGGGATCTAGTCCAGATTGAACACACACTGTATTAAGCCGCTACAGACACTAGCCTACTATAAACTAACTTCGTTATGGACTGTAGTTGAACCCCAACCAATATCACACTGATACAAGGTACAGTTGCGCTCCTTACGTCTCTGATCTCAGCAGGATACTACGCACTTGATTCCCTTAGCTGATCTCACCCAAAACTAAGAGTTGCTACGACCCAAAGTCGAAAAATTTAATAAAGAAATCTGTATCACACAGAAAAATCTACGGTAATAGATAAATCTGTCTCCCACAGAAATATCTACGAGTTTTCGTTCCGTCTTTTGATAAATCAAGGTGAACAAGAACCAATTGATAAACCATACTTATATTCCCGAAGAACAGCTCAGTATTATCAATCACCTCACGATAATCTTAATCGACGCGGCGAAAGAAGATATTGTGGAATCACAAACGATTAGACGGAGATATTTGTGATTACTTTTATATCTTGCCTATCGGAGATATAAATCTCAATCCAATCGCTACGATTGTACTCAATACGATAGAATCAGCAAGATCATATCACACAACTACAAGAAAGTAGTACCGGTCTGGCTTCACAATCCCAATAAAGTCTTCAAGTCATTAACCTACAGGGTCTCGGTAGAAACCTAAGGTTAAAGGAGAATGGACTCTAGCAAATACAACTAGTATCACACATGAGCCGTGGGGATTAGGTTTCCCAGTTCCTAGAGTTCTCTCTTATATAGTCTTTCAAATCAGGGTTTGCAATCAATGTTAGCTTAGTAACAAAGCGTTCAATATTCACCGTTAGATAAAAACCTGATTAGATTCAAGATAATATATTTCAAACGTTAGATCGAAAACTTAGCTTATTACACACAAATGAAATGCACGTTTTAGGTTTGTGTAACCGTACCCAAACATGTACATTTGTTGGTTCAACAGTAGTTAACCAAATGGTTAGCCATATGAGCACTTTCATATCAACCATAGTCTTCTTTACCATATAGTTCAAATGACTCAAATGAACTAGTTAGAGAGTTGATCAATTGCTTAGATCTTATATAAGTATACAAGATACAATTGAAGCAAAAACAATTTGATTCACTCGAATCGATTCATGAACTTTTTAGCCACGGTTTGAAAACTTGCATTCCTTAGTTTATATAAGTATAAGTTCACAAATAATCGTTTTTAGAAAATAACCAACCTAAGTACGCGGAATTAAGTACGCGGAATAAGTTTGTAAATGGTTTACAAACTCCAGCAGATTTTCTCGGGAAGAGAACCTCCGACAGTACGCGGACTGGGTTCGCGGACTCTGTTCCGGTTTTCCTAAGCAGCAAAGTACGCATACTTTGGTTCAAGGAAAAAAGACTTATACATATATGTGTTACCACACAATGCTTTTATCCAACAACAGTTATATAATCTAAACTCTCATTTCAATCATTGAAACATTCTTAGAGGACGTTATATAGTTGTTGTTCACAAACTATTTTTCGTCAAGGCCATTTTCAAGTAATTGAAACATAATATGACTTTCTTCACTAGGTAAAGATGAACTTGGATAAAGCGAAATCTTACCAACACATATTTCGAGAAATAGATAAGCGAGATAAACTCGGCTCAAAATAGCAAATGTGTATAATCAAAGTTTATATAGCAAACGACTTTTGTCTCAAGATAGGAGATAGAGTAGATAGACTTTTGAGCGATAGATAAGTTCAAGTCTCCATATACCTTTTAGTCGATGAAGTTCCACCAGTTCCTTGAGTATTTCTTCGTCTTGTATGATGATCGCCATGGAGTTATTGATCTCAACTACACTTTCTATCCTAGTCCGAGACTTAGATGTAGTAGACTAGAAATCAAGACTTATAGTTTTGATCACTAACATTGATAAACATGCTTGAGATAGACCGAGCAGTGCTCTAACAATATCTGCAGTGGCCTACGGGTTAGCCCAAGGCATAACTAATACTTGGACGATATTCAGAAGTCTATGATGCATGCCATATGCATTACTATTATCCTTTATGGTATTGCACCTTAATAGAACTTGGGGTACGTTGGAATGGTATATTAGAGCATTGGTCGGTTGAACCTACTGACGTTGGTATGTCAAGTCGGTTGTCAAATTTAGATGCCAAAACACATTCTTGATTTAGTCTACTAAAATCAGTTTTAGACTAGATCAAGTTTATGAAGTAGAGTATGGAATCAAAGCTAACCTTGAAGACTGAAGATTTAAGACTCACGAAGACATATATGGAGAAATCCATTAAAGGTTAGTAACGGATCCTTGATTCTTTTGTTTATTCTAACTCTTTATCTATCTAAACAAAGTGTCAATCTTTGGAACAATTCTTACGACGGTAAATATACTTTTGTATATATATCCGAGGAGTTTTTGATCCTAAGAATTTAGTAAAAATAACCATAAACCTTGGAAAGGTCTCTATGTTAATAGTGAACGAAAACACGAAACCAACAATCCAACAATCACTCAATTCAGAGTTATAACGAAGAAGTTATAAGTAATTTACTAAAGATAAAATTTGTGTGGCTATAGGTTGGTTTCGTAAATAAGAAATTGTACACGAACTTTTAGAAATAGTTTGTGAACTGAATTCCTAGAAACGTGACTAAAGGCCTATTTTAGTATAGTATTTGGTGTTTCCTTTCCCAGAAAAGATGGCTTTGTTTTTAAGCAACCTAGACTTGATCATTCACTATAAATAGAGATTTCATGTAGCTAAACAATTTATCCATGGAAATGTAAGTTGCATAAGGTTGTTTTCCACAAGAACAAGAGTGAGATTTTTAAGACTTTACTTGGAGATCGTAAATCACAGGCAAGCTATGATTTTTACAGAACTTGTTCCTAGGTGTTTTTCATAAACCTTAGTCGATAGATCAAGATACCTCTAAATTGTTTCTAGGTGATCTTGTATACCTCTAAATTGTTTCTAGGTGATCTTGTAGGGAAAAATCAATCAGGTTTCGGAACGTAAAAGTCATAATTGTTAAGGAGCATAACGTTCTGTTAGAAAGAGCATCTTCTAAGGCCAAGCATAATGGTGTTGGATTTCCTTCGCTATAGCTTAATTGTATCGAACTCCAACTACTACTATGGTCTTAATGTGGTGAAATCTCTTCGCGACTCTAAAGAATTTATCAGATCTGATCCCCTTTAAGCTAAGTGAAATCACACGGAAACTTAGATTCCTTTTGAAAGGTTAGTTCACGAAAACTCGGTTTCCGCGAGATTTTGAACGGGTACTTAATTTTTGTTTCCAAATTTTTAGTTTTACTTCTAATTTTTCACTTTTGATTCTTTTGTTTTTCTGAAACTCTTTTTTTCCCATTATATCTATATTTTTTTTCTCTTAAAACTTTTTTACTCATAAATACTATTTTTTTAAATAAATAAAATTTGGAGAAAAAGGAAAGAAAAACGAAAACTATATACACGAAAATGGTCTAACTAAGCGATGTCATGTACCCATAGTGAGGTGCACCTCACAACCATTTCACTTAGATTCAATTAACCTATATCTAAGAGAAATACGTAACCATTGTCCTTGTATGAGCACTTTTTTCGCTTCTAATTGGACGATTGAAGGGAGTCCTTTTATGTGTTCATTATGGGGGATAAAAATGCAATTGCAGGCAACGCCTTTTGTTTTTTTAATCGATTCAATTGAATATGAATTAGTCGTTTTTTTCCTTCAAATTTGGTTGGATAATTAGAGAGTTATCATCCCCAAGTATTGTTAAGCGCCATAAAATCAATCAAAACTCGAATTGATTATCGGTAATTATGGCCTAAAAATCATGAAAAACTGTGGCCTAATACAATTTGCAACAGTTATTTTCAATTTCATTCAATTCAATCAAATTCAGTTGAAATTGATCATCTTTTTCCAAAATTGATTTGATAATGGAACAATTGGGATCCCCAGTCATATTTGAACCCTATCAAACTAGATCAACTCGATCGATTTAACCCTCAATTGCTTCAAATTAAACCAAAATTGATCATGTCTTACGTATTAGTAACTGATATATGCGTTGCTAAATTATTTCTTTTGCAAAATCCAAACTACTATTAGGCTAAGTCCTATGGGCTAGATTGAGCTGCTAGATTAGCCAAAAAGTGTTGCAGTTCAAAAGAAAAGTGTTGTCTATTTGTTAACACTAGTTCTCTCTCCTAACATTTGCTCGCAGTTGAACTAGCAGCGAGATAGCACCGTTGAATGGTTCAGCGCTACAAGAATTACCTTTTCGCTGAATGGTTCAGCACATATTGATTTATTTTTTGATCTGACAGTTCAAATTGGTTGCGCTGAACCAAACAGCGTTGAGCTGACGTGGACCGCTAATCTGGCAGCTAGATTAGTACTCCATAGGATTTAGGAGGTAGCCCTAACTGACGTGGAATGCTAATCCAGCCGTTAGATTAACACACCAGACGACTTAGCCTTAACTGATATTCTTCTTAATTAGACGATATTCGGACGTCCCCCACTGCAGAGCAGTAATGCAGTATATGTGGCAGTAAGGATCGCTATTGTGACAGTGAGGCCACCTTTAGCATTAACACTGCTTGCCTACCATCTGTAGATCTCTATTGTGACAGTGAGGCCACCTTTAGCATTAACACTGCTAGCCTACCATCTGTTCTTAGTTAAAACAACTGCTTCCCTACCATGTGGAAGCATTTCAAAATCAGGTGAAGAACAAACATTCAAAAGTAACAATTGTCGTTTCTATGTATAACTACCTCAATTCGAATCCAAATCTTTCAAATATTCTATTCGGTAATCTCCATCAGGTCCATCACCATCACTATCCGAAAACAGCAAAATTATTTTCCTTCTCCCACCATCGATCTCTACTTACTTATTCCTTATTTTTGAATGGATTTTACCCACCACTCCTTCCTTTTACACAAAATTGGTTAAAAAGACCAAAATCAACAATTCCTGTGTGAAAAGGACATTTAGATTTTGATACTGTTTAAATGGACAAAAATGTAAAAATAGCCAGGATGTAAACAATTTCGTCCTATCCATTTTCAAATATTTTTTCTTATTTTTAATTTACATCAGGATGCATCCAGTTTCATCCTTACTATTTCTTAAGTTTAAGTCAGGATGAATCCAGTTTCATCCTTACTATTTCTTTTAGTGTCCATTTCACTCATACTAATTTTTACTCGTCTATTTGAACCATGTTTTAAAAATATTTGGACAAATGACCCATTTTCGATTCCTTTTACCAATTCCACTAATATCACCAGCCCATCTCTATTACCAACCCTAGCTAGCTTCTTTTGTTGATGTTCTTTTTCTTTCCATCCATTACGTCTGTAGAACATGCTCATCATCTATTCATACTTCACCAACAAAATACTTTACACGTACCTGTTTCGGGTAGACATACTTTTAAGTTCGACAAAATGAATCAATACATTCCATTTTGTTTCTTTTAAAACATTTATCTAATTTCCATGGCTACGCATTTTCTTTTCTTTTTTCTTATTCATTTTCTTTATTCATGGTTAGTCACCAAATATACTAGCGAATTTCTTGAATCCATAAAGAAATAATAAGTTGATCAAAGAACGAAGGGAGTCCATAATGCTTGAACATTGATTACGAGAGTTGTCAAACCGGCAAACATTACAAATTAGAATAACAAGAGCTAGCGAAACCTGTCATTTTGCTTTTGTCCTAAAAGGAAATGATTTTTTTACGTTTGGGATACTTTTTTCGTGCTTAATATTTGGATCATGTGATTTTCTTTTTCTTCAACTAATGGCAAACAAGTTGCAAACAAGGGTGTAAGTTGTGACCTTAGGCCGTTGGCCAGGGAGCCAGGCCCATTGATGATTTATTTGATATTTTCTTGTTGTACCATTTTCCTTCGGATATCAACACCATCAGCAAAAGAATGATTTTAACAATTGACGCTAATGTGGATATGCGCCTTTCCACCGCCACCCCACATAAGATATGCAACATTTTTTATTATCTAGTCAAAACCACATTAACTGCATTGGCTGATTGCCCCTGAGGATGTTTTCTCAATGGAGTTTGCCGTTGCGTATTACTGTATATTTCACTAGATTGTATGCCCGTGGTAGGCAGAGGACATCTTTCTTTTTTTCAACCATATTTTCGATTTGGTAAAGCTCGGTTTCGCCTCATTTCGTCCCGTCCTGATTTGATTTGGTAAAACTCCTGTCGCGATTTAATTTGGTATGGACCTGCCATTATTGCCGAAGCTTAGCCCAAGTTGAGATATTCAAGTACGCATCTCATGGATAGAATTCTTTCCTTTTTTATCGTTGGGTTCCTCACTTGCTCCGACAGTGAGACGAGTAGCAGCTCGGTTTTGTTTAGCCCCGTCCCGATGTATTTTTGATTTAGTGTCGCCAAGTTTCTGCACAAAATTGGGACGTCTGAATTCTGTCGTCCAGACACCAGCATCGCTAACAGTTATCGTTACAGTAGGCCATCCGACTCATATTGTGACGGAGCAGAGAATCTGGACTTCCAACGAACCGAGTTTCGGCCCGCTTGGCAAGCTCCAACTCTCTGATACACCACTCGAGAAATCAAACTTTCAAATTTTGCAAAGCAATTCTAATTTAACCTGCAAAAAGTTCATTGAGTTATCCCAAGAATAACAAACTTGAGATCCTGCTATGAGCATATGTCCCATAGCGATCTTATTGGTATGTCCCATAATACTCATAAAATCTTATTGGTCTCAAGGTTGGAATTCTATGAGCATATGCCCCATATCATAATACTCATAAAATTTCCACGAGGGTTCCAATTTCCAAAGAAAATAAACATAAGAGTCAGCCAATTGCCTAAAATAAAATATAGCTAGTTGACAACCCAATACTTTATACGGCAAGTTGCGGATTCTAACAATTTATATGGCCAGTTGCCAAAAATGGGAGATGGCCAGTTGCCAACCCAATACTTTATACGGACAGTTGCCGATTCTAACAATTCACATGGCCAGTTTCCAAAAATGGGAGATGGCCAGTTGCCAACCCAATACTTTATACGACCAGTTGCCGATTCTAACAATTTATATGGCCAGTTGCCAACCCAATACTTTATACGGCCAGTTGTCGCCTAACAATTCACATACAAATTCAAAAGCTATTGAATCCAAATTCTTATCTTCACTAACTTCCATCGGTGAATCCATCAATTAATCAAGACCCATTCCATATGAGAATACAACCATGTATAACACAAATCAACAAAAGTAAATTCATGCCCACATGAAAAACCAATTTATACCAAAAACCCACAAGAACCCAATTTAGAAAGATAGTTGCACAATAATACACATTAGCACATGAGTTTAGAGAGATTAACACTAACCCATCTACTTAAATAGTAAGAATTGAAGATATATATCATCATATGGCTAAAACTCCCAATTCTCTACATGAGCCCTAATTTAAAGGTTTCACTTCACTTGCATCTCCATCTTCCTGAGCTCTACAACAAAAATAACTAGATGTTTCTCTAGCTATAACACCCTTCAATTCATTAACATTTGACAACAATTACTAGAGTTTGGTATTTTGTTTTTCTTAGAGAATCTTAAGTTGACCACAAAAAGTGAAAAGGGAAGAGAAACAAGGGGGAATAAAAACGTCCCCTTTCTTTTGTTTTACCATCAAAAGAAAAATTACAGAGAATGCCCCTGATGCCATTCCTATTCGACAAGTGTGCATATGAGGTGTCTTGTTGCATGAAGTGTTATTAAGGTAGCTAGACTTTCAATTTGGGCAGACATGTCTATTTAGGCACTAATATTTTTAACGAATACTACAAGTGTTAAAGACACTTTAGAATCAGAGTTCTAGGCACTCTAATTCCATAATTAAATTAATGGGTTTAGTTACACCAGAGAAACACTTTGGGGCCTTACACATATCCTTAGTTCATTACACAAAACAACTTAACGTTCCAAGCATGGAAACAGGTACGTGCTTATTTGACAACTATGATAAATACCTTAATTACTTTTAAAAATTTCGATTAACATTATCACCTTAATTACATTATTTCCTTTGTTTAGCCAATTCATATGAAATGGTTTTTAAGTTCAGCTACATATTAGTCCTTTTACACAACAATATCTAAACAACCAAGAGCTAAGATTTATTTTTCTTAGAAGCAGCACCAGCCTGTCGAAGTCATTCGATTTTTTAAGTAGACACACCACTAGCCTGTCTACGAAGACATTTAGTTTTCTAAATAGGCGACGTGTCCAAACTTTTATCTAGGAGGTGCATCATATGGGAAAACACTACTGGCATGTCTAATACCATGGTGGTTGCCTCTTCCACTAAATTAGTACGTGAACTGTCATATTTTGTAACAGTGAGAACTGCTGGTTGAGGTATAATAAAAATAAATTTACTAATCTACATATGATATACAAAATCCCAATACCTACAACCCGCAATATGGCAAACAAAGATGGATCAAATTAATCACAAAAAAACTAATAACTTACATAAGTATCCATAAATTGATCAATGTTTTTCCACTCTTTCAATAACGGCAACAATAGCTTTTCCATTATATCCTTCCCTTTCAAGACGTAAGAACGACACCAACTTGAACTGCAAAATGAAGCGTGGTTGCACAATCCTAGCCACATACAGAATCATTACTTTCATCTTATAATCCAAAACTAACTTTAAGGAATCTGTTTGAAAATTTTAATATTTTCCTGATTTTATTTCGCTTACCCTGTCTATAGCATTGGGACTTGCGCATTTTCTTAAAAGATGACTAATAACGGGCTTTTTTGTTAAAAAAAACCAATTCAATCTCATTTGACTTCAATAAGATAAGCAAACTTTCATGCAGTGAAGCATTTTTACAGCCATTATAAATTTTTCCTTATCAATATCGTCAATATCTACACCATGTCAAAGTAGTTTATCCATAAAATAGTTCTGACTTGACTATGCAGTGGTCTCCACTTTCTCTATGTTAAGAGTCGTAACAATTTTCAATCACCAAAACTGAACTATGAATGCATTCCCTTTTTAGCAAACTTTAAAGGGAACGAAAATCAAGTAGACAACAAAGGTTCAAGTAATTAACAATTGATATTTTAGTAAGATAAGGAGCTTCATTTTGCTCCAAGATTTCCCTTTCTTCTGGTCCTAAAAATAATTTAACTTCTTCAAAAACCAAAAACTAACTACATCTTTAAAACACGTAGAGTAAAACAGCCCATGATCATCATACAGAAGGCTAATTAAACTCCAACAAAGTATGTATCTTAGAGAAGATGGATTAAAATAGCTAGCAGCCAATGTCTCATAATCCAAAGCTTGATCCAAGATTTTCCTTTCTTTTGGTTCATTAAGATAGTTGATTCCCAAAAAATCATCTCATACAACTTCAAACACAATAAGCAAAATAGTCAACAGCCAATGACAAATAATCCATTGCAATTGTATTGGATTATACATCCAACTGGAAGAATTCATATTTTAATGTAATTTTCAATGAGAAATAAGAGACATCTTAAACAGTGTACATGCTTGCATACCATGAACCACATGAAAACCTATACTGTTAAGTGCACACTCATAATGTTGCACTTTCAATTTATTAAGTGCAATCAGTTTCTTAATAAAATTAGAAAAACAAATAAATAAAAACTATACGGTAGAAATCAAGAAAAAATAAACAAATTAATACATGTCGAGCAGCCTTTGATGATCTAGAAGTCGCTTCATCGACTGATGGTATTTCCCTGTTGATTTTAGTAACATGCTGCGTCAGGAGTACATAATAATTTAAGTAGATGGAGGATATGTATGCATGATTTGCATAACATTCACGTGTATCACCGCAAAAAAGAACACTGTGATATAGATATATGCATCCGACTATTATAGAAAACAAAACAAAAACAGATCGGCAACAGCCGAAAGTGATTAACAAATTATTCATTAGCATGTTCAATTTTAGGAACTTGAAGTCAGACTCTCTCTTAATAAAACGGATCAACAATAGCCGAAACCATAATACAAAAGTATGCGACTAGAGTTAGATCATATTACCTTGACCTGCACCAGAGGATTAAGTTGGAAAAATCGAAGCCAAAGAAAATGGAATGTCCTATGTCACATCCAAGGCTTCTGTAAAGTATGAAAGAAACCCAAAAATGTAACCCCTGTCGTGGATTCTGGCTAACTAATTGTCCTCTCTATAAATAAGAACTAAAAGGGTTCCCTCTATATGATCCAATCACAATTTGTCAAATCCTCATCTTCCATCTAATGACTACTGACAAATGACAATGCGAAAAATTTAATGGCCTGACAACAAAAAAATAGAACACAATTTATTATATTAGATATATGTTAGATAAGAATTAACTAAAACTAACATAAAATACTATTAGACCATAGCTCGGTTGAACCCATCAAGCGTTGGTATGTCAAGTTTGGTTGTCATATTTTAGTGAATCAAAACTCAATTAAAGAGTCGCTTGATTATATACTAAAGACATACAAGTATTACTCGAAGACTTGAAGAATGTGAAGAAGTAACAAGATACATTGACGACATCATCCTTCCTCTTGAGGTTAGTAATATTTTGATTTGAACTGTTTCATTCCCAATGTATCTTTCAAGTCGTGCTATATTGAAAACATAATTGCGAAGCTGTGAATGATTATACTCTAGTAGACATAATGTTAAGGAATCAGAATACGAAGTATAACTCCTATCTTTTGAACTTCGTATATAAGACATCGACATAATCATATGAATTCTATTGTGATTATGTGTATGGGTAAAGATGAAGATTTCATCCTAGGAAACAATGTTTACGTTCGTTTAAAGGAAGTACATTCATGAACTTGTTTTATGAATCGAAAGGGAAATCACTAGGCTTATTGGTATTGTTATTCATTGCATATCTTTGGATTACCAATATGTGTGAGTTAGTAGAACCGATCATAACTTGTTATGTATCTTGGTAAAACTAGTCACAATGCCTGACTTATGTATTGGTATGACTTTTATTAGCGTAATCGATCCTAAGTAATCACCTTAGATGGTATGATCGATATTTGTAATTGGTGTGACCGATCCTAAATAATCACCTTACATGGTATGATCGATCCTTGTAATTGGCGTAATCGGTCCTGGTAATTGGTGTAACCGATCCTAGTGTAACCGATCACAAGTAATACCATGAGAATATGGTAACCTGTCCTAGTAATTGACGTAACCAATCCTGGTAACTGATGTAACCGGTCCCAATAACCATATTAAGGCAGAACGGATACTTGTGTTTGGTAGAACCGAAACCCATGATTAGTGTGTTGATATTTGATCAATCACATACAGGGTGTTAGTCCTCAATGGAGTTGGGGGAGTTGGGTGTAGTTTGGTTTTTCCTGTTAGTCGTGGGGGAGTTCAAAGGAGTCTCTCGAAATCTCTGTTAGTCGTGGGAGAGTTTAGAAGAGTCTCCCGAACTCCCTAGAAAACCCTGTTAGTCGTGGGGGAGTTTGAAAGAAACTCTCAAACTCCATGTTAGTCGTTAAAATTAGAATGATAGGGAGTTGGTGTTTTTGGGGGAGTTCTAGGGAGTTTATAGTGTATTTTTTTCTCACTCCAAATCTCTCAAAAAAGTAGAGATTTCTGGAGAGTCTCTCAAACTCCCCACACTCAAAACACCAAACTCTCTCAAACTCCCCACACTCTCTTACACTCCCTCAAAATCCCCAAGATTCAAAATACATTAAACTCCCCCAAACTCACTCGTGGACTAACCCCCTGATAGTTCTTGGAAATCATATAAACCAGTTCTAACTTGTTTGGAAGTGTGGTATATATAACCGGTTCCAAGATTGTAAATATTAAAAAGGATTTACAAAGAATAAGATGTCGACATACTTTGAACATGTTTAGTAACTCTTATCTTTTATTGTTCAAAGATATTCCTTAATGACTAAAGGAGATCCCAGACCGAAATAAGTTGAGAATCTTTTAATTATCAGTAATTAAAATTAATATCTCTAGAAAATAAAAATTGGTAATGTGCATTTACTAATTGGAGATTTTCTAGTGAGATTTCAGTTAATATTGGACAGAGCATTTTCAGGAATTATGAAAACCGATTTGGAAATATATTGCATATCTTGAGAATATTCGGTTTTTGAAATTCTTTGGTGTCCAAACTTCCTTGGTATATAAATACCCAAGTTTGCATTTCGTGCAAACTATCCTAAGAGCCAGCAAAACTACTTTGTTGTGTTGTTACTAGTGGAGCCGTATATTCGGAGAGGAAAGTATCTTAATTAGGTGAAATCTCTTACGACCGCTCGTTTAAAGACTTATGTGGGATCAAGAAGCTCTACGAGTACCGTTTGTGGGAAACTAGATAATTGCAGTATTATTAGTTTTTGATTTGATTGACTAACGGTTGTTGAACTTTGATTATACCTAGTTTGTTTATTCTTGAGAATCTTCTCTTCTGATATAAGATTCACTCAAACTAGATCGAAGTGTCGACGGCATCTTTAGAACTGTTTGTAGATCCCAGACCGAAATAAGTTGAGAATCTTTTAACTATCAGTAATTAAAATGAATATCTCTAGAAAATAAAAATTGGTAATGTGCATTTACTAATTGGAGATTTTCTAGTGAGATTTCAGTTAATATTGGACAGAGCATTCTCAGGAATTATGAAAACCGATTTGGAAATATATTGCATATCTTGAGAATATTCGGTTTTTGAAATTCTTTGGTGTCCAAACTTCCTTGGTCTACAAATACCCAAGTTTGCATTTCGTGCAAACTATCCTAAGAGCCAGCAAAACTACTTTGTTGTGTTGTTACTAGTTGAGCCGTCTATTCGGAGAGGAAAGTATCTTAATTAGGTGAAATCTCTTACGACCGCTCGTTTAAAGACTTCTGTGGGATCAAGAAGCTCTACGAGTACCGTTTGTGGGAAACTAGATAATTGCAGTATTATTAGTTTTTGATTTGATTTGATTGACTAACGGTTGTTGAACTTTGATTATACCTAGTTTGTTTATTCTTGAGAATCTTCTCTTCTGATATAAGATTCACTCAAACTAGATCGAAGTGTCGACGGGATCTTTAGAACTGTTTGTAGATCTAAAGACATCTTGTGATAATCCATTATTAACAGAATTCGTTTTGTGCGTGATTGATCACAAGAGATTCAAGTTGTGGTGTGCAGGTGTTTATTAAAGATTTAAGAAAATTTGAAGACGAAGAAGATTTCTTATTTAGGTTCATAATATTTGGTGTGCACAAAACTTGATCGGCTGGGATCCAACTATAATAGGTTTATCTTTGATAGATTTGATTGATTAGTTGCGTAGATCGACACATTATATAGTATCTTGATAGATCCTATTTTTGATTGCAAAATCTAAACTCGGCTACTTTGGTAGTTGTTGGATAGATAGATTTAAACCCGACAAAGGAATTTGTTGGATTAAACAGAAGAGCCTTTGTCGAATTCATATCACTAAAATTGAATAGAGTTGTTACCGAAAATATTTGTTGTTCATTTACTGTTTGGAATACGAACCAAAGGAATTGTTTCAGTGCGTGCACTTATTGAATGTCAGAAGCGCAGGGATACTGAAGAAGCTAGGTGAACTATAGGTTTAGTTGCTTGGTCTCAACTATACAAAGTTGGTTTGATTTTGTATAGCGGCTTAATTCTAAGAGTATTCAATTATGCACTAGGTCCCGGGGTTTTTCTGCATTTGCGGTTTCCTCCTTAACAAATTTTTTTGTGTCTTTTACTTTTCTATTTCCGCAATTATAATTGTTTTATTATAATTAGAAGTAAAATACACAAACGTTAGTTCCGAATATACTTGATAGTGATCCTATAGAGTTTGGTTAAGTCCGAACCTATTATCAAGTATCATACTTCGTTGTTGTATTGTCTCGATCTTGTATCCATAGTCAATCACACAAGTTATCTTGTTGTCATATTGTCTCGATATCGTATCAATAGACAATCACACGAAGTGTGAACCCATTCGTTGTATTGTCTCGACTCAGTCCATAGAAAATCACTTTCGGTAAAGGACTTATAGGTGGAAAAGTTTAATATTGTGGTATATTTGGGTACTATTAGAGAATTGCTCGGTCGAACTCGCATTCGTTGCTATCTCAAGAATGTTTGTCAATGTTAGTGATCAAAACTATAAGTTTTGATTTCTAGTCTATTATATCTAAGTCTCGAACTAGGATAGAAAGTGTAGTCGAGCTCAAGGAATTCATGGAGATTCGTCATACAAGAAGAAGAACTACTCAAGGAACCGGTGGAACTTCTCGACAAAAAGGTATGTGAAGACTTGAACTTATCTGTCACTCAAAAGTATATCTACTTTATCTCTTACTCTTTGAGACAAGAAGTCGTATGCTATATATATAGACTTCGATTATACACATTTGGTATTTCGAGCCGAGTATACCTCGCCTATCTATATCTCGAAAAATGTGTTGGTAAGCTTTTTGCTTCGATCAAGTTTATCTTTACCTAGTGACGAAATTCATAATATGTTTTAATCACTTTGAAAATTTCTTTGACGAGAAATGGTGTAACCACTATATAACGTCCTCTAAGAATGTTTCAATGATTGAAATGAGAGTTTAGATTACATAACCAATGGTGGACATAAATATTGTTGTGGAAAAACATTTATGTATAATTCCTATTCCTTGAACCAAAGTTTGCGAACCGGAAGAATGGCGTGAGCCAAGTCGGCGAACTCAGTCCGCGAATTGTCGAAGTTCTCAAACCCGAGAATTTCTGCTGGTGTTGACAAACTACTTGCGTGAAGCTAAGTTCGCGAACTCAGTCCGCGAACCGGCGAAGTTCTCAAACTCGAGAATTTCTGCTAGAGTTTGTAAATTCTGCCCGGTAACTTAAGTCCGCGAACCTAATCTGCGAACTTGAGAAGGTTATATATCTGAAGATGATTTCTGAACTTAAACTTAAAATACTAAGGAATGCAGTTTGCAAACCATGGCTATAAATGTTCATGAACCGATTCAAGTGAATCAAATCATCTTTGCTTCAATTGTGTCTTGTGTAGTACATAAGATTTCCTTGCAATCGAACAACTCTCTAACTAGTTCATTTGAAGTCATTTGAACTAGTTATGGTGAAGAAGAACATGGTTGATATGAAATGCTCATATGGCTAACCTTTTGGTTAACTATTGTTGAACCAACAAGTGCATACGTTTGGGTACAGTTAACAAACCTAGAAGCGTGCATTGTCAAGTGTGTATAACAAGCTAAGTTTTCGATCTAAGGGTTGAGAAATATTAGCTTGAATCTAAATAAGGTTTTCATCTAACGATGAATATTGAATGCTTTGTTACTAAGCTAACATTGATTGCAAACCCTTATTTGAAAGACTATATAAAGGAGACATCTAGTATTGTGCAAAAATAATCCCCACACCTTACGTTTGATACTACTTTGCGTGCTAGAGTCGATTCTCCTTTAACCTTTGGTTTTCTTCTTCTAAAACCAGGTTAACGACTTAAAGACTTCATTGGGATTGTGAAGCCAGACCGGTACTACTTTTATCGTAATTGTTTGATCTGATCTTGCATCTTCTATCGTACGAGTACAATCATATTGATTGGCTTGAGATTGATATCTCCGATAGGCAAGATATAAAAATTAATGACAAACATCTTCGTCTCATTGTTTGTGATTCCGCAACATCTTGTTTCGCTACCATACGATAAAGATTGTTGTGAGGTGATTGATAACTCTAGGCTGTTCTTCGGGAATATAAGACCGGATTATCAATTGGTTCCTTTTCACCTTGATTATTATCAAAAGACGGAACAAAACCTTCAGGGTTTATCTGTGGGAGACAGATTGATCCTTTGATAGACTTGTGTGTGGGAGACAGATTTTTTTATTGTCAAAGCCTGTGATTTTGGGTCGTATAAACTCTTAGTTGTGGATGAGATCAGCTAAGGGAATCAAGTGCGCAGTATCCTGCTGGGATCAGAGGCGTAGGAGCATAAATGTACCTTGGATCAGTGGAAGATTGATTGGGGTTCAACTACAGTCCAGTGCTAAGTTAGCTTGGAGTAGGCTAGAGTCTGTAGTGGCTTAATACCGTGTGTGTTCAATCTGGACTAGGTCCCGGGGTTTTTCTGCATTTGCGGTTTCCTCGTTAACAAAATTTTGGTGTCTGTGTTATTTCTATTTCCGCATTATATTATTTATCTTTATAATTGAAATAATACAGGTTGTGCGTTGTAGATCATCAATTAGAATATCCAACCTTTGTTTGTTGATTTAAATTGATTGATCCTTGGATATTGGTCTTTGGTACCATCCAAGTTATTCCTTGTATTTGATTAAAGACTCGCTGATTTCTGTTATCTCGAGTAAATCAAAAACAAGAGAGAGATATTAACTCCTTGAGATACTTTTACCTAGATTGAGTCTGACTGTCTAGTTGATTTTCTAGAAAGTAATTCAGAGTTAGTCCATACAGATTTCTAAGCGAAATATTGGTGGTGTTGTTAGGCCACCGCTTTTTCAATTGGTATCAGAGCAGGCAAACACGTTTAAGACCTTACAAGTCTGTGTTTGTAGCGATATGACTCTATGAAAAGAGGTGTTATCTGTATTAACGTACCACCAGTCTTCAATGGATCTAATTACTTATGGTGGAAAATTGTTATGCGGGCTTTTCTTCAAGCGCGTGATTTTCAATCATGGGTATATGTTGTTAATGGCTATGATGCTCCCGTTGTGACAGTTGTAGATGTAAACGTTCCCAAGAATATTGGTGAATATAATCCTGCCGAAATACTTGCTGCAAAGAAAAATTCCGACGGTTTGAATACCATCATACATGCCATTACCCCAAATCTTCAACATCATGTGTCAAACTGCACTAGGTCTAAATATGCTTGGGATATCTTAGAAACCGTATTTGAAGGTAACTCCAGTGAAAAGGAATCTATGATTCAAAAACTTAATTCCGATTGGGAGAACCTTCGTATAGAAGATGAAGATACATTTGATGAGTTTAATGACAAAGATTCTGAAATTGTTAATGCATCTTTTGCATTGGGTAAGACTATTTCTATAAAGGACATTGTAATGAAAATTCTCAGATCGCTGCCATCTAGATAAGAGTCTGAGAAGCATGCCATCATTGAGGGAAATAACCTGGATAATCTTTCCAGATATACATTGGTTGGAAAGATAAAGATCTTTGATCATGAGTATACATCCAAAATCAGAAAGGATGTTGCCTTTAAAGCACATAAGAACACTAAGTTACTTGGTAAAAGTAAAAGTGTTTATGTCACTGAGGATGATCAGTCTGGGGGTGATTTTTCGGATCAGTCTCCTTGATCACAACACAGTTTAGGGATCTTCCATTGAAGAGAAGTAAACGGTTTTCAAGAGACAAACCTAGGTCGTCATATAAACCTCACAATTGCGTCCCTCCTAAAAATAGAGATGCTGACGAGTCTGATGACGAGGACATGCCACAGTGCTTTAAGTGTAAAGGTTTTGGTCATTTTGCAAACGAGTGCCCAAATCGTAGAAAATACACTGGGAACAAAGGTCTTGTTGTAACACTTGATGAGATGTCTGAGATTTATGATTCTGATGAAGATAGGAAATTAAGTGTTGGTCTTCTATGTGAAAACATTTATTTTGATAATTGTAGCAATGCATATATCAACCTTGATGGTTTCGGTGAAGAAGAGAATCCAATCAAGCTGGAAGAATCAATTGACCCATCCTTTGGAAACTCTGTTTGTAATGTTTCAGGATCTACTATGTGTTTGGCTGCTTTCACACCACAAATGCCTGAATACTATCTAAGTTTGACGTGCTCGTTTTGTTCTCAGAAGGGTCATGAACTATCAAGATGTTACAAGTACAAACATCAAGTGAGGCACGCCAACAAACTTCAACGAAGAGCAAATCGATTGGCAAGGAAGCTTAAACTTTCTCAAAAGACTGCTGACGTATGTAGGATTTTATCTTCGTCTAAGAAGTTGGTTTCCAGAGACAAAATAAGACCATTAAAGAAGAAATTATGGTCAAATCGCTTTGATAGACAGAAGTATGAGGATTCCTCTCTAGAGGAAAATGGTGGACAAATTTTTGTTCATCACATCACAAATTGATTGTGTTGTTAGGTAAATCTTGTCTCATGTGCCTGATCAAAAGAGACAAGGTTGTGTATCAATCAGGCTTTAGGAAAAGTTTTCTTCTTCTTTTCTTAGTTGTTTTTCCATCAAAATAAAAGAAAGTGTTATTATTGACAGTTCTACTCTTTATAGTGTTTAGAATTGGGCGTCCACGAACCTGTTTAAAGGTTGCGAACCCTACATTCCTTTTTCCTCTCTGATATCTTTTATATCTTAAGACTGCTTGATGAGATTGTGAATTCCACTCACAAAAACAAGTTGTTTATAACTGTTCTCTAAGCATCATGTCTTTGGATGGAAAAGATGTCAATATGATTGCTAAGATATCAATCAAGGAAAAAGAGAAATCTCCAGTAACTCCTTCCTTGAAAAGAAAGAGGAAGAATACAAGAAATCCAAGGGTTGTCCCTTCTAACTATAAGAAGTTTCCCGATGTTCTTGATGAGTTGAAGGAAGTAAGAAAGGAGATTATTGAAATAAAGGCTTGCGTTTTAAGATCTTTGGAAATTCAGAAGGCCCCGGTTCGACATCATCAGCCAAGACGGTTTGTTGGTATTGACTCCTTCCTCCACGAACCTTATATTCCAATGGCTGTTGACGACAAGGAGTTCAAGAATGATAAGGAATTTCTCAAAAGATATTGTTGCCTAGTATGTCTTCTTTTTGGTTTAGTTGGAAGAATAACTAGTGCTTTGAATAGCAATGATTGTGACTACACATAGCTATTATTTTTTCATCTTTCTTTTTTAGGTTTATTGGTATTAAATTCTAAAAATATTTGGAGGATGATGTTTTGCAGTATTAATCTTTATGATTTGATATATTGCAATTTGTTATGGGATTGGTGTTTACGTCCGTGAACTATGTTTGTCCCATACTTTGTCAAAATTAAAGTCGTTCATGTTCGGTATTCACGTACTGGTAAAAGAATGAATGGACTTTTGGAAAATATAAAAGTTAAGCCTATATTGTCAATCTTGATGGAAGATAGGTTAAAATATTTTGTTTTCAAGGATTATGTCTATTATTGTCGTTATGTAAATAGTGATTGAAGATAGAATGAACCCTTGTGTATTCCGCAGTATTGATCATCCCTGATCCATATTACTGTGAGGCTCCGTAATGTATCTTATGTTGATCATTATACAATCAAGTTGATTTTCTTAGCTTAGTTGTTGTTCCGTGAGATATGTTATGTCGAGCATATTGAACTAAATTAATCATCTTGATTGGTTATTTAGTTATTGCTCCGTAAGCATTCTTATGTCGAGCAAAACAAATGACAATTAAATTGATTACTTTTGTAATTAGTTTGGTTGTATATTCCAATTAGATTAATTGTGGGTTCTCTTGTAATTAATCTAGTTGAGTATTTTCGTGATTCCATAAGGTTTTCTTGTGTTGAGTATATGAACGGTTAAGATAATCATTTTCTTATGGTTAACTTAGTCGTAGCTCCGTAAGTTATCTTATGTTGAGCACAATCAATTGAATTGATCACTTCTTGTGTTTAATTTGATTGCGCATTCCGATTAAATTAATCATGGGTTTACTTGTGATTAATTTGATTGATTTTTTGGCTATAGAAAATCATTCTCATGGTTTTTGGTGTCCAATAAAAATCCTTCTTTTCTTTTGAAATTAAGGTCGCTCGTTGTTGTTCTTTCGGGAATGACATCAAATGGGGGAGAGTTTTTGAACTTGTGCTTAATGGTCATATCTTAAGGGGTGTGCGGCTGTGGAATTTTAGAGGGGTTATCTTGTATCTTTAAACTCCTTGATGAATGCATTTAGCTTCAGCTTTATGATTGCATCTAAATTAGTTGGTATGTATTTTTTCTTTTAGTCATGAAATGTCTTTTTCGGAAATTTCATTATGATCCCGTTCTTGTACCGTTGCCAATTTTATTGACAAAAAGGGGGAGAATTAATATGTAGTTCACACTACAAATACATATGATTTTTGGATCATTGTGTAAGGGGGAGTGGTTTCCATGTGAGATGGGGTATTGACCAAGGGGGAGTGATACATATCACCATAGTATTATTGTTGAAGTTGTAATACAATTGGACTTTGACATTGTGTAATAATACTATGACACTGTATAACAATGATCGAGACCGATGCTTTCTCATTGTTATAGCTACGGATCTTCAACAACGGTGATGCTAACCTTACAACCTTTGGGATCATTGGAGTACTTGGAAGTGACGAAGATTTCAAGGAATGTTGAAGATTAGACATGTGGAATATGAGCTACTAAAGTTTCTTTATCTTTTTTGTATTCCATATGTATTGATAGTTTTGTCACTAAAATTGACAAAGGGGGAGATTGTTAGAGCATTGCTCGGTCGAACTCACATGCGTTGCTATCTCAAGCATGTTTGTCAATGTTAGTGATCAAAATTATAAGTCTTGATTTCTAGTCTATTATATCTAAGTCTCGGACTAGGATAGAAAGTGTAGTCGAGCTCAAGGAATTCATGGAGATTCGTCATACAAGAAGAAGAACTACTCAAGGAACCGGTGGAACTTCTCGATAAAAAGGTATGTGAAGACTTGAACTTATCTGTCACTCAAAAGTCTATCTACTCTATCTCCTACTCTTTGAGACAAGAAGTCGTATGCTATATATATAGACTTGGATTATACACATTTGGTATTTCGATCCGAGTATACCTCTCTTATCTATATCTCGAAATATGTGTTGGTAAGCTCTTCGCTTCGATCAAGTTTATCTTTACCTAGTTACGAAAGTCATTATATGTTTCAATCACTTTGAAAATTGCTTTGACGAGTAATGAGAGTTTAGATTACATAACCAGTGGTGGACATAAGAATTATTGTGGAAACACATTTATGTATAAGTATTATTCCTTGAACCAAAGTTTGCGGACTTTGTTGATCAAGAGAACCATAAGAATGGCGTGAGCCAAGTCCGCGAACTGCTGATGTTCTCAAACCCGACAATTTCTGCTGGAGTTGACAAACTACTTGCGTGAAGCTAAGTCCGCGAACCGGCGAAGTTCTCAAACCAGATAATTTTACTGGAGTTTGTAAACTCTGCCCGGTAACTTAAGTCCGCCAACCTAGTCTGCGAACTTGAGAAGGTTATATATCTGAAGATGATTTCTGAACTTAAACTTAAAAGACTAAGGAATGCAGTTTTCAAACCGTGGCTATAAAAGTTCATGAACCGATTCAAGTGAATCAAATCATCTTTGCTTCAATTGTGTCTTGTGTAGTACATAAGATTTCCTTGCAATTGAAAAACTCTCTAACTAGTTCATTTGAAGTCATTTGAACTAGATATGGTGAAGAAGAAGAACATGGTTGATATGAAATGCTCATATGGCTAACCTTTTGGTTAATTATTGTTGAACCAACAAGTGCATACGTTTGGATACGGTTAACAAACCTAGAAGCTTGCATTGTCAAGTGTGTATAACAAGCTAAGTTTTCGATCTAACGGTTGAGAAATATTAGCTTGAATCTAAATCAGGTTTTTATCTAACGGTGAATATTGAATGCTTTGTTACTAAGCTAACATTGATTGCAAACCTTGATTTGAAATAATATATAAAGGAGACATCTAGTATTGTGCAAAACTAATCCCCACACCTTACGTGTGATACTAGTTTGCGTGCTAGAGTCGATTATCCTTTAACCTTTGGTTTTCTTCTTCTAAAACCAGGTTAACGACTTAAAGACTTCATTGGGATTGTGAAGCCAGACCATAACTACTTTTATCGTAGTTGTGTGATCTGATATTGCATCTTCTATCGTACGAGTACAATCATATTGATTGGCTTGAGATTGATATCTCCGATAGGCAAGATATAAAAAGTAATGACAAACATCTTCGTCTCATTGTTTGTGATTCCGCAACATCTTGTTTCGCTACCATACGATAAAGATTGTTGTGAGGTGATTGATAACTCTAGGCTGTTCTTCGGGAATATAAGACCGGATTATCAATTTGTTCCTGTTCACCTTGATTATTATCAAAAGACGGAACAAAACCTTCAGGGTTTATCTGTGGTAGACAGATTGATCCTTTGATAGACTTGTCTGTGGGAGACAAATTTGTTTATTATGAAAGCCTGCGATTTTGGGTCGTAGCAACTCTTAGTTGTGGTTGAGATCATCTAAGGGAATCAAGTGCGCAGTATCCTGCTGGGATCAGAGGCGTAGGAGCACAACTGTACCTTGGATCAGTGGAAGATTGATTTGGATTCAACTACAGTCCAGTCCAAAGTTAGCTTGGAGTAGGCTAGAGTCTGTAGCGGCTTAATACAGTGTGTGTTCAATCTGGACTAGGTCCCGGGGTTTTTCTGCATTTGCGGTTTCCTCGTTAACAAAATTCTGGTGTCTGTGTTATTTATATTTCTGCATTATATTATTTATCTTTATAATTGAAATAATACAGGTTGTGCGTTGTAGATCATCAATTAGAATATCCAACCTTTGGTTGTTGATTTAGATTGATTGATCCTTGGATATTGGTCTTTGGTACCATCCAAGTTATTCCTTGTGTTTGATTAAAGACTCGCTGATTTCTATTATCTCGAGTAAATCAAAAACAAGAGAGAGATATTAACTTCTTGAGATACTTTTACCTAGATTGAGTCTGAATGTCTAGTTGATTCTCTAGAAAGTAATTCGGAGTTAGTCCATACGGATTGCTAAGGGAAATATTGGGTGGTGTTATTAGACCCCCGCTTTTTCAGGTACCCTCGTCTTTTCAATTGGTATCAGAGCAGGCAAACACGAAAAGATCTAACAATTTGTGTTTGGTGCGATCCAACCTATAAGAATTGAATCTGATGGGTGATTCAGTTAGCGTTTCAAAGATACTAAACTCTCTTTCAGAATATTCTGAAAAACATTATTCGGTACTTGTCAAGATGTTAGAACAAAAGATTGATGAGAACTGGTCACATGCTGAAGATATCAGTAATATCATGATTGATAGAGGGATGGTCAAGAATACAGAAGATCTTCTTGTAAGGAATTCTAACGAATCTTCAATACTAACATCTCGATATTTGAAATCGAATAATAAGAAGCTATAGACCTTCTTAAAAAGGGATGGTATGGTTTAACTCATAATCTTTGTTATGCAAAAAATCTGATTAAACGTGTTAAGAAATTATATAAGAACTTAACAAGACCTCCTAACTCAGAATCAAAACAGTCTGAAAAGACTGCTGAACAATTCCTAGAAGCATTTTCTCTTAAAACAACTTCTACCTTCCAATGGTTTCTAGATAGTGGTTGTAGCAGACGTACGGCAGGAGATCTCTATTGGTTCACAAAGACTGAAGACTACAAGGGAGGATCTGTAACCTTTGGGGATGGAAGCAGCTATCTTATTAGAAAAAAGGGAACTATCAAACTTCCAGGTATTCCTGAAATTCATGATGTAGTCTATGTCAAAGGAATGAAAGCTAATCTTCTTTCAGGAAGTCAAATTTGTGATAAGGGTCATAAAGTGATCTTCAATATGGGGGGATGTGATATTGAGGATAAGTTTGGAAAAATAATTTTTTGTGGACGTAGAAGTATGAGTAACTGTTATCTCCTTGATATATAGTCTAATTTATATTGTAATTTGACCAAGGTAGAGTCAACCCATTTGTGGCATGAATGATTTGGTCAGATCAACTACTGAATGCTGGGAAAGCTCATTAATCATGAACTTGTTAGAGGTGTTCCCAAAATAAATACTAAAGTAGAAGGTGTATGTGGTCCTTGTCAAAAAGGTAAGCAAGGAAAAATTCCACACAAACTTTCTCGAGACATAGCCACTCGTGCTCCTCTCGACCTCATTCATATGGATTTTTTTGGTCCTATTCAACGAGCGACTGTTGGAGGAAAGAAATATGCTTTAGTAATGGTAGATGATTACACACGGTTCACATGGGTTACCTTCTTAAAACACAAGAATGACACGCTTGAGGAATTTAAGATTATTGTAAATATATAATCCAAAATGAAAAAGGTCGCAAACTAAAGAAAGTCATGAGCGATCGTGGTACAGAATTCAAGGATACGAAAGTATATGAATATTGTAATCATCTTGGAATTTTCATCAATTTTCTGCTCCCATTACACCTCAGGAAAATAGTTTGGTTGAAAGAGAAAGAATAGAAATAGTCAAGAAATGGCAAGAGTAATGCTTCACAATAACTTACCATTAACTTTTTGGGGAAAAGCTGTGTTCATAGCTTGCTATCTTATTAATAGAGTTTATCTAAGGTCAAAAACTATAAATACTCCTTATGAATTATGGTATGGAAGAAAACCCAATCTGAGTTATTTAAGGGTTTTCGATATCAAATGCTATATAATTAAGGACAGAGAACATAGAGGAAAATTTGATTCCAAAAGTGATGAAAGAATTTTTCTTGGTTATGCTTCTGATAGTCGTGCATTCAGAGTATATAATCTCCGAAAAAAGTCATGATGGAATCCATTAATGTTGTTATTGATGACATTAGTGACTTTCATCAAGACAATCATATTGCTGCAGAACTTCCTCCTTCAGAAACTGTTAGTAAAGAAAAACAGGTTGAAGAAGAACCAACAATTGTTCCTCTTGTTAATGACACTGATGATAAAGATGATGATGATAACATTGTTGAACAACCCAATGATACTGAAAATATTGTCCACAAACCTGCTAAGTTGGTACATCAAAGGCATTCCACTGAAGATATCATAGGAGATGCCAACGCTAGAGTCATGACTCGAAGGGAACTTCAGAATGTCTGTCACTACACTTTCTTTCTGTCCTCATTAGAACCAAAAAATGTTTAAGAAGCTCTCAGTGATCCTGCTTGGGTAATATCAATGCATGAGGAACTTAACCAATTCGAGAGACAAGGAGTATGGGAACTTGTTCCTAAACCAGAAGGAATAAATGTTGTTGGAACAAAGTGGATTTTCAAGAACAAATCAGACGAATTTGGAACAGTTTTACGAAACAAAGCCAGACTCGTTGCACAAGGATATTCGCAAATTGAAGGTATCGACTTTGATGAAACTTTTGCTCATGTTGCTCGTTTAGAATCAATTATACTTTTACTTGCTTATGCCTGTAATCTTAAGATAAATTTTTTCAAATGGATATTAAATGTGCATTTCTCAATGGGGATTTAAAAGAAGAAGTTTTTGTGGATCAACCAAAAATATTTGAAGATCCATTATTTCCTGATCATGTCTTCAAACTCAAAAAGGCTTTATATGGCCTAAAACAAGCCCCAAGAGCCTGGTATGATAAATTGACTTACTTTTTACTTCAAAAAGGATTTTCTAGAGGTGGTGCTGATAAGACACTTTTCACCAAATGGAATGGAAAGAATGTCCTTGTGTCACAAATTTATGTAGATGATATAATCTATGGATCCACCTCAAAATCTCTAACAGATGAATTCCTAGACCTTATGAGTGGTGAATTCGAAATGAGTAATGTTGGAGAGTTATCATATTTTCTTGGCTTACAAATACAGCAACAAAAGGAAAATATTTTTCTTTCTCAAGAAAAATATGCAAGGAATTTGGTTGAAAAATTTGAACTAAGAGGTGCAACACCTATGGAAACTTCAATGCCAACTACTGGAAAACTTCAATCCAGTCCAAGAGAAAAATCGGTTGACCAAAAATTGTACCGATCTATGATAGGAAGCTTGTTATACTTGACTGCAACAAGACCGAACATTGCTTTCAGTGTGGTATGTTGTGCCAGGTTTCAAGCAAATCCTAAAGAATCACATCTAAAGATGTAAAACGAATCATAAGATACGTCAATGGTACACTGGATTATGGTTTATCATACTCTATGGAGACAAACAACAGTCTTGTTTCCTATTCATATGTTGATTGGGCAGGATGTGTAGAATATCGAAAGAGCACTTCTGGTGGTAGTTTCTATGTTGGTAAAAACCTTGTTGCCTGTCATAGCAAGAAACAAAAATCACAGTCTTTATCAACCTTTGAAGCAGAATATATTGCTACGGGTACATGATGTGCCCAACTTCTGTGGATGAAATAAATGCTCATTGACTATGGCATAAATATTCCAACCATGAGTATTCTTTGTGATAACTCAAGTGCAATTCATCTAACAGAAAATCCTGTAGAACATTCTCGTACTAAACACATTGATATTAGATATCATTTTATTAGGGAATTGTATGAGAATGGAGTTATCAAACTAGAATATGTTCCCTCTGAACGTCAACTAGATGATATTCTCACTAAGCCATTAGATAGGGAAACCTTTGAAAATCTAAGGAAATCAATTGGCATTATTAAGGTACACTAGTACCTTATAGTTACGGTTTTCAAATTTTTCTATTTGCATTAGTTAAAACCGAATCAACCTTTCTCTGGTAAAGGTTATTGTTTTTGTTGTTCTTTTGTTCTTGCGAGAGAATGACAACATAATGGGGGAGAGTTCTAACTTGAACTCGCGCTTAATAATATATCTTTCTGGGAGAAGAGGATGCGGAATCTGAGGTAACGAATTTGTTAGTTAATCGTTTTCCTGTTTAAGAAAAGCATGAGTTTATTGCATATATTTTGCTTTTGCTTAACAAAATTCGGTACAATTGATGTTTATTCCATTATGTGTGTATGGATGTGTGTGTGTAGGATTCAATTGTTTCCGTTTGAGAAAAATTGGTTTGATATCTTTCTTTATTGTTTGGTATCAATTATTTTAGACTTAACGAAATTCGGTGCAATTGATGTTCTTTAATGTCTATGTTTATTTCAATTGCTTCCGATTAAGAAAAATAATTGTGCAAGTCAATTTATTTCGCTTGTATGTATTGTTTATGCCTTAACAAAATACAAGATCATTTGTTTAGTCCAATTCGATTCCGGGTAAGGGAAACTAAGTTAATTCTGATCTTAGTTAGACTTATGAAAGTAAAGGATTCGGTTATTCAAGTCTAATCGAATGCCTTGACAAGAAATATTAGTTAACTAACCTAGTAAATTTCTTGTCTAAAGTGAAAGGTCTAAGTTATTGTCTGAATAATTAGTGCCTGATGAGAAAAATAAAGTTAATTCTGATCTTTATTTTCGTCTTATCGAAATAAGCGATTGTATTTATGCAATCGGTTTAGCAAGGAACTAAGTTTTCTTAGTCAATTTGTTAAACAATTAGGGAAAATTGTTTCCTTGATAACATATTAAAACCAAATTACTTGTAGTTTTATTTTTCATATTGGTTATCTAAAATGGTATGTGAAACCTTTGTGCTTAACTCTTATACGTTGTACAAGTCTTTTAGATTTGTAAGATCCTTTCATTTATTTGTATTTGCTCGGACCTTTGTCATTTTGTGACAAAAATGGGGAGAAATATATGGAGTAAACAAGTGATTTATAATCACTTAGGAAAGGACAATTGTGCTTAAACGTTATATCTAACGAAAGACTAAACCATGGACTAAGGGGGAGAAACATATCATATGATGATTGTAGTTATTTGGACTACAAAGGGAAATAACAAAGATGTGCGGATTGAAAATCTACCTATCTCACCTTTAGGGGGAGTATTATCTTTGTTATTTAAATGTCAACAACGGCATTTATGCATTGAATATATGCAGGGTATTGTGTTGTTGAAACTTGGAATCAAGCGTATGTATAATGAATTTTTTAAAATTTATTTATCCATATGTATGAAGAGTTCTGTCACTAAAATTGACAAAGAGGGAGATTGTTAGAGCATAGCTCGGTTGAACCCACCAAGCGTTGGTATGTCAAGTTTGGTCGTCACATTTTATTGAATCAAAACTTAATTAAAGAGTCGCTTGATTATATACTGGAGACAACTTCGTATAGGTTAGGCTAGAAAGATTAGGATAATGAGACATACAAGTATTACTCGAAGACTTGAAGAATGTGAAGAAGTAACAAGCTACATGGACGACATCATCCTTCCTCTTGAGGTTAGTAATATTTTGACTTGAACTGTTTCATTCCCAACGTACCTTTCAAGTCGTGCTATATTGAAAACATAACTGCGAAGCTGTGAATGATTATACTCTAGTAGACATAGTGTTAAGGAATTAGAATACGAAGTATAACGCCTATTTTTTGAACTTCGTAGATAAAACATCAATATAATCGTATGAATGCTATTGTGATTATGTGTACGGGTAAAGGTGAAGATTTCATCCTAGGAAACAATGTTTACATTCGTTTAAAGGAAGTACATTCATGAACTTGTTTTATGAATCGAAGGGGAAATCGCTAGGCTTATTGGTATTGTTATTCATTACATATATTTGGATTACCAATATGTGTGAGTTAGTGGAACCGATCATAACTTGTTATGTATCTTGGTAAAACTAGTCACAGTGCCTGACTTATGTATTGGTATGACTTTTATTAGTGTAACCGATCCTAAGTAATCACCTTAGATGGTATGATCGATATTTGTAATTGGTGTAACCAATCCTAGTAATTGGTATGACCGATCACAAAAGAGTTGTAATCAATCCTTTTAATTGGTGTAACCGGTCCTGGTAATTGGCGTAACCGATCCTAGTGACTAGTGCAACCGATCACAAGTAATACCATGAGAATATGGTAACCGGTCCTGGTAATTGACGTAACCGATCCTGGTAACTGATGTAACCGGTCCTAGTAACCATATTAAGGACTAGGTCCCGTGTTTTTCTGAGAGTATTCAATTCTGGACTAGGTCCCGGGTTTTTCTGCATTTGCGGTTTCCTCGTTAACAAAATCTTGATGTGTCATTTACTTTTCTATTTCCTCAATTATAATTGTTTTATTATAATTAGAAGTAAAATATACAAACTTTAATTCTGAATATACTTGATAGTGATCCTATAGAGTTTGGTTAAGTCCGAACCTATTATCAAGTATCATACTTTGTTGTTATATTGTCTCGATCTTGTATCCATAGTCAATCGCACAAGTTATCTTGTTGTCGTATTGTCTCGATCTCGTATCCATAGACGATCACAAGAAGTGTGAACCGATTCGTTGTATTGTCTCGACTCAATCCATAGACAATCACTTTCGGTAGAGGACTTATAGGTAGAAAAGTTTAAGATTGTGGTATATTTGGGTACGCTCGTCTTTTCAATACCTCGAAAGTAAATAACATTTTAAGCATGCATAAGACCAACTTTATGCGTCAATTCAAACTGAAATTAAACCACACACTGCTGTAGAATTATTGATGTAGTTAATTTCTTAATAAGATATTATTTTATTATTTGCTTATTGATTATTGATTAATAGAAAATCATACATCCCTAATTTCATTGTGTCTACATGAGAAAGAAGAAACCAAATAACCGGGAAGAAAAAATCAAGGAGATTACCTCAGGAAGAAAACGAGGGATATTGGAGAGCACCAACTCCCCTAGAATAACTTCAATAAAAAAAAAGTAATTAAAACCAAATTCAAGAAAGTCTGCATATACTGGTTGTAGTAGATATCAGCTGCACAATATCTTTCAAAACCTTAAGTTCCAAATCTTGTCACAAAGAGTACATTCATCTTTGAAATACAGCAAATTAATGGATGTGTAATAATCAACATAAAACCACCGACCAAAGTGCTGAGAAGAATGAATAAGTAGCAAGAATCATACCAACCCAAAATCTGTAACCACCAACTAAGAAATCGCTAATAAACCAAACTAACAACCCGAATAATTATTGCATAAACTTGAATCAAACAATCAGGAAGAAAAAAGACGAACAAAACTAAGAATATAATTCTAGGGTTTCTATATGTATACCTTCTTCGATCTATTCCTTGATACAGTTTTGCCTCCAACAACACAAAGTAAAAACCCTGAGCGAAATCAACAAACTGTAATGTAAACTTCAAGTGATTAAACCCTTGTCAACTTCACTTTCCCCGGGAAACAAGAAGAAGGCGAACTGTTTTGTTCGTGTAAGTTCCCATAAGAGAGAACAGAGTAGAGAGAATAGGTGATGTTTTTCGGGTTTTTCTTTTCTTTTCTTTTATTACGAAAGTTTTCAAGTTTTTAACGTAGGAATGAGATGGCAAGTAACATGGAAAGGGAGAAGAGAAAAATTAGGGATGACCTGGTGCAAAATTAGAAGAGAGAGAATGAATTTGGAGATGGGAGGTGACGCTCACCGCGCGATGTGGGAGCTCATATGACTTAAAATTTTAAAGGTATTAGATTCGATCCTTTACAAATCAATGTAGTCTTGAAGTAAATCAGGATGTATTTTTTATTTTTTCCTTTTTTTGGAAACATGAGGGGAGATGTTTAAAGCCTCGATATGTCCAGCAATGATGGGCTCAAGACTTTTCTGCTGGTAGGGATTGTTGAGATCAGGATGGACAATTTAAGATCTATCCAACAAGTCTTAACCTCGTAATCCTGTTTTCGAGGTTAGGTTCATGGACTTCAATATGGTATCAGACATTGTGTGACGAGTCTAATATATATGACCGTACATACTCCGGATCACCCAATTTAGTGGACACGTGTTGGTCCCAACGAGGTTACAGGGGGGAATCTACAATTAATAAACCTTGAGCAATCCGGTTTTCGAGGTTAGTTAGGCTCATGGACCGCACCTTTACTCCGCGACATACGAATTAATGTCCACGTGTTAGACCCAAAAGCTACACGTGAGGGGGAGTGTAGAGATTAGTCTCACATTGAATGGACAACCTAAGATCCTGCAACTGATAATCCTTGGATAGCCCTAACTTTGCAAGCCGGTTTTCGAGGTTAGTTAGGCCCATGAACTTCAATAGGGATGGAATATCATTGATTATCAAGGCGCGAAAGTTTTTTTTAAAAAAAACAAGTGAATAGGTAATAGACAACTTTGATTTTTCCATAGAACACTACATAGATAACCATAAACAGTATAAATGAAGAGAAAAAATATTGATAATAAAGTATAATCGGAGAAAAAAATTATGACTATGGAAGAAAAATAAAGAAATATTTATATTATACGAAATTTAGATTCCAATTCTGTTACAGGAGGGCTAAGACTGTATGGGTTAGAAAATACATCAACAAATCACACTTCTAAAGGTAAGTCAACAAATCACACTTCTAAAGGTTAGTTGGCCTAAATGGGGGACGTACTATAGCCTGGGTTAGCCCCTCTATAGGTTCGTCTTTGGTACACAGGTAGTGGAAGAATGCTTTGTCGTCGGCTATTTATGAAAACATTATTCTTTTATCCAGTGAAGTATTTGCATTAGCTGGATACATGCCTTTGGGTCATATAACTATTGAGATTTTTTGGGTTTGTGAATTGCTAAAGGATATTTGTGTTTTTATGCCTTCTTCTTTTGCTCAAGGTTGTGATAACAAGAACTCCATGTCTTTTGCTTCTAATCCAATTCTCCATAACAGGTATGATCTTGTTGCTATAAATTTTCATTTCATTCTGAATCATCCCCGGTCAAAGGTTCTGAAGATGGTGTACATCTCAACTAATGCTTCGGCAGCAGTTGTTCTTACTAAAGGTTTAACGGCTCAAAGTTTGGATTTCTAAGAGACAAATTGGGCATTCAATTATCTTCGCAGCTCAGCTGTAGGAGGCCTAATTGAGTATAAGTGTTGTGGCTGCTCTAAGCGTGTTAGAGTTCGCGTGTAGGCTTTATCTGTTAGTTAGTTAGCTGTCTTTAGACAGTTGTTGGTTAAATTTTCTCTTTCTTTGTTATTGGCAAGTGTTGCCCTGTCAACTATTCTGATTGTCTATATAGTCTGTAATCTCTTCTCTATTAAAAGTGTCAATAGTCATGAAACAGATCAAATACCAGACCAAATCCGGTAAAAAAAATTGGTTCTTCCACGTATGACACTGTGGTAGCAGACTATAATTTTGTTAAGCGCGCATACAAATAACTTCTGAGTGAAGGCGTTAATTAAAGTACCATGCGACTGTTAGGGGGACTTATAAGACGCTACTTCTATTCACGTCCCATACTCTGACGCTTGTTCTACTCACGCCCCATAATCAGACTCTACTTCTACAAGCGCTTGCTCGTAGATGCTACTTTTACTCATGCATAATTCTAGGCGCTCACTATCCTACCGTCCCACTACATATATAGGTATAGTTTGGATTGGCGACTACCTGTAGTCGCAAACCCTAAACAACCCAGACTATATCTTGTTCAGTCCGTCTCACTGTGACTCAATCACATACCATATTTGGGTATCGTCCATCATCTTGGTCGTACCTTAAAAGAGCTTGGTTAATAGGAATCATTCTATTTTATTTTTTTTAAGAAATAATTTATTAATCTTCGTCAACGGAAAGGAGTTTACAAACATTGGATGGCAGCCTGGCAACAAGTTAGGTTCCAATCCCTTTTGTATAGCAACACCTATCCTATGAAAAAGAAAATCTCCAACAGTAACATTTTCAACATGGATGGACATAAAATTTCGCAACCTCTTCAGAAACTCAACAGTATCACTCCCTAGACCGCCCAAGGTAGTAAAGGCAAGAACACCAAATCCCGGTCTCTGACTTGTACATTTTTTTTCTCTCTCCAACTCTTCCTACCTTCTAATTCCAACAATATCATCAAGAAATTTGTTGCTGAAGGAATTGATTTTCTAAAATAAATAAATGAAAGATTCAAAGATACAGAGTAATATATCAAATACCGATGACTAAATATCAGCCATGACTTCCCAAATCATTTTGCAGAAATTCTGCATCCTTACAAAAAGAAAAAAATTTTCTTTTTATTTTTGAAGCATTAAAAAGATTTGATCATTACCTATGGAGTCTTTAGACAACCAATGTATTGACGCTAATTGAAGTAGACAAAAAAATTAAGGAACTTAATAGACGTATTCTGTGTTGAAGGAATCAATTACTTTATAACATCAATGGATGTGTAAGCTATCGCTAAAGCACCATGTCCACAGAAACTAGGAGCTTACGTAACTAAGTACTTGGAAATTGGTGTCATGTTTCTTAATGCAAATTTAATCGATCACACACCGAATTCTTTATGTGTGCTTTAATTTTTAAAGGTTAATGCTTGGCTATAATCTTCTTATCCTCGATTACTTTAATCTAATAACCATTCAATTATTAATTGGTTGCTCTGGTTGGGTAAACCATTAAAATTAGAAATTTAATAAGTCTCTATCGTCTTGTACTCTTGTTTAGCAAACAGTCACCTAGATTGTTTATTTTTATCTTTTAAATCTTTTTAAAGGTTTGTATTAATTTTATGAAGAGAAGTTCCGTGCACAATCTTACTCACACATTATCTTACGAGATTTATGCCAATTTATCGGTAAAGTTCAAATGATATTGTATTTGATAATAATATTTTGGCCATATGTTCTTTCTGCAAAAGTCTAAATTCTTGTCAATAATAAGCACAATCTAAGACGTATAACACCATTATTTATTACTTTGAAAATCAATCGTTGAAAATTAAAAGTATGTGGTGAGATTTGGTATCTCAAATTGTGTTTATTTTTGGTAGGAATGTAAAATTTTATAAGACGAATGTATCATCAAAATATTATCTTCAAATTCATTGTTTTTTTAGTTTTCGAGAAAAATTGGCCCAAATCTTATGAGATAGTGTGTAAATAAGATTGTGATATAGTTTATGAATAAGATCGTTATTTTGTACTTCGGATTGAAATAAAGGAAGAAAAAAAACATTTCTTTATTTCTGACCTTGAGTTCCTTTTATCTTGTTTTCGTATGCAGTTGAGAATCTTGAGATATTTACTAACTCTGGTGATATGGGACCTGGACCTACATATCGTTCTTGGCTCTTGTTAGTCAATGAACAAATCAATATTCCCACTTACCAATTCAATTGGCGTATTCCTTAGAGATGAAACTCAATTTATTTGGGCAAGTCTTGAGGAACTTAACAGTACTCCAGCTTAATCTCTTACCGTCATAAGGCCAAAAATAATGCAAATAGAAAGCTCACAATCATTAAAAAAAAATGTACAAAGCTAAAAAGAACACAAAAGCTTACGTGGTTCGATGTTGAGCTTACGTCGACTCAGTTTGAGGGATGATTTTACAACGGTTGATCAAAAATTAAAAGTGCTAATATACTTTAACTCGCAAGAAAAAGATGAAATAAAACATTTTTCTTTTCTTTTTTGTTTTCGAAGGGTAAGGTTGTATTATGAAAAAGTTGGAAAAGCCAACAAGAAAAGTACATCAACCAAAACTCATTAAACTACAAATACAAAAACCAGAAGCAAACAACTCCATGGACTACCCCAAAACTAAGACTGCAACCCATAACCAACAACTACAACACCTTACAGAGGAAAGACAATGAATGCGGACCAAAACAAAGACTGATACACACTTGCGGAGCTACTCGAAATCTGAAAACTATCCGAGGAACAGACTGCAGGCAGGTTAGGGAAATGATTGCACACCGTGAACTGAGGTTGTTTGTTGCAAACACCCTAGAAGATCAAACATGCCAAAAAGCAAAGAAACAACTCGCTGCGAAACAAAACAGTGAGCTGAAACTGCAGTTAGGAGGCTCTCTACCTTGTTCTTAAGAATATATTTCAACTATAATTTCAGCAGATGGGGTCTCTATTTATGGACCAAAGGTTGTACAAGAATGGTTTTGCTATCAATAAAGAAACATCCTCATTTATTGTACCGAGCTTGTTCTTCGGAGTTGTTAGTTATTTGTTTGATCAATAATATTGATGTTCTTAGAAGAAAGATCCATCTTCTGCCATTCCCCACCTGATCATAGTTTTTTTTTGTTTTGATACATTCGGCGAACTAAAAGCCCAAAAATTAAAACAAAAATAAAAAAACAAAGCATAAACCAAAACAACTAAGAACTTATCCTTTCCCTCATGTGATAAACTATTTGTGCCTTATCAGCCGCAAGAATTTCTCTAACGTCAGGGGAGAAAGCATCATGCCTGAATTCAACCCAAATGCCTCCAGAGTATAACCCAGCTAACCAATCAGCAGCCCTATTGGTTTCTCTGTAGCAGTGAGATACTCTGCAGACTTCAAATCTATCTCGCAGTTTCTTAAGTCTTCTCCAAATCTGTAAAACATTCCAAGGTGGTTCAGGATTTGGATTGGTGAGCAAGTTGTACACTTCCATGGAATCAGTAGCCAGGTGAACACGAGAATGATTCTTTTTATGGCCATTTTAAATCCCAGCTCCACCCATTGTAATTCATGAGCTAAAACAGAGATTGCAGGTCCATTTCCACTAGCATCTTTAATAACTTCAGTAGTATTATCCCTAAGAATGGCCCCAAAACCTCCAGCAGAGTCAGACTTTGAACCATCTGTATTGATCATAATCTCATTCTCTTCAGGGTATAACCAGGTACAAGATATAGTTTCAGGCAGAAAAAATAAGCAGTCAATGCTCCAACGACGCATGAACCATTTAGTAGAAAGGTTATTATCTTCTCTTATAATAGATGCTAACATTTTAAATCTCACATCTTGCATAATTAGCATACTAACTTGGTCTTGAGAATTAGTAGTATCTCTGAAGACACGGTTATTTCTCTCACGCCAGATGTGATAAATAAATTCATTCAATACTAGATTCTTGATAGTGGTTACACAACTAGTACCACAAAAGTGTTGGCTACACCACCTAATTTCTTCATCCCAAGAGCTCTCTAACTCTTTAATAATACCTAGTTTAAGAATCAAACCTTTCCAAATGCGAGCAGAATGCACACAAGCATGAAAAATATGATCTTCAGACTCCACAACATCACCACATAGAACACAAGAAGCATTCATAATAGTCCCCCATTTGAACAACTTGTTTCTAGTTTTTGTCTTTATGAATGGCAAGACAAGAGATGAAAGAATGTTTAGGTATGTGTTTCTTAAACCAAACTAAAGGCATCCAATATGGTGAGACTAAATTATCAAAAATAGCTACATAAGTGGATTTCATAGAGAACTGACCTGTGATGCTAGACTTACAAAAGATTTGATCTGTTTCTGAGCAATTGAAGTCTGTAGTAGAAATATGAGCCACAACATCCTGCACTGCATCTTCCATAAAAGTGGGAAAAGACCAATTATCATTAATAAAAAATTCAGCAACCTTTGTTCCTGCACTAGCTCCAATAGTATCTAAGATACTGGAATCAACCTAATCCACCAGTCTTCCATTAAAGTGCCAGTTATCATAAAGAAAGTTTGTGTGAGAACCATCTCCCAGTAAAACACCAATATGGTTCATAGCCAACTCCCTGTGATCCAAAATTCTTCTCCAACACCAAGAAATATCATGTGGTATGCTCATAGTCCAAATATCATGGTGTTTTATAAGATTTGCTTTGACCCAAATAGTCCATATTGTATCTTTACCTGAAATCATCTCCCAAATGTGCTTCATATTAGCTGCAACATTTTTGTACTCCAGATTTTTAACCCCCAAACCACCTTCCTCAAAAGGATGACAAACAAAGTCCCAGCTCAAAGGATTATAGACTTTCTTTAACTCAGGACCAGTCCAAAGAAATCTTTTGAATTTAGAATTTAACTCTTTAATAACTCTTTTAGGAAGCACAAAGCAAGAAAACCAGAAAAAGAGTATACCACAAAGAACAACTTTAACAAGTAGAACTCTACCTGGATAAGAAAGAGATTTGGATTTCCAAGAATAGATTCTATCATCAACTTTTCAAGTAAAGGCAAGCAGTCTCTATAAGATAATCTTCTAGAAAGAAGGGGCACTCCAAGGTATCTGACAGGCAATTCCCCTTAAGAACAATCCAAAATTTGAAGAATCTGATGCAAAGTCTCTTCATCCACAGCAGAGGAGAATAGGGAAGTTTTTTGATTATTCATCTCTAATCTAAAGTAACTGTCAAACTTAAGGGTGCACACGGTACGGTTCGGCTCGGTTCCTGCCCAAGCCGAGTACCTGTACCTCCCTAGGCTCGGTTCCAAAATTTTGGACCGGTACCTGTACCTTGTACATCGGTTCCGGTACCATTCGGTACACGTACGGTACCAGATACGGTTCCGGTACCAATCGGTACTTTCTGTCAGAATTCAAAGACAGATTTTCCTGTCATTTTTCTCGACAAATTGAGTACCTGTTTTACTTGTTTTTCAATATATTAACCAATATCTCAATCAAAGAAAAAATTAACAACTAACACGTAACAATAATACTAGCAAACCAAATTTCCAAACAACCAAAGTCTTGAAAATCTGAAAAAAGAAAAAGTAGCAGTAGTACACAAACACACACAATAGTCTTAATTCTTAACCACGATGCACTGGTGGTGGCATTATCAAGTAGCAGTAGAAATGACAGAATGATTAGACAGTGGTGGCAAACTGGCAATGACAAATACAAAGTCTTGAATCTTGATCTTCTATTCCATTTCCATGGCAGCAGCACTTGTGGTGGCATTATAATATGGGACCAAGTAACGCTGCAAAAACAAGTAATAGCAGTTAGTAACTATTAGTCTATGTCTAATACTGCCAAACACAAGTAAATAGATAGTGCTCTTTAAGTGTATTCTAAGATTCAAATGACTGCATACATTTGAAGATTCAATTGACTATATGAATCAGAAATTAAACATGTATTCTAAGCATGTTCTCTGAGCATAAAGAAAAGGGATGAGATTGTGTGTGGAGATTAAGCATAGGCCAGCAGGTATTTATAATTTTATATAGGCTTGGTTTTGGGATGACTTGTGATACTCTAATCGAATTCAGAATTCTAGTTCCAACAACAATAGGTTACTTGTTGTACTCTGAAACGGATTCAAGTTGTAGTAGAAAACAGAATTGCAAAATCAGCACCTCAAGTAGTATTTTAGTTAAACAAATTATATCCAGTTTAGTGGAATGATTAACCTTTGAATTACTTCATTTTGCTTAAGAGTACAGTAACTAACTTTACATTTGACACATAACAAAAGAAAGAAGAAACATGTATTCTAATCATTATATCCATGAATCGGAAATTAGATTCCATTATAGCTTTTTTCTGCAAAAACTCCATCAAAAAGCATATAGCAGACTGGAGACCCTAACTAACTCCTAGACTAGACCCAAAAACTCCATCAACAAGAAACATACATAAACTCCATCATTTCTAGTATCTTTCAAATATAAATATCTCCACAAATTTGATCATTAGAAACCCATCTAAAATTTACAGTCCAATAAATAAACAGAGGAAGAAAGAAATGATTTACCTTTGTTTGAGAATTTGAGACTAAAGGAGCAGAGAGATAGCAGAAAATTCCAAAACCCTAGAATCGGTCATGCAAATCATTATGTTATAAACTTATAATCAAACTAATGAAGCTCAAATTAAATTATACAGATGACAGATCTAGATTGCATCTTACCTAATCAAATGATTAAGGAATCTGAAGATTCAGAACAAATAGATCGAGATTTCGGGTACCCAATTCACTCCTCAGTCTAAATTCAACTGAACACACACACAAAAGGAAGATAATAATCAAAATCAAAATTAAAAAAGATTAAAAACATCACAGATTCACAATCATAATCAAAGAAATTTTTGATAGACGCATTTATGTGTCTATTTTGTTCTCAATATTCTGTATTGTTAGACTCGATTAAGTACTTATTGTGTTATTTTGTGTTCTTGTAGGAAATTTTAGAGAAATAAGCCCTTGCGGCGAAATGGGCTCAAAAAGTGGTGTTTTACACCCCCAAGATAAAGTATTAAAGGAACCCCAGAAATGCACTGGAAACGTCACAGAAATGTCCCGGAGGAACCAAGAAAAATTACTATTTCCACCCAAAAATTACTATTTCAGCCCCAATTGCTAAAGGGACACCAGAACTGGATTAGGGGGAGGCCAGTTTTCTTCCCAAATTCAAATTCCAAAATTGGCGGGTTATTTACTGGCATATTTGCCAATCGATTTTTGAAGGAGTTTCAGGCCGATTCAATGGCTGAAACTCATTGGGTATCTTCTGCTGGGCTATACAGGAAGGATATGGGTGTTGGATGCGATCAAATTTGGCTGGAAAATCCATCAGATGAAATCAGAGCAGACGCGTGCATGGAAAATATTTCACGGGGTTTTGATGAGTTGGAAGTGTGTTGTTCGTGTTTGGATGGGGCTTGGCTATATTCTGAAGTGTGTTTGAGATAAACAAAGAAAATCTACTCACCATTTACAGCTCCAGACGCGTATAGAGATAATTCAGGGAAGAAAATATTCCGAAATATTTTTCTTCAATGGCCGAGTAAATGAAGATTATTTGGAGTTAATGGAGGAGATTCAATGGTTCAATTACATATAAATATGTTCCTAATGTGCTACAGAGAGGTTGTCGAGAGTTTGGGGAGTCGATAGGATAGCTCAGGAGCAAGAAATCACGAGTTGATCAAACTCTGTTTCTGCTGCTGCTGATGATGAAGAACACCAAGAACACGAAGAACAGACTAGCGTAAGCAGTCGTTAATCAACAGTGTCTGAGACGCACACCGGGGGGTCGCATTGCAGTCTCAACATCAGCAGCACTTGTCTCTTATCGTTCCTTTTGTGACGCCTTATGTGCGTCGTTCATTCACTGTTTTACTCATTTTTATCATTTTAATCAACTTTTGAGCAACAATTATGTATTTTGAGAACATGATTAATATGACGAGTTAAACCCCAACACTGGGGCGATGGAGGAAGCCTTATTTCACACTTGGGTAATTATATTTAATTCTTTTCATCACTTTTGCATTAATTTTAATTGAAATTATGATTTAAATTAATTAGTTATGATTTGATTTGATGGGTCATGCTTAGCTTAGATGATTTGATGTCCCATGCTTAACATTTACACCTAATATTTTGAGAATCTATCTTGGCAATAAATTAGAGTCGATATATTTAATATATTTTTCGAGCTATTATTGATAAAAGAATTATTATTTGAACCTTAAGAAATGAATTTGGCGGAATCCTAGTCCCAATACATCTCTACCAATTTGTCAATATTTTTGTATATAATTTTTATAAATCTAAAAATCATTCACCTTCACAAGTCTTAGAGTTCGAACCATCCTTACCACTTCATTACTACAACCCACAAAAAAATCTTTAATCATTTTGGCGCCGTTGCCGGGGATTTGTGCTTAGGTAGAATTTTTAGGTTTTTATTATTTTTTTTTACTATTATTTGTTCCTTTTTACGTTTCTTGTTGTGTCTTTGATTTACAGGTTCGAAGTGGAATACTAAGGACTTGGGAACAAAAAGCTTAAAGCTGAAAGCTAAAAGAGAAGAAAAAAAAGACATAATTTTTTTTTTTTAGGATTTAAAAATAGGCTTTATTTTTCATAATTTTTGTAATTTTTGGACTTTTTATTTGGACTTTATTCTGGACAATTGGACTTTATTCTTTTTTTTTTAACCCTACGGAAGGGTATTATTATTTAAAAAAAAAATTATATAAACTGTGTGCAGGGAAGGACGACGATTACTATATCGTCTCGGCCCCTCGGGTTCGTACACGGCATAGGAGTCGTGTCCCGAGTCGACGACAACGGTTCATCGCCCGTCTGGTATGGGAGGTAAGTCCAATCGAAACACCCGCGAATCTCCTGCAAGCGGGTTACTGTCTGCCTTAAGGTGATAAATGTTTGAGGACGAACCGGACTGTTTTTAAATTCCTAGTAAAGGGCAAGGCCTGGCCAATACAAGATAAGGGTTCAGATTTCATCACCGCTCCCTTCTTTCCCGCCTTAGGAAAACGAAACCTAACGCGAACCCAAGCTTTAAAATTTGGAATAGAACGCGACCGATAGGGTAACGAGATTAATAGGAAACTCGTTCGAAAAATATTGGTTCCTCTTTAAGCACACTTCAAAGTTCATGATGGTTTCAGTGAGTTGAATGCGTGACTGCGCCGCCTTCTAATGCGGTGAGGCCTTGGGTATCAAAGCTCTACTAAGCTTCCTTCGCCTCGATTCAACTTACATTAGCTCGGATTGATTCCAGAGGGGTGCGCTCAAATTGTAACGAATTCCTTTTCGAAGGAATAGAAGCTGGTCTAGAAAAAAATCTAAGTGGAGCCATCATGCTTTTTGTTTGCTAGAAATCTTTAGGTTTGCTTTGGTGGAGTCGAGTCGGTCTTGTTTGTGGTTGTGTAGAATTCCCTTGCATTTAAGAATGTCGAGCTGGTATGATAGAAGCCAATACAATGAATATCGACCTGAATTTGAATATGGACATCATCCTTTTTATGACCATGTTGGGAATAGTGGTTGGGAACGCCATCCTTTGGAAGGATATGGGTCATACCCTGGTGAGCCCAATTACTATCCACACATGCATCAGTCTTACGATCAAGAAGATTATAGTACGATCTCTTCGTCTCTAGAGGATACAATCAAACTATTGAAAAGTAGTCCTTTTTATGATCCCTCTGTTCCTATTCCTCCTTTAGAAGAGTCCCCGAGGAAGTTAGCTGAGTCGACGCGTAAGTTAGCTGAGATGAATAGTATAATTATAGACGAAAGAACTACAATAATGAGTGAACCTTCTTTAGAAGACCACCTCAAGCGGATAGCTGAGACGAACGAAAGAATTGCTCGAAATTACTTGAATTGCCAATATAGTGTATCCAATAATACCCTTGATGTAAATAGTGAATATTTGCCTAATTTAGAGGACGAGGTTAGAATAAAAGACACTGCTTATTTAGATAAGGTTCAATCATCTTCGTCTTATGATGATGAGGATAGCAGTAATGAAGAATCTGAAATATGTAGGCATAGTGATCAGGAGTCTAGTAATCCAATTGAGCTGTATAGTGATTATATTATTTCTAGTTCAAATCCAAATAATTTTTATGATTATTCACCTATTCAAAAGGACGGGGATTTGATTAGGGATACCACCGTTTTAGACGATGTAGATTTTCCTTTTGATTACGAAGCCGATAGTGGTTTAGAGGAACGGGTTCATTTCGAAAATATTGTTTTAGAGTCTATCGACTTAGAAACAATAGTCTTGGAAGAAGAAGATAGACCCGTAGAGATGAGTAAAGATGCATTACCTGATAATAACTTAGAAGAATCTCTTGAATATTTTAAGGACTCTGAATATACGGAAATTCAAGAAATAATTAGAGGTCTATCTAGAGGCACTGAAAACTCTAAGTTTTGGGGGTGATTATCACTTCGCTAGTGCCTTACCTTTAACTCTCAGAAAGTCCTCACACTTAGGACTTGATATATGTGCCTCGACCATTTTACAAGATTACCTTCATACTCGTTTTCCCGAGCCTAATGATGTCCATGAAGGAGTTCAGTTATTAGAAACCCATCCTCTGGTTGATGTGGTTTGCCCAGGCTATGATACCCAGATTGACTTTGTTTTCCCACCAAAAACGTTTCTACCAATTGTGGGAACTTTTGATTTTAAAATGTGTCGGTTAATAAGTTTTGAGACTAAACCTAATCACTTTAAGATATTAGGGTCGACACATTTTCTTAAGGAAGACCACCTCTTTCATTGTGGTCAGCTGTGTGAGTCAAATCTGATTGACTTAGAGGATCCCCAGTTATTCAGGTTGTTGTTATCTGCTTATAAGTTCTTAGTTGAGTTTTTCCAGACTCTAATACCTGAACCGGATCTTAGCTTTGAGGAAATCCAACCGATGAAAACATTTTATTTAGACCCTTTTATAGAGCCTGAACCTGAACGACAACTAGATGTAGTTGTCTTAAGCAAGGGTATGTTCGGTATCTTCTTGGTCTGTTGCAGTTTCCTCTTCTTGTGGGTAACACTTTTTGATCCAGATGACCCACAGTTATTCCGGCTACTACTATATGATTCTACGTGGTGACTAATCCTTGCTTAGTCTGGCTGAAGACTTTAAACTTACCACTTCTTGGGAGGTAACTCAATATTCATGCGACATGGTAATATCTTTCCTTATCTCTTTTGCTTCATTGGTAACAGTTTCTCCTTGTTCATGCTTTTAATTTTATCTTTAGAACATCGAGGACAATGTTAGATTTAAGTTTGGGGGTATGGGAGAAACATTTTAGTCGCATTTTTGAAAATTCTAGCATCACATAGTACCCGGTTAACTAAGTTTACATACTGTTTCTCACCGAAAAGATAGAAATTGGAATGCTAGAGATAACAACCTATTGAGACATTAGAGAAAAAGACATTGAGATCCTTGAAATTTAGGAGAGAACTTGTTCCTTTTAGAGGGTAACCGTGATGGACCTAACCATCCATGATGGAAAGGAAAGTAGGTCAGAAGGAAATGCCAGAAAGTTGAAGACGTTCTTAGTTACTGGATTACGACTCTCTCTCAGTAGAAACTTATCATCATCAACAAGCGGAGTGACATCAAAATTTATGAAAAAGTTGAAGACGTTTAAGGTTTAGAAGCAACAATAGAAAAGAATAATTCAAAAATCAAAGTTGAAGACTTAGTTACAAGAAGTTACAAGAGCAAATGATATAAGTTGTTGAAGTTCATGATACCAAGACATCACAAGTTGTGAAGATCCAAGTTCTAAAGTCCTTCTCTCATGGCCATGTAAATTTTTGTCTTGTAAAAAAAAAAAAAAAATGAAAAAGAAAAAAAAAACATCATTACGTTCTTTTTGTTCAATAAGGCCATAGGGAAGAAGAAATTTATAAGTCAAGCAAGAAATCGAAGAGAAGAGTTAATTGTCAAGGTTCTATGAGGTTCGAGAGTTTATCATCAACAGTTGAAGACCGAATAAGACGTTATTTCTACTGAGCACTGTGAGAGAGTCGAAGAAAGATGCATTTTGGTTGCTTTGTTAGTCTGCTTTCAATCTGGCACAAGATCTTTCTTGCACTGGTTTAACTCATCACACGTAATTAGTCCAGCTGTGTAGCAGATGTCCCTCTCATCTTTATCTCTCTCGTAATCTTATCTAGCTGTAAAGCAGCTGACGCATCTTACAATGTTTATCTAGCTGTGTAGCGGATATCTCTTTATCTAGCAGTCGTGCGGATGTGTCTCCCCTTTTCTTCAGTCAGCTTTAGAGCTGACACCTTTAATTTCTCTGGCATTCTAGTTACTTGGAGATAGGTTGAGAATATGTATGTCCTCATATCTCTTTGGATACTTGTGACCAATTAGAAGTCATGGTTTTTGTGGGTACACCTCTGTTAAACCCACCCGAGATTAACTCGGTTTTATTTTTTAGTTTTGCTCGAGGACTAGCAAATAATAAGTTTGGGGGTATTTGATATACACATTTATGTGTCTATTTTGTTCTCAATATTCTGTATTGTTAGACTCGATTAAGTACTTATTGTGTTATTTTGTGTTCTTGTAGGAAATTTTAGAGAAATAAGCCCTTGCGGCGAAATGGGCTCAAAAAGTGGTGTTTTACACCCCCAAGATAAAGTATTAAAGGAACCCCAGAAATGCACTGGAAACGTCACAGAAATGTCCCGGAGGAACCAAGAAAAATTACTATTTCCACCCAAAAATTACTATTTCAACGCCAATTGCTAAAGGGACACCAGAACTGGATTAGGGGGAGGCCAGTTTTCTTCCCAAATTCAAATTCCAAAATTGGCGGGAAAATTTGGTTATTTACTGGCATATTTGCCAATCGACTTTTGAAGGAGTTTCAGGTCGATTCAATGGCTGAAACTCATTGGGTATCTTCTGCTGGGCTATACAGGAATGATATGGGTGTTGGATGCGATCAAATTTGGCTGGAAAATCCATCAGATGAAATTAGAGCAGACGCGTGCATGGAAAATATTTCACTGGGTTTTGATGAGTTGGAAGTGTGATGCTCGTGTTTGGATGGGGCTTGGTTATATTCTGAAGTGTGTTTGAGATAAACAAAGAAAATCTACTCACCATTTACAGCTCCAGACGCGTATACAGATAATTCAGGGAAGAAAATATTCCGAAATATTTTTCTTCAATGGCCGAGTAAATGAATATTATTTGGAGTTAATGAAGGAGATTCAATGGTTCAATTACGTATAAATATGTTCCTAATGTGCTACAGAGAGGTTGTCGAGAGTTTGGGGAGTCGAAAGGAGGGCCAGAGAAGCAGAAATCAAGAGTTGATGAAACTCTGTTGCTGCTGCTGCTGCTGATGAAGAACACCAAGAACACGAAGAACGGACTCGCAAGGACAGTGTCTAAGACGCACAACCGTGGGTCGCAGCGCAGTCTAAACAGCAGCAACACTTGCCATTTATCGTTCATTCTGTGACGCTTTTTGATTACAGTTTACACCATTTTCTCTTCTTCTCATCATTTGTAAACCATTTTTGAGCCATAATAAATTATTTGGAGAGCATTTATACTATGATGAGCTAATTCCCTCGTAACCAAGGCAATGGAGGAAGCTATTCATGCAACATAAATGGGTAACTATTTCATTTAATTATATAATTCACCTAATCGCTTCTTTTGCAGAGTTTTAAATTGTTTGAATGATTGTCTTAATTATTTGTTATTCAGTTTGATAGGTTATGCTTGGTTTAATCTCTTGATAATCTATGCTTAAGGTTTGCAAATAATGTTTGAGAATCTGTATGATTGATAGTGAATTAAAGATAAAAAAGGACTTAAGAATTGAATAGAGTTTTGAAATATTTATCATTCAATTTTGCATAATAGTGGAATCTAGTGTCTTTGTTACCTCTCGCACCCATTGTTAATAATTTTGTATATAATTTTATTAAATCTTTAAATTTAATCTTCACAAGTCCGAGAGTTTGAACCTCATTACTACAACACCCACGAAAAATCTTTAATCAATTTCGGTTACCTGTTGTAGAATTCTTGTTACCTTATTGAATTAATCAAACAAACAGTGATGGATTTGGTGGTGTTTAACGTGTGTTCTTATGAACACAGTGATGGAGGAGGAGACTCGGGACAGGAGAGAGACGAAAAAGAAGAAAGAAAAAGAAAATGAACCACTTTTGTTTCTAACTCTAACTTCATTCCTAAATATACTAGATATCTACCACCGTTAGATTATATATAAATCTAACGATTACAAATGATCGGTACAGTTCGACACGGGATATGGGTAGGGCCGAGTACCTGTACCTCCCTATCCCCGGTTCCTATTTTTTGGACCGGTACCTGTACCCCCTTCCTCCGTTCGGGACAAAAACAGGTACGGTTCCACCGGTTCCAGGACGGTCCGGCTCGGTTCCTGTGCACCCTAAGCCAAACTCAGTTAAATCTAATTTAAACTAGATGTAGCAGCTGCAGTACCTTTGAAAAAGATCATAACATCATCAACAAAGTCAAGGTGAGTAAGATTAGTTAACTTACATCTTGGATGAAAACCAAATTGTTGGATTTGAACTTGATGAAGAAGAGTGGCACTTAAAATTTTCATAGCTAGGACAAACAAATAAGGAGAGATAGGGCATCATTTTCTTAAGCCTCTCTTTGCTCCAAAAAACCCATAAGGTGAACCATTTATAAGGATAGAAAACTTAGCTGATTTGATACACAAAGCAATCCAATTAATAAATATCTCAGGAAAACCAAGCTGCTTTAGAACATAGAAAATGACCTCCCACTTGACAGTGTCATATGTTTTTCTGAGATCAATTTTCATAGTGCATCTAGGAGAACCTTTAGGTCTATGATAATTCCTTACCAGTTCATGATCCACCATAATATTATCTTGAATATAATAGATCTTCCAGCGATAAAGAACGACTGGTTTGAACTGACCAAACCACTCAAAATCTTCTTCATTCTAAGAGATAAAATCTTACTAATGCACTTATAAGTAACATTACAACAAGATATTGGTCTAAAATCAGAAATCACAGTAGGATTCTTCTTCTTAGCAATCAAGGTAATGAAAGTGTTATTAACTTGTTTTAAGAGTTTTGACTTAGAGAAGAAGTTTTGAACAACAGCCACAAACTCATCTCCCACCACTGTCCAACTAGTTTTAAAGAAATTACTAGAAAACCCATCTAGGCTTGGAGATTTACTAGAACCAATAGAATGAAGAGCTCTGACAACTTCTTCTCTAGTAACTGGCTTAATGAGATCAGCTACATCATCTTGTTGTACACAAGCATCAAACTTAAGTCTTGAGAAATCTTCATTTAAATCTTCATCAACCAAGTTACTGCCAAACAAGTCAGAGTAAATGAAATACACTCTTTCGCAATATATTTATCCTCAGTTAACTTCATATTATCACTAGAATAGAGAGTAAGAATGTTGTTCATTGATCTTCTCTCTTTAAGGGAATTATGAAAGAAAGAGGTATTTAAATCACCCAAGTTTAACCACTTAACTCTTGATTGTTGCTTAGCTTGACATATTCAGCCACATAATCTCTTTCCCTCCTAGCTAATTCGTGATCTAGAGGAAATAACTGAAGCTGGAGTTGAGCATTATCCATATTATGTTTAGCATGCACCACCTGATCTGACATATATTTAATATTCAGCTTCTTCCGCTTGATGATTTCAGTTTTAACATTCTTTAACTTATTAACAAAATGTATCATGGGATTGCCTCTCACAGGTTTATTCCACCCAAATTTAACCATTCAAGAAATATTCATCCTCAAATAAAAAAAATTATAAAAGCGAAAAGGAGGAGGACCATGAATTTTTTTTTCAAAAATTGAAACAATACCAGGTGAATGGTCTGAAATATCATGAAGAAGGAATTCTGCAGCAGAAAGTTGAAAATGTTGGATCCATTCCAAATTCACCATAATCCTGTCTAATTTAGATCTTATCACTCCACTATCTGACTGACAATTGGACCAAGTGTAAAAACATCCAGAAAAGCGAAGATCTAAAAGTTGTGAGCATTGGACACATCTAGAAAAGGCTTCAAAATGATAATGCAGAATATTAGAGCCACCCACTTTATCCTAAGGAACCAGAAGAGAATTAAAATCCCCAATAAGACCCAGGGTTTATTATTATGTAAAGCAAAAGAAGAAATAGACTCCCATAAGTGATTTATGTTAAGATAGTAGTTGTCACCGTACACAATAGTAACCACAAAACTCATCAAATTATAATTAGAGATATCCATAAACAATGCTTGAGGAGAAGAACTTATTAAAGTAACTTGAAAAAAAACAGGGTCCCAGGCAACCCAAATTCTACCAAAGCACAAAACACTATCATTATCAAGAAAGCTTCAAGAAGGGTTTAAATTATTCCTTATTCTATCTTTATTAGAAACTTGCACATGAGTTTCGACAATACCAATCAGAGAGAGTTTATTTATACTAATTAACTTTTTAACTTCTAACTTCTTAAGAGGATCATTTAAACCTCTTATGTTCCAACATCCTATGTTGGACATCATTTAAAATTAATAGGGAGAGTTAAAGTACCTCTAGCAGACTTCTTCAAATCCGCAATCTTAAGAAAGAGGTTAATAGCTGGTGGAGCAAGTGATCCTCTCTTTTGAAAGTGTGCTCTTGATCCAGTGTTAGAAGATTCAGGTTTATTAGCCTGCTGCTGAGATGTTTGTATAGTAGCTTGGATATTTTCCTTATTTTGCTCAGAGATATGTTCTTGAGAAGTATCCATACACTTATCCAATATGAATAAAAGTTTTGAGGAGATTAGTTCATTAACATTACTGTTTTTCTTTAAGACAACTTCCTGTAAGACATTGTTGACTCCATGATCAGAGTCCATAGCTTCAGCCTCAATTATTATAGGAGAAACCACATTATTTGCAACACTAGGTTCTAACTCAGTAGTCTTAGCCCCATTCCTCGATTTTGAAATCCACCCATCTTCATATATGTTGTTAACTGTCTTCTTTTGAACCCATTTTTGAACCACTTTTGGCACTGGTTTTACATGTTTTGGGAAGTTAGCAGTAACATGACCAAAGATTGAACACTCACTACATTTTGGTGGTTTCCAAAAATAATCCATCTTGATTTAAATTGTATCCCTACCACCCAGAGTGAAAGTGAAAGAATCTGGAAATTCACAATGAACATCTACTTTAACACATATCCTTGCATAACTCATTATGGTTTTATTAAGAGTTTGAGTATCCATCATAAGAGGCTTTCCAAGGTAGCTAGCAATCATACTCAACCCCTTATTATTCCACATGAATAAGGGAACATTTCTAAAATTCATCCATATAGGAAGTGATTTCAATTCAGCTATTTCCTTCTCAACCAATCTAGACCAAGGCTTAACTATAAACAATCTATTGGAAATGAACATTGAACCCATATCTAAAGATTTAACTTTATCCTCAGCAGATTTAAAATAAAAAATAAAATTGCTCTCACCATGAATAGTCATTTGAGTCTCACCTTTTGGTTTCCATGCCCGATTTACAACACTTCGAACCTAATTAAAAGGCAGTCTTCTACCCACAAAAGCTCCAATTACTTTGTCTTCACAAAGACGAATATCTTCTTCAAAAACCTCATAAGAAATATCCATGGATTTCTTAACATCCACCACTGAATACGAATAGAGTTCCATATCTGAAGAGATAACTGAATCTGTCTTCTTATCAAATAGAGACGACCAAGCAGCAGGAGAAACATTAGATCCAGTATCAGAAGAAACATTACCATGAGGAATTAAATAATTAGCATCCCCCATAAGAGAATCCCCTGATGGTAAGGAGGAGACCACCAGAGGAATTGAAGACAAATAAGATGGTCGTATCTCACCAGAGGAGATTCGAAGAGAAGAAGAAACCTAACCCTAAAATCGCCTCAAAATCTCCTTTGACTTTAGCCGTCTGAAATTGACTTTAGTAACCACTTCCCCACCTGATCAAAGTCAGTCTTTAGTAACTGTGTTATCCTTTATGAGTATTTAATGTTATGTGTACCCTTGATCTCGGTCTCTCAAACTACTTCTCCATTCCATAAGGCATCGTCTCCACGTGGTGTGCAGCTAACTTGAAGCAAATGAGAAATTTAAAGATTCTGATGATGTGTTTTAAGGGGCCCTTGCATCTTATCTCCTCATTCGTATGATTCTTCCATGTGGACGACGTATATTTTACCCACACAATTAGGTTTGGTACATTCCCCCAACACTAACTACTTCATTAAAAAAATATTTTTAATTAGGTCATGGTCACATAATAGTCTAAGGATTTTATTCTCGAACTACCTTATAACTAAGACCATTTTTCAAGTTTTTTTGGCCGGTGATGATCATATGATGTGTTTCGAATATGCTTAACAAGTCCTAAACTTTTAGCCAAGAGGACCTCTTATTGAAAAGGGGAGGGTACACTTACACCACCAACTATTTCGTTAAGGAACCTATAGACTACTTTCTTGTGTGAACTTCAATACAAGATTAAAGAAGACAAGAAAATATCCTTGGATCAGAGGGATTGATTAATGTACAACTTGCTTGTACTTTTAATTACAAAGATAAAATCAATATAATGCGAAAAATAAAAGTAAAGCGAGACACCAAAAATTTTGTTAACGAGGAAACCTGCAAGCTAACATTAAAATCCTAGGACCTCATCCAGTTTGAACACACACTGTATTAAGCAGCTATAAACACTAACCTATAATAATAATTTGGTCTAGAATGTAGTTGAGACTTAATAAACCCTCCAAGCTAATTTGATGCAGTTGTTCCCCTACGTCTCTTGATTCTCACATGAACCTATGACTTAATTATACTAATTGATGTCCTTTACAACCCTTGGAGTTTCTCCATAATTTGTGTGAAGACCAGCATTATCCCGCCTCAACCAGGATGCTTAAAGATTTCCTTTTGATACTAAATCAAGGATATAAATCACTTTGCTAAGGTTTATTCTCTTCGAGACACCTAATATTTTATCTACAAAAGAAACAACTAAAATTTAACCTTGAATAAATCTTATGTAAAGCGCACAAACATAATTTCAAAAGATAAGAGTTATAATCAATCATCTTTGTGGTTTTCTATCAAATCTGGATTTTATGTGTAATTCTTGAATGACTTTATATCATAAGAGAAGGATCTTAGAATACACAAGAATAATTAATCAATAGAAATAAAAATATAGGTTTTGATATTATCCTTCTTTCAAGATAGGTGAACCTGTGCTTTACGAATCCCAAGTGAAGTCTTTCAAATTCGAACCTAAGATCACGAAAATTCTTTAGGTTTAAAGGACAACCTTGCAACAAATACACAAGAGCGTAGGGATTAAGTTTTCAATGTTTCTAGTATCTCCAATTTATAGTGACAATCAAGGTTGGGTTGCTTAGGATTTAAGCAATGAATTTCTTACAATCCAAGTTAATTTTTAATTACCTAAACCAAGTCATTTTCTAAAATTATTTTGTTAGAAAGGATTGGGCTTGCACTAAGATTTTTTTCAGGGTTTTAAGTTTGTATACAATTATAAGCCCAAGTAAATTTGCATGAAAAGAATTACTACCAAAGGTAAGTTCAAACATGTTAAAGCATTGCTCAGTTAAACCCACCAAGCGCTGGTATGTCAAGGTTGATTGTCATATTTTAATATCAAAACTCAATTAGAGTCGCTTGATTAAGATTACTAGAGTCAACTTCATTTAGGTTAGACTATAAAGTCTAGGAATGTTGAGACATACAAGTATTACTCCGAAAACCTGAAAAACGCGAAGACGTATCGACTACAATGAAGACATCAACCTTCCACTCGAGGTTAATAATACTGACTTGACTTGTTTCCATTCCCGTCATTTCTTTCAAGTTGTTTAAGATTGAAAAAATAACATGCGAAGTTATATATGATACTCTAATAGTATACTTGGTCATATTATCACGAACAAAGTGTCAAGGAAGCATATATCATTTGTGCTTTGATATGGTATACTGAATTACGAAGTATAATGTTTATCTTTTGAACTTCGTAAAGGCGACATTGACATAATCTATGTAACTTGTTACTTGATTCTGTACTGGATATAGGTTTGATGTCATCATAGGAAACTATGTTTTATTACATTGGTTTAAAGGAAGTAGATATACGAACTTGTTTCGTAATCGAAAGGAAATCAATAGGTGTTTTGTCCCATTTTTATTTGAAGACCTATTAAGTGATCAGTTCGTACCTAAGGAGGGAATTAAGCTAGAACCGAACTTAACTTATGTTGAGAGTCAAGGTAGAACGATCCCTACCTATCTCGGGATATATGGTAGAACCGATCCTAGCTTTTGTTGGGAGTCTTGGTACAACACTACAACCGATCCCTAACTATATTGGGAGTCATGGTAGAATCGATCCTAGATTTTGTTGGGAGTCATGGTAGAACCTATCCCTACCTATATTGAGAGTCATGGTAGAATCGATCTTAGCCTATGTTAGGAGTTGTTAGAGTATTGCTCGGTCGAACTCGCAAGCGTTATTATCTCAAGCTTGATTTTCAAGTTTAGTTGATCAAAACTATAAGTATTGATTTCTAGTCTACTTATAGCTATGTCTCGGATTAGGATAGAATGTGTAGTTGAGCTTTAGACTTCACGTTGTTTACCGATTGAAGACGAAGATCTACTGAGGAGAGCTTGGAGGAGCTTCATCAACAAAAGGTATGTGGAGACATGGTAGGACTTGAAAGAAGCCTACGACTATGTCTAACTGCAAGTGCACAGTGTCACAATGTAACACAGGGCAAGCACAGGTCGATCCACAGGGACAAGGTGGGTGTAGCTTGGAAACTATGGTCTCACTTAAACTGATTCTAAACAAGAAAGAGTAACCAAAATGGGGGTTGTTTTGATGTCGATACGACGAAGATGATTGATAGTAACAAAAACAGTAAAGTAATATGCAAAGAAAGTAAATAGAGCAAATGATGAGAATGGTACTAGGGCCTTTGAGTCCACCACTAACTTACACTAGTTATTCTGCTCATAACACTAACCTTGTCCTTATATCTGATAACAAAAGGGATGTCAATCCTCTGTATATCTAAGGTCACCTTGATATGAATGATTCAATCACAACTAAGGTATTTCTCCTAAGCATTAACTGTCTTTTCAGGGAACAGCTAATCAAAAAATCAATATATGGGATTAAGTATGAGTTGTAGTTCTTCAGCACAGTATTATTCTAACTACAATGGATACATGGCATACACTGTGAAAGTAAAGTACTGAAGTCCTAAGATTGAATTTTATTCTAAAAAAATTAAGCACAACAAGGTTACTGCCATTAACAGGAATAACTAGTAGCAAACTAGGGCTTCATATAAACCCTAGCAGGTGAATTTAGGACATGATGAAGATGATGAAATCAAACATGAACTACTGCTTGGTGCACTGGCTAATCCGGGCATACCCCCCCACACACAATACCCTCTTCTATTTATACCCAAAATTAGGGTTCTTAACAGTTTCCCCCAAAATTCCCAAATTAGGGTTTACATTGAAAATTAAAATTTAAAGCTCACTCGTCTCTGCTTTTGTTATCTCCCCCTCGACCCATGTCTTGTCTTCCTTCTCTTCTACTCCTCCTGCTCCAATTATCTCTTATGATGCTCTAATTGTTTCCTAACTCGAGTTGTTTTATTCACCCCAAACCTAGGGTTCAGTGGTTGTGAGATGAGTAAAAGAACTAGGATAGGGAGATGGTGGAGATGTTTGGAATGATTTGATGGAGATGGTGGCAGTGAACATCGGGGTCTGGTGGTGGCAGGATATGGTGGTGAAGGAGTTGCAGGTCTGTTGGTCGGGGAAGAAGGAGAAATTTGGGAAGAAGAGGAGAAGTCGATGGTTTTGGGAGAAGATATTTGGTGCTAGGGTGTTGAGAGGGTGTAGCAAATTCGATGTCCAGCGAAGATGATACGTTGGATGATCACATCTGGATTGAATTGAACAGCTAAGATGGAACAAGCTTGCAGCGACCATTGGATGCGTGATACAACAATTCTGACGACTTAGATTGGAGTTAGGTACTATGATGTTTGACATGAGCTTCAAGATTTGATGCTCGGTGATGAGGCGAACGTTGGATGATGTGATGGATCCAATCTGACGGCTCTCATGGAAATGGGTATGGATATTGGAAATGGATTTGGGTAAGGGTTTTGGGCCTTGGGTATGCCAAGCCTAAATCTTCTTTAAGGACAATTCTTCCTCTTCAAGCCCACTTTTAATTGATCCGGATCTTGCAAACATCAATCTTTGCTGCCTTTCTGCGGGAGTCTTTGTCGTTTCTTTGCTCTTTTCGCTCCGTGAGTTAACCAGGCTTTATTTAGTACCTAAAAATGCAAAATTAATTGAGAAAAGTATTTATTCTTGAAAACAACGAAAACACAGAATATGGGATAAAATGGAGCGTTAGTGCACAAATGATGAGTTAAATGCCAATAAAAAGGTGCAAATATATACAATATTTGGCACTCATCAAATACCCCCAAACCTGAATTTTACTTGTCCTCAAGTAAAACAAAACTAAGAAAATCCTACCTATATCACTGTCGCTGGTCTCTCGATTGCATTTAGCGAATGCAATAATCCTTTTAAACCACTAAGTGTCCCTAGTGGACGAGTTGAAGTCTCGTGAAGGTTTGCTTAGAACGTACCTACAAAGTTCTAGGACAAAATATAAGCTCAGATTCCATGAAATGTGACATGTGCAAGACAGTAGAAGCTCACAGCAAAATGGAGATGTCAATCTATCTATCAAAGGCACAATCCTAGCAATGATAACAAATAAAGACATGTGATAAGAGTGTAAAGTGTATCTACACATGTGTAAAGAAAGATCGGATGTTATGACTACTAATCACCAAGAGATAGTTTCTCAGGCTAAGAACCGAGGTCGAAATCTAGCTAGCTGTCCGGACTTTACGAGAATTGTGAATGAGTTGGAGGTATTTCACAATTACTCGCGTTGTACATCAATGACATACACCCTTCCTTGCTTATAACACAAAAACACAAAAGATCACTCTTTACATGACTCTTATTTACATTGACTACTCATTTTTATTTTTGGAACAAGAGAGGATGGAATTGATAAATACTTGATTTTTTTTTTTTTTTTGAAAAAAATATTTACAACATGGTAACTCTTTTGATACATAAGCAAAAAGAAACAAAAAATTACATGACACTTTGCAAGAGGTAGCCCTTTTTGATGCACCCAGTTAAATTCGATGGTTGTCTTTCTTAATGTAACCTCCACCTTCTATACCAAACAACCAAAGAACAAGCTAGTCAAGTTTCATTCAGTATTCTAAATTGATTGGCAATCGTGACTTCCGGTAGAACACCTCAAGGATGAGGCTATACATGTATTGGTAGATCGTGCGCGTGCAAGTTTCTTATCACTATGTGTGCTGGAATCAGGGTGCCTAAATATTTAGACTAAGAATCCTTATGTTTACATACATGCACAAGAGTCAACATTTCAAGGTAAATGAGCTCCATTTTTATGTTTTTTTTTTTCGAATTTTTTAATTTTTTATTTTGATTTTTTAATTTATTTTTTTTTCAAAAAGAAAGAGTTATGTTTTCAATTATAGCATGTTATCAAAGTATCTACTTTTCACCCCCAAACCTAAACTAAACATTGTCCTCAATGTTTCAAAAGATAAACATGATTATAACACATACCATGAGAACGATGCTAAGTGTATAAAAAGGAAAGAGATTACCGGATATTGGCGAAAGCAAGTTTTGAACTCCATTATTCAAGGCAAAACCCAACAGTAACTCAACTGAATTCACATTGGGTTAGCACAATATATACAAGAAACATATGATTCCACTAAACATTACCTACCAGGTTATATACAAACAATTCACTATATACATACAGTCTAAAGAGTTGAGGATCAACCCAAAAGACAAAGTGTTGAAACATAGACAGTTTCAAACAACTAAAATTGGACTGAAATGGGAGTGAGAGTGAAAAACCGAATGAATCACCCCTAAACCTGAATTTTTCAACAGATTTATTTTTAAGCACAAAATCTAGCAATTTTGGGGGTTCAGGATTCACAAGGTCTAACTCAAAATGGACTTTTTGTGGGATGGTCAGAGAAATTAATTCCAACTGTGGCTCTTTAAAAATGTTGTATTTTGATGCAAAATAGTCCAAAAGGACTTGGGAGGCACACAGTTCCAATCCTAGGTTGGGAATTTTCAGAAAAGTTGGTTTAAAAGTTTTGTTACAAACCAAATCTAGGTTGGGTGGAATAATCTCAATATGCGATTTAGGTAAGAAAGTTGGTACTTCTAAGTTATTTTCATGGATAAGATCAATAGTACCAACACATACTTCCCCTAAATCAGAAGTAAATCATGCTCACATTCATCGAACAAAACATCAAGACCTAAATCGGTATCATGATTGTCCGTAGTACTCAAATCAACATCGGAAGAAATAACATTTTGTGACTTAGGCAAGGAATCAGACACATCAAATTTGTTTTCATGCATAGGATCTTAGTGTCAACAGAAGATTCAACATTACCTAAGTCATGCTCTTCACAGGATAACTGCACAATATCTAAATCAGTAGCCTCATCACATGTATTTGGAATACTAGAAGAAACATCATTCATGAAGGTCGGGGCAGAAAAGCCTAATGTATTTGAACCCAAAGGTTCCATAACATTTTCAGCATAGACATGTTCTTCTAACATAACATCATCATCACAAATACATGAAAATCCTACTTTGTCAAAACCATTAGTGTTTTTCGTCCATACATCTGCCTCTAAAATAGATGAATATGGATTGACATTTTCAGCAATAGGATGTGAAACACTATATCCAGAATTAAGCTCATTGGGAAAATCAACATCTGACTCATGGTGATTACCCATATCATGTGGCATGGTCCTAGTTTCCCTATAGGTTTCCCACTGATGGGTTTTCTCTGCAACTTCAGCTAGAAATGACCATGCATCGTCAACAGTTTTATCAATGAACTCACCATTACACATAGATTCAACCAAGGCTCGAGACTTAAAGTCTAGTCCCTCATAAAGAATGGCGACCAGTCTCCACTTCTCAAGGCCATGGTGAGGACACTCAAACAACAAATCATTAAACCGTTCAAAATAATGAAAAAGTGTCTCTCCATCTAACTGGACAAAACAATTAATACTTTGACGAATAGAGATGGTCCTATGATGGGGAAAGAACTTTTTGACAAATTGATTTGTGAGTTGGTCCCAAGTGGTGATTGACTGCGGTCTCAGACTGTAAAACCATGTTTTAGCCCTTTCCTTTAAAGAAAATGTAAACAAACGCAATTTCAAAGAGTCTTCAGACATATAGTCAGGTTGTATATCCCGGACAATTTGTTCAAACTCTCTTGCATGATTATAGGGATTCTCAGAATCGAACCCTCGAAATATAGGAAGTATTTGTATCATGCTTGCGTTTAGTTCAAATGGGCCATCAGTCTGGGGTAAGACGATACATGATAACTGACTTATTCTGTTAGAGTACATGTATTCATGGAGACTACGGGGTTTATTCACATACTCTCCCATTGTTTTCAGAAAAAATTGGTTTTGATGGGTTTTGAAATTTTTTGGATTTGTTGGGTTTTTAAAAGAAAATTTGGTTTGAATGTGGGAGAAAATTTTTGGTTATTGGGAGCAAATTTGGTTTTAAAATTGGGAGCAAGCCCACATTGGTGGAGCAAAGCTTTGGTTATGAATTAGGAGCAAAATTTAGGTTTGAATATGGGAGAAATTTTTGGTTTTGTTGGGTTTTGATACTTTTGGTTTCAAAATGGGAGAAATTTGAGCAAGGCCAACTTTTGGTTTTGAAAAGAAGCCCAAAAGATTTTTTGAAAACTTTGAACTATTGGGTCTTTAAAAATTTGTACTTTGAAGCCCAATGTTGGGAGTTGGAAAGAAGCCCTGGTTTTGAAGCCCACTGTTGGGTTTTGAGAAGTGGGTTTTAAAAAGTTTTGTTCCAATGGGTTTTGAAACTTTTGGTTTCAAATTTGAAAGGGAAGCCCACAGTTTTTGTTTGGAGACTTTGGTTTTGAGGCCCAGTTGGGCTTTTAAAAACTATTCAAAATTTCAATTTTCAATTTAAAACAAGCCCACAGGTAATTAAAATTACAAACCCAACAGAAAATGGAAGCCCACAATTTGGGTTCTCTTAATGGGTTTAGGCTTACCTTTTGCGAGGGAAGCCCAGTTGGGCTTTGGTCCCTTTGTGTTTGTTGCAAAAGCCCAGTTGGGCTTGGTTCAAATTCTGTGCAACTCCACAAGCAGCTCCAGTTGGTTCACAACTTCTACTCCAACAGCACCAGCCCAGCCCAGCATATCAGCAAGGCGGTCAGGCTTCAGCAACAGACCCAGCAGGGTATTTGGACTACCACACCCAGTAAACTGGGTTAGATTTGGATGATTTCTGCCTCAGCCCACAACTATTGTTCATCTCCCTTCCAACTTTGACAACAGCACCACAGGTTCAGGCTTCACAGCAGCACAACAAGAGAAGCACAACAGCAACAGAAGATGTTGCTCCACAATAGGTACCTGCTGGCTCAGAAGAGAAGATCAGTCTCTTTGAAGCAAATGGGTGGAGCAAAGAAGCAATGAGGAAAAACAGCAAACAATAAGTGATGCAAGATGCAGGAATGCACTATGCAAGAATGCTAAGCTAGGCAGTAGCAGGAAAGCAATGCAGTATGCAATATGACAGATAATGAAGTTATGCTAAAACGCAAGAATGCAAAGAGAAAGAGTAAGATGAAACAGCAAACTAGCAAAGATGACAACAAACTAGCAAGATGCAGAAAATGAGAGAAACAACACAGCTCCGCTACCGAGTCCCCGGCAGCGGCGCCAAAAACTTGGTAGGACTTGAAAGAAGCCTACGACTATGTATAACTGCAAGTGCACAGTGTCACAATGTAACACAGGGCAATCAAAGGTCGATCCACAGGGACAAGGTGGGTGTAGCTTGGAAACTATGGTCTCACTTAAACTGATTCTAAACAAGAAAGAGTAACCAAAATGGAGGTTGTTTTGATGTCAATACGACGAAGATGATTGATAGTAACAGAAACAGTAAAGTAATATGCAAAGAAAGTAAATAGAGCAAATGATGAGAATGGTACTAGGGCCTTTGAGTCCACCACTAACTTACACTAGTTATTCTGCTCATAACACTAACCTTGTCCTTATATCTGATAACAAAAGGGATGTCAATCCTCTGTATATCTAAGGTCACCTTGATATGAATGATTCAATCACAACTAAGGTATTTCTCCTAAGCATTAACTGTCTTTTCAGGGAACAGCTAATCAAAAGATCAATATATGGGATTAAGTATGAGTTGTAGTTCTTCAGCACAGTATTATTCTAACTACAATGGATACATGGCATACACTGTGAAAGTAAAGTACTGAAGTCCTAAGATTGAATTTTATTCTAAAACAATTAAGCACAACAAGGTTACTGCCATTAACAGGAATAACTAGTAGCAAACTAGGGCTTCATCTAAACCCTAGCAGGTGAATTTAGAACATGATGAAGATGATGAAATCAAACATGAACTACTGCTTGGTGCACCGGCTAATCCGGGCATAGCCCCACACACACAATACCCTCTTCTATTTATACCCAAAATTAGGGTTCTTAACAGTTTCCCCCAAAATTCCCAAATTAGGGTTTACATTGAAAATTAAAATTAAATCTCACCCGTCTCTGCTTTTGTTGTCTCCCCCTTGACCCATGTCTTGTCTTCCTTCTCTTCTACTCCTCCTGCTCCAATTGTCTCTTATGATGCTCTAATTGTTCCCTAACTCGAGTTGTTCTATTCACCCCAAACCTAGGGTTCAGTGGTTGTGAGATGACTAAAAGAACTAGGCTAGGGAGATGGTGGAGATGTTTGGAATAATTTGATGGAGATGGTGGAAGTGAACATCGGGGTCTGGTGGTGGAAGGATATGGTGGTGAAGGAGTTGCAGGTCTGTTGGTCGGGGAAGAAGGAGAAATTTGGGAAGAAGAGGAGAAGTCGATGGTTTTGGGAGAAGATATTTGGTGCTAGGGTGTTGAGCGGTTGTAGCAAATTCGATGTCCAGCGAAGATGATACGTTGGATGATCACATCTGGATTGAATCGAACGGCTAAGATGGAACAAGCTTGCGGCGACCATTGGATGCGTGATACAACAATTCTGACGGCTTATATTGACATGAGCTTCAAGATTTGATGCTCGGTGATGAGGCGAACGTTGGATGATGTGATGGATCCAATCTGACGGCTCTCATGGAAATGGGTATGGATATTGGAAATGGATTTGGGTAAGGGTTTTGGGCCTTGGGTATGCCAAGCCTAAATATTCTTTAAGGACAATTCTTCCTCTTCAAGCCCACTTTTAATTGATCCGGCTCTTGCAAACATCAATCTTCGCTGCCTTTCTGCGGGAGTCTTTGCCGTTTCTTTGCTCTTTTCGCTCCGTGAGTTAACCAGGCTTTATTTAGTACCTAAAAATGCAAAATTAATTGAGAAAAGTATTTATTCTTGAAAACAACGAAAACACATAATATGGGATAAAATGGAGCGTTAGTGCACAAATGATGAGTTAAATGCCAATAAAAAGGTGCAAATATATACAATATTTGGCACTCATCAAGACAAAAACTTATCTATCACTCAGAAGTCTATTCTATTCTATCTCCTAATGAGACTAAGTCGTATAGATATATAGACTTTTATATTATACGCATTTGATATTTCGAGCTGAGTTTAACTCCCTTATCTATTTCTCGAAATGTGTGTTCGAAGATTTTTGCTTTAGCTACGTTCATCATATTCTTGACGAGTTTAGTTGGAAACAATTTATTTATTGGAAACTAAATAATAAGTCAAAAGATGATCATGTGAAAATTTCCTTGAAACATCTTACATTATTTGTGTGAGACAATCATTTGATGTCAACTCGGAAAGTTTTGTATTGATCATTCGATCACTTGAAAATTACTTATAAGCTAATAGTTTGTGTGAGACAGCTATTGTCATCTTCTAAGGATGTTTCAATGATTGAAATGGGAGTTTAGAACAAAAATCTTTGTCTGGATACATCATAGTATGAGTACCTAGTATGCAAACTTTTTTGGTATGATTCAGGTCTGGGAACCTTGTTCGCATACCTAGTATGCGAACGGTTTTAAATATTAAAGTCTGGTAACCAAGTTTGCATACCAGTATGTGAACGGTTCTACCTGAGTTAGGGTCCGGGAAAATAGTATGCATACTCGTTTACAAACTGCTGGACAAGACCGAAGTCCGGAAGCTATAGTTTGCGTACCTGTTTGCAAACTTAGTGGTTTAAGTTCTAAAATCAGTTAAGCATGTTTTTCATTCATGAAAAAATATATTTATGAATTAAGGAATGCAATCTTTGCAAACCGTGGTTTAATGTTCATGAATTGATTCTTACGAATCAATCCGATTTTGATTCAATTGGTTCATATATATTTATGTGAAATAGTGAACATTTGAACAACTCTACTTGAAACACAATTAGATTCATTTGATTATTTTTCATGATTGATTGATCATCATAGTTGATCTAGATGTGTTAGATGAATGTGGTTAAGAAAAAAGTGTTCATATGGGTAACTTCGGTTAACTGTTATTGAGCCAACTCAATATACACGTTTAGGTACGATTACCATATCTAAATAAAGGTATATTTCATTTATGTGTAACAAGCTTATAGCATCTAGCGGTGGAGAGATATTGCTTTGGATTTAAGCAGGCTTAGCTTGAATCTTAAATCAGGTTTTCATCTAATGGTGAATATTGAATGCTTTGTTATTAAGCTATCTTAGCTTTTATTGAAAGAAAACCCTGATTTGAAAGACTATATAAGGAAAAACTCTAGCAACTGGAAAACCTAATGACGACACTTTTCTGTGTCCTAAGTGCGACTAGAATCGATTCTCCTTTAACCTAGGTTTTTCCAAAACCATTATAGGTTAACGACTTGAAGACTTCATATGGGATTCGTGAAGACAGACCCAGCTATTTTCTTTATAGTTGCGTGTTTTGATCTTACTTGTTCTATCGTATTGAGTTTTATCTTCTCTAAGATTTACTCAAGATTTATCTCAGATAGATAAGATATAAAAAGTAATCACAAAGCTCTTTGTCTGATTCTTTATGATTCTGCAATAACTTATTCTACTACCATATCGATAAGTAATTGTGAGGTGATTGATATTTCTAGGCTACTCTTCAGGAGTATAAGTTATCAATTGCTTTCTGATCACCTTGATTTATCAAAAGATAGAACAAAATTTTATAGGTACTTCTATGGGAGACAGAATTATCTATCAGAATAGACTTATTTGTGGTAGATAAATTTGTTTATAAGTCTTCGACTTTGGGTCATAGCAACTCTTAGTTGTGGGTGAGATCAGCTAAGGGAATCAAGTGCGCAAAATCCGACGTGGTTCTAGAGGCGTAAGGAACGCGACTGTACCTTTATCGGTGTGAGACTTGGTTAGGGCTCAACTATATTCCAGTCCGAAGTTAACTTATAGTAGGCTAGTGTCTGTAGCGGCTTAATACAATGTGGTGTTCAAATATAGACTAGGTTCAGGGTTTTTCTGCATTTGGGGGTTCCTCGTTAACAAAACTTCCGGTGTCTGTGTGAGTTTTGAATCAGGAGTAACGGTAGAACCGGTCCCAACAGCAAACCGATTTTCGATATTCACGTATACTTTAGGGTTTGTGTGAGTTTTGAATTAGGATTTGCTAGATAGGAAAGTTCTAGATGTCGACATAATTTGAACATGTGCATAATTCTTATTGTTGATTGTTCAAAGATATTCCTTGATACTCAAGGTGATTCCAAACCAAAACATTGGAAAGTCTTTTGATTAAGATTTTCGAATTATATGTTTTTGATTTTCTAGAAATCAAAACATATCTCCAGAAAAGCTATATTAGTCAAGTGCTAAACTAATATTAGAAATTTTCTAGGAGAGATTTTGGAATTACATGTTGGATATTATTTGTAAATATGAAAACCGAAATTAGGTACTTTATTGCATATCTTGAGAATCTTTTCGGTTTTGAAATTTCCTTGTTGTCCAAACATTTTTGGTCTTTAAATAATGAATTTTGTTCTTCTTACAAACCATCTTTAGACAGGAAAACTTCATCTTATTGTTGTTTCTGGTGGAGCCGATTAATAGTATTACTTGTAATACTATTCCGGAGAGGAGGGTATCCTAGTTAGGCGAATTTCTTACGTCCGCTCGTTTAAAGACTTATGTGGGATCAAGATAGTCTTGATTGTACCGTTGGTGGGAAACTAGGTAGTTGCGTTTTTATTTTAGTTTTTGATTATTGATTTGATTGACTAACGTTTGTTGAACCTTTGATTGTACCTAGTTTATTATTCTTGAGAACCTTCTCTTCTGACATAAGGTTACTCAAACTAGATCAAACGATTTACGGGATCCTCAGAACTTTTTTCTGATATGAAGACAAATTGTGATTATTTATTGTTAACATACTTCATTCTGTGTGTGATCGATCATAAGTGGAATCAAGTTTTCAGTGCAGGTACCATTGAAGACAATTGAAAATTTGAAGACAAGAAGATTTTTCTTATTGGTTTTTCATCTTATGATATTTTTGCACACACCTTGATCGGTTGGGATCCGACTAAAATCTTATATATCTTTGGTAGATTTGATCAAGTAGTCGTATAGATCAGCAACTATCATTTGGTGGTATTCTTCAATATCCGAATCGGATAGCTTGTGAATCTAGATCTGATTATTTCGGATCTTGATTGATCTAACCCCTATAAAGTAGTTTACTTGTTAAAAGAAAGATCCTTTCTCAAATTCTCAACTTTATTCAAATATTAATAGAGTGATTTACCAAACGGCTTTGTCCCGTTACTGTTTGCAAGACGATCAAAAGGAGTTGAGTGCTAAAGAATTTACATCGGTAAAGCAACTCAAGATAGTGGTTTCTGTCTTGGGATTCACGTGCGTTAACTTGATTCCACTGAGGGAACTAATTAAATAACTAGAGGTAGATTACTTGGTCTCAACTATAAGAAGTTGGCTTTGTTCTTTGTATAGCAGTTTAATTCTGAGAGTATTCAAAAATGGACAACGTCCCAGGGTTTTTCTGCATTTGCAGTTTTCTTGTTAATAAAATATGGTTGTGTGATTTACTCTTACTTTCCGCAATTATAATTGTTTTATTATAATTAAAAGCAGCTACACTAGTACGTTAATCCAAGGCACTTGATAGGGATGCTATAGTATATCGGTTTTATACCAAAACTATTATCAAGTGTATACCTTGTTGTTGTTTTTTCTCGACTTCTTTGTTTATAGACGATGACACAAGGTATCAGACGTATAGGTTGATATCGAAAAGATTATGGTGTACTTGGTACCCTAAATTTGGTTTATGAATTCGAACCAATATCCAACTGTATAACCGAAATCTTCATGGATAACTCAATATTATCTATCACTTAACTAATATATATTTCTAGAGATATGTTTTGATTGCAGGTAAAACAAAACATATTAATTTCTAAAATCTCAAAAAGAATCTCTACTATTTCGGTTTGGGATCTCACCTTGAGTATCAAAGATTATATTTGAACAATTAAGAATTAGATTTCAGCACATGTTCAAATTACTCACTATGTCGACATCTTGAACTTTATTATTTTGCAAACCCAATTTTCAAATCACACAAACCCTAATGTGTATGCGACTTTTAAAAATTGGATTTGCCTATTGGGACTGGTTCTACCATGATACCTAAAACAAGTTAAGATCGTTTCTACGTTGACTCCCACTATAGGTAGGGATCGGTTCTACCTTGACTCCCAACATAATCTAGGATCGTTTCCACCTTGATTCCCTATATAGGTTAGGATCGGTCCATCCTTAAGATCTTCAATGAAAACCGAGCCCATCAATCCTTTTGATTTCCATTAGACTACGGAACAAGTTTGTACGTCTACTTCCTTAAACTTATGTAATTAAACATAATTTTCTAAGTATGAAATCAAGCCTATGTTCACTACACAATCTAATAACGAGTTACAAAGATTATGTTGATGTAGCAATTACGAAGTCTAAAAGATAAGTATTATACTTCGTAATTCAATATACCAATATAAAGCACTTATCAGTATTGTATATATTTTTCCTTTACACTTTGATCACAATATATGATGATCAAGTCTATTATACTAGATTTCCACATATATAACTTTGCATGGTATGTTTTGAATCACAAACGACTTGAAAACTTAAGATATAAAAATGGAAACAATTCAAGTCATGTATTACTAATTAACCTCAAGTGGAAGGATGATGCTATTGTCGTTTTCGATACATCTTCGGAATCTTCAGGTCTTCAAAGTAATATTTGTATGTCTCAACATTTCAAGACTTTCCAGTTTATCCTAACGAAGTTGACTCTAGGAATCTAATCAAACGACTCATGAGTATTGATATTAAAATACAACAACCAACCTTGAAATACTAATTCTTGGTGGGTTCAATCGAGTAATGCTCTAACAAAATATATACATTAGGTTGAACACAAGCGCACCTTATTTTCCTTTAAAGTTTTAGGTTAACAAACTTTATTCTTAAGTTCGTCAACTTAAGTAAATGAAAATCATTAGTAGTAGGCTGTTCTTCGGAAATATAAGTCAGGTGCATCAATTGGGTCATGTTCACCTTGATTTATTAAAAGACAGAACAAAAACTCGTATATCTGCGTGAGATATATTTATCTATTCAATAGACTTTTCTGTGTGAGACAGATTTATTTATCAAGTCTTCGACTTTGGGTTATAGTAACTCTTCGTTGTGGGTGAGATCAGCTAAGGGAATCAAGTGCGCAAAACCTGACGTGGTTCAAGAGGCGTAAGGAAAGCGACTATACCTTAATCAGTGTGAGATTGGTTAGGGATCAACTACATTTCAGTCCGAAGTTAACTTGTATTAGGATAGAGTCTATAGCGGCTTAATACAGTGTGGTGTTCAAATCTGGACTAGGTCCCGAGGTTTTTATGCATTTGCGGTTTCCTCGTTAACAAAATTTCTGGTGTCTGTGTTATTTCTTTTCCGAACTATAATTTTTTATATAATTGAAATACAATAGGTTGTGCGTAGTTCAATCAATTGGTGAATCCAACCTTTGGTTTTTGATTGAAATTGATTGACGCTTGGTTATTGGTCTTTGGTACCATCCAAGTTATTTCTCATATTAATCCGGCTCACAGATTTCTATCTTTTCGATTGCAGATTGATTTGAGAAATTGAGATACAACTCTTGGATGTATTTTCCTTGATTGAGTTTGACTGTCTAGTTGATTCTCTTGGAAGTATATTGGAGTTAGTCCATACAGATTGCTTAAATGAAATGTTGGGTGTGGTTGTTAGACCTCCGCTTTTTCAGATATCAGTGAATTAATTCTGTGGAATAAGAGTCATTTCCGAGGAATTTGGTGGAGGCACGATTTTTTTTTTAATGTAATAAACAACTTAAAACTTGAAACATGATTGGTTCTGTAGTATAATACCTGAAGATATATACGAGTATAAAGATTTATTTTTTAAATTAAATAAATTTCTCTCGTATGGAAGAAAAAAGTGATGTATATTTTAGTAGCCATTTGCTTATGTGAAAGTTGGGTTTTTTTTTTTTTTTTTGATGAAAAATGAAGATATATTAATCAAGAAATATAGTACAACATGTTCAATATCTCATTTTTGTCAAAGACATTAGAATTAACACTAGATTTTAAAATCTTGTGCTGAATATGGGAGAACATGTGTCGAAGATGTTTTACTCGAGCTTCTTTAGCAATGTGGTCCGCCGCTGAGTTATATTTCCTGTTTATATACTTTACCTGGGCCTGCGGAAGGTTTTCCACAATTGAATTCACTTATTAAATTGTATTGTCCACGCACCAAGGAGCATCTTTGCAAGACTTGTTGATCGTCTCCGCCAATGTTAAGCAATCTGTTACTATTGAGACAGTGGATAATATATTTTCACTTAACCAATAAGATGCCTTTAGCAAAGCTTTTGATTCTGCATGAAAGGCTGAAGTATCCCACTCCGAACCAGCTTCAATATACATAAAGGTTTCATTGTCCACAGAATAAAGTAAAAAGGCGTATCCCATGGTCGAATCATCTTTTTTGAAAGCCGCGTCAATAAATATTATCCAATCCGAAGATATGTCTGACCAATTCTCTTTAGATGTATTTCTTCTTTCTTTCTTCATTGATTTTTGGATCCTTGCATGAGAATTCTGGTTCAGGAATTTCTTAATTTGTTCCATAAGGTGAATCGGGTTCGGATTTATTTTCTTAAAAACAACCGAGCATCTATGTTTCTAAATGAACCAGGATATCGTAACTATTTTATCCGATAATTGGGGTGAACTCTTGGTCCGTGATCCACTCTTTTATCCAATTTTTTATGGAATCCGAGTTAATTCTAGTGTTCACTGCTTCTAGGGAAAGTCGGTATACAATTTAATGTGAAAGTCGGTTTACAATCTAATGTTGGAAAATAAGTCCACATAATTATCATTTACCAAGTATATCCTTCATTAATTTCGATAGTCCTAATTTATCAAATAAAAAATTGGTTGACATGGTTGTTCTCACCTTATTTCATAATTTCTACACCAATCTTCTTATAAAACCCAAACGATAACGAATTTAAAGCTAGCTTTCTTGTGATATGTTCCTCTTATAAAGCTCGACATTTATGCCAAAAAATTAGCACATTCTGAAATGTATAACACTACCCTCTACTACTTTGAAAATCAACCATTGGAAATTAATGGTCGAAATTTAACATTGGTAAATGGCGAGTTTTGAGATCTCGGAATGTCCAAACATTTGGTAGAAATGTAGAGCTTTGTAAAAGGAACTTTCAACACTCTCTGGAATAAAAATCTCTTAAATCATTCTCTCTCTCCCAAGGAAAACATTGAAAAACTCTAGTCATTTACGCCCTTTTTCTGGTTCTTTTTTTGCTCAGATTTGTTTCATCATCTACATCAAAATATCACCCCTATTCATTTTCTTTTCTCTTGAATTTCTTATTTTTGATAGTTTTAGGTTTATTTTTATTTTCAGTTTAGATCTAATCCTTTAAATTTTGTGGTGTTGGTGGATGACCTTCTTAGAATCAAGGATTTCTTCATCACCCTCGCCCTCATCTACATATTCTTCAACAACAACAATGGTACTCAGTTTCAATTTGGAGATTACGACACTGTCCGACAGCATCTGACTGAATCAGATACCGATTTTGACACCGTTTTCATGCTGATTCCGACACTATTTGATTGATTCAGATACCAATTCTAGCAGTATCTGACCGGTTCAAGTACATATGATATCTTACTTTATTTTGAACCTTGAGAAATGGTTGGATCTTTTAAACGATCCTAACACTTTTCCTAAACGCGTATTTGTTAATAGGTTTGACCTTATTTCCAAATCGCGAATGAACATTTGATCTTGCTACGATACCTTTATTACCTTTAATTCAAATTCAGGAAATGGTTAGAATTCAGCTGAAGAATTTGTATTACAACTCTTTGATTAGCTTTGACTTTGATGATTGTAATAGATAAATTATTGTGTTCACTTAATCCTATAACAGATCCGATCTTAGATTTTTATTTGAAAGATATCAAATTTTCATTTCGCCTTTTAAGGATATAATTTTAATTTAAAAAAATATATCTCAAAATGTGTAATTTTAATTCGGAAAAATAAATCTCAAAATGTGTAAAACACCAAAAGGATTGGAAAAATTGCAATAGCCTTTCGCTCATTACTTCGGTCATATTAAAACCACCGTCAACTGAATATATGATTCTGATGATGATCCATATTAACTAAAAGTTTGTTTGTAACATAAAATATTCTCACACAAGGGTCGCACAAACCGCCCAAAAGAATCCTTCCACAAAAAACAATTAAAAAAACTCAAAATATCTACTTTAATACCTACGTGTCAGCCCCATCCACCACAGATTCGTCTCTTCCCCATTAAAATCTTCATTTAAAATCTCCCCATCACCATCAACGTCACCATCTTCATCTTCTTTCTTATGTTCTCAACTGTTTATCTCTCTAAATTTTGCCGACGTGACGTCATATTCAGAATCAAACACACGTGCCTCTAGAAGGGCCTATCCGTCTTTCAGTCCATTATCACTGCCTGTATAAATACTTGTTGCTCCATCGCCCTGATATTATAGCTTCAAACCACAAAAAATTCTCTCGAGTTTCTCCTTCTCTCTCAAACCCAGTACCTATTAAACCGGTTACTTTTACACAGACCAAGAACCATGCCTAAGAAGATATACCCAAACTCAACAACAACAGCAGCAGCAGCAACAGAATCTACAAGAATTCCGAAACAAATATCAGACAAACAACAGGTGGAGGTACTAACAGTATGGAAAAAATCACTTCTCTTTAACTGTAACGGTTTTACCGTTTTTGATACAAATGGAAATCTTGTGTTCCGTGTGGATAATTATCGAGCTGGGAATAAAACGGAAATCTTTTTAATGGATGCCTCAGGAAAAACTCTTCTTACCATCCGTCGTAAGGTGAGATTAAGTTTTTGTAGTTTGTTTGTTTGTTTGTTTGCTTACATGGGGCTATATTTGTTTGAATGGGGTCTAATTTTTTTGTTAATTTTGTTCACAGAAATTGAGTTTAACAGATAACTGGATGGTATTTGACGGAGAAACTTCAGTTAATCCAAGATTTTTGGTGAAAAAACCCGTGAATTTCTTGACAACGAAGGACCTAGCTCACGTGATATCCTGCCAAGGTAACAGTAAGGAGCTTATGTATGAAATTATCGGATCGTACGCACAACGGTGTGTGGCTGTGTATGACAGCGAGAAAAGACTTGTAGGTGAAATTCAAAGAAAAGAAGCTAAAGCAGGTGTAACATTTGGTGGTGACGTATTTAAGCTGATAGTGCAACCTGAGTTTGATCAAGCTGTTGCTATGGCTCTTGTTATATTAATGGAGCAGATGTTTGGCTTGAAAAGATCGAGCAGTTTAGGTAGATTAGGTTGATTAATGAAGCGTTATAGTTGTTGCTGGATTGTGGCTCCGTGGATTATGATTTACAACCCATCTGGATTGTCAGGTGAGGAAAATGTTGCACAGCACAAGCTCGTTGATTAGAAAAGAGATATTTTATGAAAACAGATAGCAATGAGTTTTGGAAGCCTAGAATCCCCAACTCAGTCATGCTAGTATGTGGACCTGGCGACGGCGGCAATCCAAACAATGAGAGCTTCACTGCTAACATCTGATAACATGGAGAAAGGGTTTTTTTAGCTGTACCTTTGTAAAGATGTTTCTTATACTCTTTTCTTCACATTTTACTTTAAAGTTGAGACCTTTTCTTTTCGTGATGGTAGTTTTGTCTAGTCTTTTTTCTCCCTTAAAAGTTTTAGCAACTCATTTTCTGTGAAATCATAAATTTTCTAATTAATCAAATAAATTGAGTGTACCGAAAAAAGAAAAGAGACAGAAAAAGTATATGCTTAACAACATGAGATGAGCCAAACACCACAACCGGCCTATCATGCTCTCCTGTAGTTATGCTAAAAGATAAGGAACTACTTCATTAAAGGATGGGAGTTAACTGGATCCTAGTGAGTAGTAACGCTTTCAGCACTGGTCCAGATTTTAATAGCACTGGCGTCCCATGTGAAAAACATCTGGAAATTGATGCGATATGCATTATACTTTTGTGGCCAGTGTGGAAAGAAAGAAATTAAACAAACCTTCTGAGGCTACACCTTAAGAGGTGAGGACCGTGAGGTGAAGAGTTTGCTGGCTAATTCATGCTATTGGATCACGCTGCAAATTGCTTTAGGATGTGACCCTCCTATTCATTAATGTATATATAGTTATGAAGCAACAATTCAATGTAGAAATGATTTAGCTCATGTTGTTCTTGTTGTGAACCTGCCTGCCAGCTCTGGGGTCACATTGAAATCAATAGAATTTTCAATGGTTTTAGATATTTTTATATTGTAAATTCTTTTTCTGATCGATAATGGGAAAAAAAAAAGGATTAGAAAATAATTGAACCACACAACAAATGAAATGACTATAAAAACATCAAAATATTTAAGTCTAAATAGTAATACAAACGCGCAAGTACACTCTTATGTTGATATGTTAAAGTTCACCATCTTTAAGAAAAAGACTAAGTAGAAATGGAGTAGTTGACCGGCTTCTTTCGAAGAAGCGAGAAATTTCTGGTTAATTAAGAGATATTTCAATGTCTGTCAGCATCGTAAATTAAGCGAAAAATTAAGGTCCTGTTTGGTACAGTTTTCTGTTTTTAAAAACAGAAAAAACAGGGAAAAACGCGTTTGGTAGGGACATTTTCAGAATATGTTTTCGGTTTTTGAAAAAAAATAAATATGAAAATAACAAATTATTGTTTTCTGTGTTCTCTTTTTTCTCTTCTTTATTCTTTTTTTCTTTTCATAACAAAGTAAGCGATCGGGAGAATGACGCAAGTGAGTCAATATCACCATCTCTTAGACGAATCTTTACATTTGATCCGATTTAGTTGATTTTTCTTGTTTTCAGAAACAGTTTACCAAACAATTTTTAGAAAATGAAAACAAGGAAAAATTGTATGTTTTAAAACAGTGAAAACTATTTTTGAAAATTGTACCCAACATGCTCTTAAGATTCATTGACAAGGTTATTTTCATATAATCTTGCTAGCATTTCCCCCCATACTTGAACGTTTATTACACTATTTTTTACGAATGTTTGGAAACAACCAAACCGAGTGCAGCCTCAAATGTAAATTAGATTGGAGCTCATACCCAGTCAACTCTGAAGTCTGAAATCCCCTCTCCAAATGAGCTTCCGCATTCAGTTCAACCATCCCCCATATGGATCATATGTCAAATCAAGACTGTTAGGTACGATATTACCGCCCTATGATTATAGGTTTTAGCGCGTCCCAACACGCTTCGGGGTCTTTTATGGTCGGTGAGTTGATATTGAAAACTTAAATCCTCACACTGAAAATTGCATCATTGAACATGAGTTTGATAAATTAATGATGTTGATAAGTTATGGTTGTATACAAGATCTTTTCAGCTGATCGAAAAGGCAGAATGGATAGCAGATTCACACCCACCTGTAAGGACCGGTTTAAGTCCTTAATGGCACAAAGTTGGAAGACTATCTTTTTAACAAAGACCAGCGGCTTCCTTCCCTACCATGTGGAGGCATTTCAAAATCAGAGGAGGAATTGACATAGTCAAAGAAAAGTAATAGTTGTCGTTTCTATGTATAACCGAGTGAAAGACGAATCCAATCTTCCCCTCTTTTCATAATAATATTCTATCCTGTTTCAAAATAATGTTGTTGGCCATCAGAAAATCAACTGCAAAATTTTCTCATTATTTCATTTCAAATGAATTTTCTCACTCCTTACGTCTAGTGAAGTACTGCCTCCGCTATCACCACCACCCCTATCCACCATTTATTCAAACCTAGCAGTAGCACTACTGTTTATTCCTTTTCGTATTAATTCCATCCAGAGTATTCATATTCTTCAGTCCCAAAAGTGTACACGTGTTATTAATGGGCGGACATACTTTTTAAGCTGGTCAAAACAGATGTTCATTTGCTTCGTCGTACTTCGTGTCTTTCAGGTCACAACACTGATCGAATTTCCCAAGTGACTCGAATAGAATTTCAAAAGTGTGTGTACCCACTATTCCTTGTACGGGAAGATTGATTAAAAAAAAGTCTAAGAACATTAGCTCACAACCCTTAATTTAACTCATTTACAAAAATATTTCGGTCCCAGGAAGCTAGGCCAACTGAGAGGTTGTAGCTGGTAGGAAATCTATAGCATCAATTCTAAGGCCACACAGTTCGGATTACAAAAAATCCCAACTACAAAGAATATATTGCGAAAATAAATAAGTGGTTCATCTTCATTTGATTAAAAAATGGGTTTATCTGATAATTAAAAATTATTGTTTTTAATGGGTGCTTTGGATTAAAACCCTCAGCTGATTATCAGTGGTTTAGGTTTCTCTTATCGCGTCACTGTGGCTATGAAAGAAACACTATGGTTACGAAAGAGAATTACCAACAGTGTCCAATATTAACGATTCATAACTTCACCAAGAAAATGACATTATTAGTTAAATATTCCTAATTAAAGAGAGTCAACTCGTATTTGTTTATTACTTTTTTTTTTCTTTTTCCTTTTTACAAATCTATTTATTTATTACGAATACGTAGAAGAAAGATGAAGATAGTGGGCACCTTTCATTTCAGACTGCATTTTCTTTTTCACTTGATAGTTTGTAAAAACCAGTTAGCTAAATTTCAGTTCCAGGACGGTTCATCACTTCATCTAGATAAGGAAATGATTCCGAAAAGACATACCGGACTGTTTAAGCAGTTAAAAGTTGCTTCAGCATAATCGTATAAGCAGTTTACTTCCCCACCTAGTATAGTATTCCCAAATAACACGTCTATAGGTATCTGTTAAATATATATAGATCTGTTAATTGGCATACAAGGGGTATGCAACCTAGGCATTTTAGCCAAGGCCATGTTAGATTTGTTAGGTTTTGATGGTTTCCTCTTCTTGTGCAGTATTCTTTTCTTGAAACACCAACATCAAGAACAGGAGAATGCTTTTGACACCCATGTAGATACATCACTTTCCACCGCCACACCCACTGCAACATTTTTTATTATATAAACAAAAATATGTAAACTGTGGAGCATTTCAAAATGAGGTGATACAGTCGAAGTACGGGAATTTATTATTAGAACAAGCAAAAATTCTTTACGAACCGAGCTCAAAAAAACAGCTCAAAACCGTCCAACATAAACTCATCCATGTACGTCTTCCGAAAATACGGGCTCATTAGGACCCATTAAAAAGAAAAATTGTGTCTAGCTGGTTTGAGCTGGTTTGCTTTTCTCGATCCGTGAAAAAGGACTGCAGAACAAGATAGATAGATAAGTTGAACAGATACTGATGGAATGCCAGTAAACATCATCCGTGACTTCACCCACCTTTTGAATTGAACTCTTCTTTGCTTAAAAAATTAATTATTACCAGGCCTGGACGATCTAGGGTCGTACTTTCAATGGCGCTAATTATGTATTACCAAACCAAAATATATTACTAAATTTAAATTGGGATGTTTTGTGTGAGAGAAGAAATCACCTTCTCAAGTACGTAAAGATATATAGAGCCATGTCAACTGAAACTATTACGGACTAGTATATTGGTGCACCTTTTTAATTTAAATCATTAAATTTTATGGGAGACTGAATACTTTATGTTATCTTAAGTTTTAGAGTTAAATACTTGGCTAAAATTTATCTAATTAGCTATTTTGTATTAGGTTATGATTGGATAATCAATTCGGCTTAATTAGATTGGGGAAGCCTTCTTAATTCATTTCTCGATGTATTATTCAAAATTATGGATATACGGTTCCGAGGTAAAGTATGCCGTCCACGAAAATTCAAAATAAATAATTCTAAATTTGCGTTGATGAGATATTTTTTTCAAATAATCCTTTCGAGATCAAACATTTACCTCCAAAGAATTTTTTTTTTTAAAAAGTAATAATTACGATTTATTGAGAAAAACAAGGTTGAAACAGTTTCGAGACGGTCAATCTAGAATTACTATGTTCACGAAGACAACTTAAGCTTAATAAGCTTGTGTTTTCGAAAAATAAAAAATTAGTAAATTTGCACGTATTTCTATTTTAGCAATCTCACTAAGACAATTATTCATGAAATAAAACACGATAACGTCATAAAACTAAAACCTCATGAAGAAAGAAAGTAGAAATGAGAAATAAGACATCTACCAATTCATCCAAAATGTTTCATCCGAAAACACTTAGTAGCTTGTCAGTAAATTTTTTTCTTTAGTTTTGCTGTTTTTTTGTTTAATTAGAACCACACAAAAGACCATTGTTTCTTGTGAATAAATCTCACCTTTCTCTTCAGATGAATCAGATCAACGAGTTCGCTTCAAAAAACTAGGAGTACTAGCAGCGTTAACAGAATAACCACAAGTACTAGTAGCTTTACTTGGGGTTCCATTAACAACTTTTATTATAATTTTCTCTATAACTTGGTTAGCAGTTGAATATATATTTTCTCAAAAAATTCACGTTCAACACTACTTGCATGGATGTTCTCTCTTTCATTAGCAATTTCATATCTAGGAGAATACACTGGAAATCATATATTATTTACAAATTCACAATGAACCAATGAGATATATATGATCTACTGCATGATTCTCTTGACATTGTTCAGTCATATTGTCGAATTTCTTCTCAGTGTCACCTACACTATTGATGTCATCAGTTGAAGTACTAACAAAGACTGTAGATGATGAATTAATAAATATATTATTTACCAATAAAAGCTTCATTCATAGGCTTTGCAACATATAACATAATAACTTTATTTCAGCTATTGTTTATCATTCTTTCCAATATGCTTTCTTACAAAAATTTCAATTGTAGCATACGAGCGCCTAGCTTCCGACGCTCGTATGCATTCACCAAGGATATGTCCAATCAATTTACGGTGGATACAAAAGAAATGTAATTTTTCGTAAGTGAAGTAAGTCATGAAGGAAAATCCATCGTTTTCAACTAAAACTATATCATGAATATCATCAGAAATATCAATTTCTACAAGTACCATCACAAAGTGACCATAAGTTTTTATCAAGATTGTTAAGATCTACCTTTAACGGTGTTCTCACTGCATATACGATTTCAAACAAAGTCTTCGTCAATATTCGAAACTTACTTCATATATGTGGGTCCATGCTTGAGCAAGTGTTTAGCATTGATAATCAGGACTAAAGAATCGAGTCCATCGCAACATATGGAAAAAATCAGGCTTCAAAGGTATAGAACATTTTGATTGAATCAAGGTAGCCCATCTTTGCTGAGTTAAACTTGAAGAAATGATAACATCTTCCTAATGATGAGATGAATTAGGGGATGCTTGAAGGCCAAACCCGTTAGAAGTTTTTTCCTTATATCTACATCTTTATAAAAGGTGAACTATTAAACAGTATTAAATGACATTTAAAACTATATTTTTTCATTCCTCAAGTCGTTGGAAGTATTTAGCTTCTGAAATCTTGATTGACATGTGCTATATTATCTTTAATATAAGGATTCGGTAACTGAGATACAAGAATACATATCTTGAGATTTGGGACTGGAGGCTATATCTTCATAAGTGATAGGTTTCAGATAATATGATTTGCAACAGTAATGTCATTAAATTCTTTTTAGCTTGATAGAGAAGGACCAGGCAACATAACATCTCCATGATCAGCAGTTATGACAAAAACAAGGTGACGCACATGAGCAAGCTATATCCTATTTGAAGGCCAAAAACCCGAGTGTCGTAATTTAGCTTAAGACAGATCTATTTTGATGAGAAACATGCCAAAGATCAAGACATGCCACTCGTCGCATGGTCTTCAGAATAACCAAATTTCATCGTTTAGGGTTTGAAAAAGACGTTTGCCGTTTTAGGAAAGTTTAATTTTGCTAATAAATTCTTCGTTAGGAGTCCGTTTGTGGCCCTTAGTTTCTTTCATAAGTAATTTCATTATTAGGAAAATCTAAAATTTTCTTAAAACATCAAATTTCGAGTTTGAATCGATTTTGGGTTGTTTTCTTCCTCTCTTGTAGCACAAGTTATGGTTTTTTCCCAAGTGTATTTAAGAATCTTAGTGTTATTATTGTTAGATAGTTGATTGATTAATAAAAAATAAAATTATTGAACTTATTCAAGTTTAATTCTGTTTTTATATATAGTCGGGAAACGAAGATCAATCTTACAAGACTAAGTCGATCAGAAATACAAAGTCAATCGTAGAAGACGAAGTCGATCAGAAAGACTAAATCAATCTAGCCTTATATGATATCGGTTTTGGGACATGGAACACATTTGATATGCCACGTGGATGGGAAAGTGGGGTATGGTTTACCGTAGAAGACTAAGTCGATCACAGAAGATTGAGACGATTGTCTTAATTTTCTACGACAACGGTCGGATCTCGAACGACTTGATTTTTACCCCTATAAATATCACACCCCTTCGAACACTAGACTCACAACAAAAATCAATCTTCACTTGAAATTTCTCTACTAAAAATCCTTCTAATTTTTATTTTAGTATTTTATATTCTTTAATCGAAATGTCTCAAAAAGCTATTAAATGCATTTTTTGTGAAGCCAAACTAAAAGCTGTTGTTGATAAGATATGTTTTAATTTTTAAAAAGAAAAATAGTAAAAGGGGAAGAGTGGTGCAAATAGAGGTTAATCCAAGAAAATGTTCTGCTAAACAACAAAGAAGAACTCAAGTTTTTGAAAGTTAACAACCAAAGTTACAAAACCCAGTGAAAAACAGTTCATGAGCGTGTTAAATGGAAGTTACATCAAATGAAGATAACCAAAAGGCCAAAAATTGTCCAAAATTTATTAAAAGAGTTATTTAAGTTTATTATCTAAGAAAAATGAGGTAGTAATATTAATTAATTTGAAAATACTTAGAATCTAAAAATTAGACTTTAGTTTTAAATTGATCGGTGTTTATTACATTTAGACTTATATTTAATTAACTTGGTTTAATGACGAAAAATAAATCAAACTACATTAGCAATGAAATATGGGTTATTTATAAAGAATTGGAAGAGAGCCGTTGGATAACGGAAATATTTACAATGACCATATATTTGAAAATTAAAGTTTGTGTAACAACTATATTTTTGAAATTATGAACATCTATATACTAACGGATAGATTTTTAATCATAAAAAAACTCACAAGTGAGCTTCCAAAAACTCCCATTCCAAACAGTTTAGATGTACTTTAGGGGCCATTGTCCTGCCTATTAAAAAAACAGGTATGTGATTAACATATTTTTTTTTATTAGGCATACCATTGTACCAAGTTTAAGAAACTGTCACGTGTTTTTGATTAAATCTCTCATCCAAGGTAGTTAATATCGGTTGTACATGCCGATTACAGGTTTTTATCGGGTATCAAAATAAACCTATACGATACTGAAAATATCGGCGATACAAAAACGGAACGATAAAAACGTTCGTCTCGGTCGGTACAGACTGATATATCGGTTTTACTTGTACAATGATAATATCGGTTCAGGGTATTTTTTTAATTCACTTCTTATCGATAGAATGTTAAAGCCCTATTTTCATCAGTGTGGTGTTTTCATTCCATCTCTTGAGGCTGCAGCTGCAGCAGAAGCGTTTATCTAGCCATAAAAGAAGTATGTCTACTGATCACTGCCTGTAATTTTGTAGTTTTTTTTCAAATTTAATAGTTGATAGTTGTTTGTTCTATGATGTTCGTTCTAACAACTATTGGATTAACCGATTTTTCCTCTGATTTCTCACCGATTTAACCAATCTTTTCTTAATCCGTCTCATAAGCCACAAATCACTCGTAGTTCAGATAATAAATAGCACTCAATTCGTATTTTAGGTTGATTTTTGCATGCATGTTCACTCAAATAGCATCCTGTTTGTATTTTATGATTTTATCTTGATTAAAAATCATAGTTCATCTTGATTTTTTCATATTCTGATGGTGAATGGTGATACAACTGCATGAGCACCATCATAGTATATTTGGGTGAACTGTAGTAGATTTCTACATATCATGATCCTTGGATATTACTTCATGTCTTCTACTGAAGTTATTTCTAACTAAAGTATGTTATTGTCAAAGGATAGATATGGCAAGTGATTCATTTCCATTGGGCGCTGCTCCTCAATCTCAAACTACTGCTCCAGATCAGAAGAAAGATATTACTTGGGAATCGGCTGAAAGCAAAGATCCAACTAGAAGAAACACTCTAACCTGTAAGTTATATGGGAAAAAGTATCTGGGGGAATCACTAGGTTCAAGTACCATATATTGAGTAGGGCAGGGGAAGTAAGAGGACGCCCCAATGCAACTAGCGACATTATTGCCAAGCATAGAGAGGTAGAAATTATAAATAAGAAGCAAAAGGTTCACGGGGATCAGATTGACTTGATGTATGCAACAACTGATTTCAATGGAGAATCTGGAGATGATGGAGATATTGAGGTAGAGGAGGTTGAAGCGGATGTAGTTGTTCCTTCTAAAAAAAATATAAAGGTGCAAGTAATGTAAGGGGTCATATTGAACAATTCATGAAGATTTATTACTTAAAAGTAAAACAAACAACACTTGAGAGACAAAGTGCTACCAAACAGAAGTTGAATGATAAAGCATGGAATAGCATATCGGCTTGGATGACCGAAAATGCTATACCTTTCAATATTGTTCGTTCCCCTAGTTTCCAAGTGATGCTCAACTCTATTGGAGATTATGGAAAAGGTATGTCATCGCTCCTTCCTGGCTTTTACAAGTTTTATTGGTTGATGATGTTAGTGGCATAACTGTATGTTAGGAATTAAGTATTTATATGATGCAATTTTAGTAGATTTAAGTAGTTTTCTGTTAATGGGAAATTACATTTGAAACACAAGAATTTTTAGTTTATTTGAAGCATATCTGTTGACACCTTTCATTTATGTTGTACTTATATTTTTATTTATACCTTTTGTTGTTAGCTCTGCCTGCGCCATCATACCATCACATTCGTACAAATCTCTTCGATAAGCAACTTGAAGAAATGAAGAAGTTTGTTGAGACTTTTATACAACATTGGAAGAGTTGGTTGTACTATTATGTTTGATGGTTGGACAGATGGAAAAGGGAGTCATCTTATTAACTTCGTGGTAAATTGTCGAAAAGGATCAGTATTCTTGAAGTCGGTGGATGCCTCATCGCGAACCAATGATCAATTTTACATGGCTGAACTTGTTAATGAGGTGATTGCAGATATAAGGATTGGTAATATTGTACAATTTGTTACTGATAATGGTTCTAATTTTAAGGCTGCTAGGAAGCTTTTAATAATTGAACACCCAACCTTATATTGGACTCCATGTGCTGCCTATTGCGTCAACTCAATACTTGAAGATCTTGGTAAAAAGCTTACACCAATAAAAAGAGATGTCACTCTAGGTAAGAGAGTTGTTACGTATATATATGCTCATTTTCAAGTATTAGATTTGATTAGAGAAATGACAGGGAAGAAAGAGTTGCATCGGTCTGCAAAACCTAGATTTGCAACTCAATATTACACACTTGCCAGCCTTCTTGAGCATGAAACTGCATTGCAAATGATGTTTGCCAATGGTAAGTGGACGTAGTCTGCTTTAGCTAAAGAAGTTGTTGGGAAAATGATTGTTAAGATTGTCGCTGGTGGTGTATTTTGGGAGCATTGTGATTTTTCTTGCAAAGTGTTGAAACCTTTAGTTGATGTCGTAAGAATGATAGATATTGAGCTGAAGCCAACTATGGGTTACATATATGAAGCAATGAGATTGGCGAGGGAAAAACTGCAGATAACATTTAGAGAAGATAAGGGGACTTTGGACAAGATCATGACTATTGTTAATGAAAGATTGGAGGACCAGTTAGATCACCCACTCCATGCAGCAGCTTGGTACTTGAGCCCTTCTATATTCTACAAAATCCCGCAAGAAGAGATGGTAGTGGCTCAAAGTATTCGAGGATAAAGTGAGGACTTTTTAATGCCATGGAAAGGCTTATAACTGACGATGATGAACATGATAAGTCTAGAGCTCAGTTGAGATGGTACAGCGATGCAATTGGGGAGCTAGGATCGCGAGCTACAATCAGAGCTAGAGATACTTCATCACCTTGTAAGTTTTTTCTTATTTAAAAAATATATAACAATAAAAATCAGTTGTTGTATGTTAGTTCAGGGGTAACTGTATTGCTTGGTGTTTATTACAGACGGCTGGAAGATCACGAATGGCGTAATTGATGTTCCAGACCTCCAAAAATTACAATAAGGGTCTTGATCCAGACTTGTAGGCGCTGCATTGTGTGAGCGAAATTGGAGTACGTTTGGAAATGTAAGTACTTAATCCTTTATAATTGTCATATCAATAAAGTTACTTGTCGATAAAATATGTGGAGTTGAGAATTATTCTTTACTAGTTATGTATTTGAAAACAATATATGTTTTATTGAATGTTGCTACGGAAAACAATGTCAATTGTATTCTTTACTAGTTCTATGTTTGAAAATAATACCAACTGTATTCTCCACTGTTTGGTGTATTAAACTATCCGTGTTCTATTTCTAGATAACCATAGACTTTTCAACTGACATATGCATACAAATATTATTTTTTTAGCACTGCTATATTTGTATCTTCTTCTTCTTATGGGTGGAAATGTTCATTGATATGTCATTCGTCGCTAATCTGATGCATACAAAGAGGCGAAATCGTTTCTTACAACAAAAGCTGAATGACTGTGTGTATATTCAATACAACAAGAAGATAATTGGTTGGACTCTGAGAACTTGAGTGATTTGCTTCATCATGCTGATGAGTTTACTGGTGCTCAATCAAACACTGATGTGGGTCTTAGTTCAGGACCAGTTACAAGAAGCAGCCGACAAGTTCCTAAAATCCGCTCTCCAATTGTCAGGGAAGATGATTTTGATTCTTATTTCAACTGTGAAGCTCGAGGACCTGCCAGTGTGGGATATTTTTATTCTGCAAACATTATTATGGATGATCTACTATAAAAATATAACTAGTATTGATTTTTGTCTTTTGATTATGATGTTTTGTACTGTCAGTTCAAGAGTTTTTTGTACATCAGGCATTTTTGGGAATTGGGATGTAACTACAGTAATGTTGATGGGCTAACATACACTCCTGTCAATACTTTATATGCGGTTGTAATGTTATTGGGTATCATCTAACTTAATTACTTTAAGTTAACAGAACTTGCTTGCCGAGAACGTATGGCTGCTTTGAAGTCATCAACTGTCTGATCACTAAAACATTGATGTGTTGCATTTTATTTGTGTCATCTTTGTATTATAAACTTCATTTCATGTATTAACTCATTCTAGTATTTATAAATATTTAAAATACCAGTATTAATGTGTATCACCAATAAAAATCGGTAATCTTTTATATAGGTGTATCAGACCCGGAAGATACAATACCGATACACAATATTAACTACCTTGCCCTCATCTGAGGTGGAAGTTGGTAGGAAATCTTCAATATTAGTTTCAAGACTGCAGACTTTGGAACAAGAACAAAGAATGTATTAGCGAAAATAAGAAAGGGGTTCAACTTGATTTAATTGAATAATACTCCTCCCCGTCCCAAATTAGATGAGTTAGTTGTAGTTTACACAATTCTTAAGGAAAGGAGAAAAGTGAGTATGTTTAAGTATTTTTTAGAATTATACCCTTATGAATAATAACTAGTAAAACTTAGAAATGATTTATCTCTTAAACTTTGCCACGGTTTTTCATAAACTTTATACCGTTGAAAAGCATTTTAAAACACCTACTTAACGAATATAAACATGAGTATTAAATTATACATATTTCTTATAGTAATGATAATCAATTAAAATGGTAGTTTTAGAAATACCCTTTGATTAGTGAGAGAGCTTATCTATTTATGAGACAAAATTTAAAACCAACTAGTTCATCTAATTTGGGATAGAGGGAGTAGATTTATTAAATAATAAGAATAAAATAAATTTGGTTTGGGCTTCTAATTAAACCCTCACCTAAGTGAGAGAGCTCATTATTTTTTTTACATATTGCTTTCCAATTCATACTTCACTAAGTAATTAACACCATTAGTTAGATACTCCTAATTAAAGATAGTCAACTCTTTATTTACTATTACTAATACGGAGAATTGCAGAAAAGATGAACACAATGGGCTCCCCTTTCATTTCAAACTATTTTCTTTCCGGACTGGATAGGAATCATGAAAAGCGAAAACCAGTTAGCTAAAATTCAATTCGGGGACGGTTCATCTAGATAAAGAACGAATGATTCCGAAATATGACTTAAAACATGAAAAGAAATAGCAGATTGTCCAATTGACTGAAAGTTTGCTTCACCAATATAATCGTATAAGCATTTTTACTTTCCACGTAAATATTCCAAATAACAGATCACTTGTTTCACAGCGGTATGAACCTCAGGCTTTTTAGCCAAGCCCATTCTAGTACAGTATTCCTTTCATGAGATATCAACATCACGAACAAAACTACAAAAGAATGATTTCGACACCCATGTAGATATATGCCTTTCCACTGCCATCCCACCTAAGAAGTGCTACATTTTTTATTATCGAGTCAAAACCACATAAGCTACATGTTGCCGCCTGAAAGATGTTTTTACTCAATCGAGTTCCTGTACTTTTTTTCCTTATTCAAGCTTTGTACAAGTCCCCCTGTAGTGAATTACCCTAGCTAGATTCTCAAATCATTGAGAAAAATTAACTTGTTCAAGAGGAGAAAGGGAAAAATGCGTAAAGCGTGGTCATCTTGATAATAACCTGATAAGGCGACACAACAGATAGTTAGGTTTGGGTTTGAGTCACATTATGGCGCATGTTATGCACGGAAGGCCCTAGCTAATCAACTTTGGATTGACAATCTATTAGGCGAATACTAATTCAGGTGGGGTGCGCACCGTGCAAGGTTAATGGTTTGAATGAACCGTGGATAAATGGTGGCGTGCAGGCGAATACTATCATTTTACGTATTAGTTTGTAAACTCATAATCAGTTCTTTTTTAAGTTGTAATGACTTGATATATTGATCATAACACGAAATAATTCCCAAAGGATTTCATTTTTTAAAGGAAAAAAGATAAGTTCTGAGAAATTTGACACACACTTAGTTGAACAATATTAATAGCTAAAGTCTAAACATCTTCCATGACTTCACCCATCCAATTGATTGAATTCTTGTTCGCTAAAAATATCAATCATTGCAAGGTTTGGACGGTTTCAGGTCGTACCTCCAAAGTCTCCGGTGACGCTAATTCGGTATGACTATACATCAATCCACATCTTTGTATCGTCAACACAATTATGAGGAGAAGAAGAAATCAACCCTCTCTGGCACCGTGGTGCGTATTACGGAGAGATTTACAAAGCCGATGTTCATCAAAATAGTGCATATCTAAAGATTTAAAGGCCTATACAAATAAAGCTCCCACGTTAAACGGTAAGGAAACTCTCGCTTTCTACTGGTCGAAATAAGCTTTTTTCGAGTTTTGTGAAACAAGCGTTTTGATGAGGACACTTGGCAACGTATGATTGGTTTAAAAAGAGTACGAAAAAGATTAAAAAAAAGAAATCAAATTCAATTTGGAATTTATAAAGTGACAATATTTAGATGAGGACACTTGGCAACATATGATTGATTTAAAAATTAAAAACTTAAAAGGAAAACCTAACTTACTATGTTTAAAATTTTATGGAAGTCCAAATTCAATTTGGAAATCGAGTAATTGCTATATTAGGACTATTTTTTCCAAATTAATATATAAAGGGGAAAAATCCTCATATTTTCCGAGAAGATAAAAGGAAAAATAAATAATATTTCCACATATCCTCCACCTATTTAATGTATTTGTCCCTCCATACCAAATCAAAAATACATCTCCACGGGGCGGGGCGAAGCACCGCGCTCACCACATCAAAAATATATTTCCACGAGGTGCGAAGACCCGCGTACACCAAGTTAAAATAAAAAATAAAAAACATCTGCACATATTCTCAACCTATTTAATGTATTCGTCCCGAAACTTCATCACTAGTTATAAGAGATTTGAGCAAATCACTCTTACTTTGGGAGCATTTCTTTCTAAAGAAGAAAAACAAACTAAATGGTTGGAATTTATTTCCGAGAAAAACCATCCTTCTTCCGATTTAATCGGATCTTATTCATACTTGTATTTGTCTTACTCCGGTAATCCTTCTCTTTCTCTTGTCGGATTTCACGGTATTTTACTCTTACGGTATGTTCTTGTTACTTTGTATTCACTTATTTTCGATCTTAAACTCATTGTAACCTTGAAATCCCATTAATGAAAAGGTTCATTGTTTATCAAAAAAATAATCTATTCGTCCCGCCATACTAAATCAAAAATACATCTCCACGGGGCGGGGCGAAACCCTGCGCACACCAAATCAAAAATATATCACCATCGAGAGGGGCGAAGCCTACGCACACCAAATTAAGAATACATCACAACGGGGCGAGGCAAAAAGCCCTGCGCACAGCAAGTTAAAAGTACGCAATGGGCACAAATCTAGTCACTTACTAACAAATGCTTGCGAATTATACTAGCCGCACACCTTAATTGAAATTAGGAAATCTAATTAGAGACCTAATTGTTTATATATTACCCATAAATTTTAAAGTTAGATACTTGGCTGAAACTTATCTGATCCTCATTGTATTATTGGATTATTGTTCAATGATGCACTTGGCTTAACTCAACTGGGCAAGCCATCTTAATTTTATCCTATCATCAAAAGAAAATATAAAATTTGAAGATAAATTATGTTATTGGCAAAGAGAACTAACGCTATTGATACGTTTGTAAGTAAGTGCTTAGCCAATAGTCATCCAGACTTAGATCCAATCAACACAATGCCTGAATTGTTTATGATTAATGAAACGCGTCCTCGGACTTCACTTATTTTATGTTTTTGAAGTGGAAAATGGCTTTATTCTACTCATTTGCCGTTGAGCAAATTTATCTTATTACCTTCTGTTAGCTAAACCAGTATCAAAGCTGAATAGAACTTGCAACTCGGACTTGCATAACATCAATCGCAACGTCGATGGTATACCGTATCAGAGTTGTCAGTCTGCGGCAGTTCACTTCTCCCACATTCCACAGTTACGGTCATGATCATTGTTGGGAATTGATATCGACAAAGAACTAATTTTTGACGCCTCTCTGCACTTTGCGAGGGTCGCATAAAAACGCCCAAAAGAATCCTTTCGCAAACATACAAAATGAAAACAATCTTCGTAATAAAATATCTATTTTTATATCCACTTGTCATCCCGCCTCACCACAAACCCGTCTTTGCCCATCGAAATCTTCATTGGAATAATCAAATCAAAACATAAAAGATAAAAAAAATATTCTTATTCACTTCAAAGCAAAGATCCCATCATCACCTTCTCTACATTCTCTACGGTCTACTCCCTCTTCCAAACCTCGTTTAATTGGGGCCCCAAAAAACAATTGGGCCTCACACTTAAGGATAAAAAGAGTCATGAAATAGCATTTGGAGGATATCCCTTATCCTAATTTTATTAAATGCCAAAACTACCCTTAACTTATTACATATGATTAAGTTAATTAAGTGGATTAAGATGTTAATTAGTTTAGTTAGATTAAAATCAGATTTGGGGATAATTTTTGGATAAAAGGAATATTGTGTTTTTGTGTTGCGGAGAAGGAGAAGTTGAGTTTTTGGGGGGAAAATTAGGGTTATTTGAAATGAGTGATTCTAGTGGAGGAAATGATGTTGGTGAAGCTTCAAACAACAACAATGATTGTATTGATGGCAAGATTGTCTTAACTAATCATATGGATTGGATGTTTGACGAGGAGATGTTGATGGAGGAAGCTATGAACAATGGTGCAAATGAAGATCCCATTTCTCAAAATGAAGGAACCAACACTCAAAATGAGGAACCCGAAGCTCAAAACAATCAGGTAAACATCTTATACCCTTAGATTTGTCTGTTTGTTGCTCCAAGTGGTCGAATCATCCACACCATGGAAGAACTCAGTGTAAGGGTCGTCATAGTCGGGGTTGTTAATACGCAAACGACTCTAGAATGTCGTCACTATATTGACACTCCCAATGACGACTAAAACCTGCAACTTTTCCAGGTTATGAAAAATCGTTAGGTTAGTGTGATAAAGAGTAACGACCCTTTTTAACTAGGTCACAAAGGGTCGTTAATTTTTTTTTGTTTACAGACAAACGACTCTAAGACTGATTAAAGATTTTTTTGTGGGTTGTAGTAATGAGGTTCAAACTCTAAGACTTGTGAAGGTGAAGGATTTTTAGATTTATAAAAATTATATACAAAAATATTGACAAATTGGTAGAGAGGTACTGGGACTAATGATTCGGCCAATCTTCATAACATAGGGCTCAATGATTTATTCTCAACAATAATCGCTCAAAACATATATGGACTCTTATTTTGCCAAAGTAGATTCTCAAAACATTGATTGTAAATGTTAAGCATGGAACATCAAATCACCTAAGCTAAGCATGACCCATCTAATCAAATAACACCCAATTTAATCAAATCATATTTCAATTAATTTTCAATGCAAAAGTCTTAAAAAGAATTAATAAAATTACCCATGTATGAAGCTCGGCCTCCTCCGTCGTCCCAGTATTGGGGTTTAACTCATCATAGTAAAAATGCTCTCAAAATAATTTATTATGGCTCAAAAATGGTTTACAAATGATGAGAATATGAGAAATACAATAAAACCAGAGACCTACGACCCTCAGTGACAAAATAAGACTGTCGCCGCTGTGTCGCAAACGCTGTGGAAAATAAGACTGCCTGATGTACGACCCACATGTGTGAGTCGTTACTACTGTAGAGAAACGACTGCTGTTGCAGGTCCGTTCTTCGTGTTCTTGGTGTTCTTCATCAGCAGCAGCGGCAGCAACAGAGTTTCATCAACTCTTGATTTCTGCTTCTCTGGACCTCCTCTCGACCCCAAACTCTCGACAACCTTCTATGATAACCCAAGAGTTATATTTATACACCTTTGGACCAAGAATAACTTCTCATTAATCCAAAAATTCTTCCCATTACTCGGCAGTGAATGAAAATATTCCCGATATCTTTTTTCTTTAATTCTCTGATTTGTTACGGATTGTTCCCTGTTTTATCTCTTCTCACGCTTCATCCTTGAGCTGTAGGGATTGTTTCCAGCCAATAGAATCAACCCATGCACGTCTCTTCCATCCAAGAATTCCAAGAATAGAATATTTTTCCTATTTTAGAATATCTTCCCTGATTTGATTACCACCGGTTATCTAACCAATTTTGACCGAATCCAACACCCATACCAGCTCTATATAGGCCCTAGGAACAAACCCATTTAATTTGGGCCATTGAATCTCACTGGAACACCTTCAAATCCTCAACCCTAGTCACGGCAGTTCAAGAACAATTTTTCCCGCATTTTTGGTTTTTGAATTTGGGAAGAAGATGTCCTCCCCCTAACCAGAACTGGGGTGCGAATAGAAGCTGCCTTGGGGGTGACCTGGGGGTGCCCCTTAGTAATTAGGTTACCCCTTATCCAAAAGCGAGAGTCCGAATAACACTTGTCCTCCGGGGGTGCCAAAATCAACTTTTCGAGCCGAATTTTCCAAAAATGTTTATTTCCTAAAAATACATAAAAACACAATATTAATACAAAAATAGAGTTCCAACAATACGAACATTTAGGACAAATTAGACACAAAAATGTGTCTATCAAAGACCAATACTCTCAGTAAAAAAACACTTAGAGTCGTCATATATGTATTCATGGAAGATGACGGCCCTAGCCAGACATTTCAAATTTTGTGTATAGTCGTTCGGTTTCTTTGTTAATATACTAACGACCCTTGCACTGGATTATCATAATTTTAGATTTCATAGAATCATTTCATTGAATCGTAAAAGGCATACATCTTGCATAGCGTTGCATTGAAGGAAATGAAATACAATAGATAATAACGGTGCACTTATACACTTAACCATAAATGGCGTAATTATACATAGTGCCCTCCAAGATAAAGTAGCAATGGTCGAACTCAAACTTTTTCCCACGAAGCACCTCATATCGCGCATACGCCTTCCCCAACTGAAAACACAAAACAAAAACTTAGTTAGTATTGTTCAAAGCTTTTGATAAGTTTTACCTCTTGTTTAAATACTTACTCTTATAGCACCCAACATATTGGGCATGGCTTCCCGTACGACCTTCAATTCTCTTTTGAAGCATCACATCCCAATTTTATCTCCTCGAACCGTTCCTTGACGAGTTTCAAAGACCTTGAGTTACAATTTCCGTCCAACGCCACAAAAATGATGAATACACGGTTCCACCAAGCATCCGATGTTTGATCAGTGTCTTTGTCTTGATATTCAAAGTGGTTTGTGACTGTCAACCAAGCTCTCGTAATGGCACAATTCTCTTCGGAAGTGTAGGGAGTAGTCATCTTGAAGATATCTTCGTTTTCCTTTTGAATGTTAAATCTATGAGAAAGGTTGTGAATGTTGAGAATTATGGTTTGGATGAGGAAGAGGTGATATATGGGTCTCTATTTATAGACTTGAATCACCCAACTGCCATTTTTTTGAATTTTTTTCCGTTAGTCGACTCAACCACATTAGGTGAATTCAAAACACACATTAACTGCTAATATGGTCGTCACCTTATATATTAACAAATTGACGACTCTTGCAGATACAAAAAAGTCGTCATTTTTTTGCTTACACACCGGAACGACCCATTAAGAAAACTGAATAGATTGGTGTGTGTTTTTACGTCAAGAGTCGTTAGTATTATTTTAGTATCGTCATTTTTTACCAGTTGAGTCGTTCGACTTCTATAACGCCCATGACGACCTATCCCTGGTACACATTTGACATCTCCTCACTCCCTATTTGGTCGTCAATCTGCTAAAATATTAAGTGATGACCCTAGTAAATATAAGAATTTCCAGTTTTTAAGGCTTTGGAGTCGTTGGTCTCCAAGTTCCATGTATGACGACTCTAGCCTTGGCAAGGTTACTTAATATAGCAGTCGTCATTGTTTTATTATACATATTGACGACCCTCTAATGAATGTTTTGTGCTATGTTGCAGTTGGTGGTACAACCAAGCTCCCAACCAGAACCAGTCAATATAATGGGTCCGGACACCTCCCAACACTATATGACTAATTTGGTACATTTCCCTTAACCGTTTAGTTATATTTAATTTAGCATTTTTTATTTAGTGATCTCATGGATGTGTAATTTTTTTGTTGAATGTAGACATGGAGAGACAAGGCTGAGGCCAAGGAATGGCTTATCACAAAGGAAAAAGAGATGATGTGCATGGTTGTTCAAAGCAAACACGTCGATTGTAAGAAGATGAAGATGGTATGCGAGAGGGCGGGGAAAAAGTCATAAAGGTAAGAATTACAAATATGAGAAGAAGACGACTAGGGTCTACAAAACAACATCGAAGAAGTGTAAATGTCCGTTCAGGATTTATTTCAAAAGGCATCATGAAACTGATCGATGGAGATTGGATAGTATTCCTGACGGTCTTCACAACCATCCTCCACCTAAAAATTTATATGGAGACCCTGCATATGCCCGATTGGAACCACATCAAACGGAGAAGGTCCGTCAGATGAAGGGATGTAGGCCTCTTAAGATCCTAAATGTGATAAGGAAGGAAGATAAGGATAACTTGTCTACCATTTCCACAATCTACACTGCCAAAGCAACGATCAAGAAAACCGAATGGAATGGTAGATTAATTATGCAACAATCTGAGTGGTTGACAGAAACACTTAACTACGCCATGAAAACCAAGGTGGGTGCGGACAATAAGGTGACTCATATTTTTCTTGCCCATCCTAGGATGGTGGATTTGGCTCAGTGTTTTTACCAGGTTCTGTTCCTAGATTGCACCTACAAGAAAAACAGGTATAACATGCCGATGTTGAACGTGGTCAGTCATACTTCGGATAAACAATCATTCACCTTGGCATGATGCTTTATGGAAAAAGAAGAAATAGAGGATTATGTTTGGGAGTTGGAGAAAGTGAGGTTGATTTACCGTGGCGAAGAGACACCGCAGGTTATATTTATGGATCAGGATTATGCAATTATGAGTGCCGTCCGTCAAGTTTTTCCACTAGCTCAACATTTTGTTTGTACGTGGCAAATCCAAAACAATCTTTTATCTAATTGCAAGAATCAAATCCAAAAGATCCATACTAAGAAGGGTAATCAACGTTCGAAAGAGAAAGACGAGCGTCTAAATAAACTTTCCAAAAAGGAGCGAGCGGAAGAGAGGAGAAAAGAAAAGGAAAAATACGACGAAGAGGGGGACCTATGGAAGGATTTCTGCACGGATTGGGACTATTTGGTTCATTCGAAGACAAAGGTCAAGTATTATGCTAACTTGCAGAAGTTTATTGATGATTGGAGCACAGAACATAAGAAGGTGGTAGAATATTGCCTAGATACTTGGTTGAATCCTTGGAAGCAGAAGTTTTTTTATGCATGGACCAATAGATACAAGCACTTCAAAAATGAGTCTACAAGTATTGCAGAGCAGTCTCATGGTTGGAGTCCTTTCGTGAATTACAACAAGAAACTACGCTATGATTATTTACCGTCCCACATTCGTGATAGGAAGATTCACGTTATGAGATTGTGCACCAAGTACAACGAGTTTCTCGCGAGGCACAAACGGGATCGGCGTGACGCCCAGGCTACATATACCAAATGGAAAGGAGAGCCGTTTTATCACATCGAAGCCGCAATGGAGTTCAATCTCGGACCAGGAAATAAGTAACATGTAATTTGTTGAGTACGATTTATGATAGACTTGATGTATTGTAGTTACAACTAAATGGAGTTTACATTTATTCTGAACAAATGAAGTTCCTTTTTTATTATGTACAAGGGTCTTCAACATACATATATATAACGTAACGACCTTTTTTCTGGATTTCAAAATATCCGACCGTTACAGTTTCCTTCTATATAATACATCCCACTCCTCTTGAGAAAAAACTCCAAAACATTCAGTTTTCAACCAAAGTACTTCAAGTTTTAGTGGCAATGGCGGAATGGGAACCGTATGAAGATCTGTGTCTTGTTAAATCGTTTGCTAATACGTTTCGTGTATGTCCAAATGAAATCTATTCAATATTTTGGAAGAGAGTTAAAGAGTTCTTTAAAGGGCGAACCGGGAATCCCAATAACCGTAAGTGGAGAGACTTGGATTTTCGTTTCAACTACATGAAAAGTTCAATGCGAGAGTATGTTAAAGTTAGGAATATGGTGTACGAATATCATCCACAAGCTCCTCTTAGGTAAAAAGTAAGTACTCTGATTATATTCATCGTTAAAAGTTGGCATCGTTTAAAGTTAGCATACTAAAGCTTAATGGCTTAATAATTCATTGAATTTCAGTTGGAACGCTTCAATGGGCTATGGAGAATTCGTAACGGGGAAACAAACTTCATTCACCACAAAGAATATACCACATTGTACCGACGTGCTAGGAGGTTCATCGACGAACATTTGATGTGTCAAATTCTAGAATACCCATATTAACTCTTATGTAATACCATATTAATGTAATGTTATTTTCTTTCTGAAATCAAGGTGCATTCTGGTTCATCGTGTATACTTACAAAAATGGGTCGTCTACGTATAGGGAGGGTAACAATAACGACTCATAACTTGGTTTTCTCCAGGATGTTGGTGTAACCTAGAGTCGTCATTTATTACCATATAAACAGAAGCGACTCTATATGCCTTAAAATGGTGTTCCTATGATTTAAGTCACAGATAGAGTCGTTACTTTTGTATATATTCAACATAACAACTCTAAAATAGAAAATTTAGTTCACCTCCTGGATGTTTTTGTAACTTAAGATCGTCATGCTTTCCATTTAAAAATTAAAGACTCTAGATTTTTTTCGGTAACAGTCGTTGATCTGCTATATCAATAACATAACGACTATAGAGGAGAAATATTAGCTTGATCTCCTGGATGTTTTGGTTCAGTAGTGTCATCACTTATTTCTATATAAGTAGTAACGACCCTATTTTTAAAAAACAGATGCACATTCTGGATAATATTCAGTAAGGGGCGTTACTATTTTATACGAGTCTTATGACGACTCTTGTTATGTTTCAACTAATTGGTGAACAGTCGTCATCTTACACAGTCATAAGATGACGACACCTACGGTGGATCATTAGTTTGAGTCTTATTATTTAAAAACATTAACTCTAATCTTTGAAATAAAACTATTAACATATAAAATAAAGCGGAAATGTGTTAACAAACCAAGTTTAACAAGAAGTAGATAGTTGTAGCTTCTAAATAACCAAACAAACAAACTAAAGTTCAAGGTCTTTGAAATTAAAGGTCTTCCATGACTATATTATAAGAACATCTCCTCACTCAACAACATGACCTCCACCTCGGCCTCGACCTCCACCTCCACCCCGTCTATGGCCTCCACCTCGGCCTCGACCTCCATCTCGCCCTCCCTGACTTCCTTCACTAGCTGATGTACGACTTCTCTTACGACGACCTTGACTAGAAATTTGGGAATCAACATCTTCTATTTCCTCCGGGATTTCCTCACCTTGGCTTCCTCCACCTTGACTTGCTTCAGCATGTTGAGCACGTTCTTGTCTCATTTGTTCTCGAGTTTTCCTAGGCCTCTTAATTTTCTTAGCAAAATCAGCAAACATCTTCTTCGCTTGTGGATTTTCAATGTGGCTGCAATAATCAGCGTACTTACGATGTCGCTCGGGTTCCACCACTTCTCATATCTCGGCCGTGCAACAAAATGCCTTGATAAGAATCTTCATTCGTTCCCTCTATTTGCATTTAAATACCAATTCTTATTAAATAACCTGAGGTTAAATAACTTATATTTGTGTGTTTATGAATAACACAATACCAAAAATAAATACTTACCGAAAGATTAAGAATGGTGGGATCATCTCTGGTGTCAGATGTAGAAGCCGATGAAGATTCCTTGTTGCTCCTTCGAGTGCCAGGAGGATCTATCCGGATAACCCGAGGGTCAGAGAAGCGTTCATACCATTCCAAGTAATCTGTTGTGGACTCGTGACCTTCATTCACATGCTCCCAAAAAGAGATGTCTATCTTGCTATCATGCTTGTGCCTGTCATCCCAATGCTTGGTCTTAGGTTCAGGTTCGTAAACAACCACTAATTCCGCCTCGTTAGACTCACATTTGTCTAACTTGTGCTTGAATCGCGGTTCATAATCAGGTACAGGTGAATCTTGAATATACCCAAGCTGACGCATGATTCTCATAGGATTGTACATTGAAAAGCCGTAAGGGTAAAACAGAGGGCCAGTGTAATACACAACATCTTCCATTGCACTCACCCGATCATTCTTATAAGGATCAAAGACTACTTCTGCAACTGTGATGTTGTCCAATTTTTGGCGCGATTCTAACAAAGCATCTTTTTGTTCCTTATCCTGACACCCAGTGTACAAGTATCGAGTCCCTCTTGGTTTAGTTTTGTTCCATCCCGGGTTGATTATGACGTCGGGATTGTCTTTGATCAATGAAGGGAAACGATCGTAAATCCACACCTATGTTGACACCAAATAAAATAAAATAAAATAAAACTATCCGATAGGTATAAAAAAGTTCAAAGAATAAATAAACATAAATAAAGTAGAAAATTTTGTCCAATCCAATTACCTGGAGTAGAGCCGTATTCCCATGGATTTGAGAAGATCGTTCCCGAGTTGCGGTTGATAACTGACCATTCAAATATGCAACCATGGCAGTCCCCCAAGAGTACTTGTTCACATATTCCAAAGGATCCAAAAGTTGAAGAAGGTTGACATTCACCCGGTTACCCTTACTGTCGGGAAATATAACCGACGGAAGTGTGTACAAAAAATACCCAGCCGCCGCATAACGACATTCAGCATCATAGAGACCATCAACTTTTTCTTTGATGAGTGTTCCAGCAAACATCTCCCTAATATCTACGAGTTTGAACTCTTTCTTCGGGTATTTCTTTCCCTTCACGAAAAAGCCATTTGTGGTTTCTTGATCCCAGCTAAACAATCTCTCAGTCAATCCATAAATTTCTTACCAACTAAGCCTTTTCTTGAAATTGTCATTGGTGGATTTTCCTTCGACGGGAAGCCCTAATATCTGATCTGCATCATCGGGTGTTAATGCCATCTCACCAAAAGGGAACAAAAATGTATGGGTTTCGCCGTAAAACCTCTCACTGAAACTTGATATTGAAACCTTGTCATATGCAATCACAGAGTTCACAACGGCAGTATACAAAGCACAGTTTTCAATAGTCTCCTTGACTCTTCCACATTCATCCTTTAGATCCCACAAGGACATTTTCGTATAAGAAGATTTCCTTCTGAAAAGACGTACATCATTTTTATGATCCTACAAAAGAATAAACAAGTAAATATAAAAAAAAATTAAAGTTAAAATCAACAAATCAAATATTCAAGCAAAGTTGAGATTTTTACAATTGTTTCGTAGATGGTACGAGCCCAGCTTCCCTTATATCCAAATAGAACTTCGCAGCCATCCCTAGGTTCTCCTCTCGCCTTACCACCACGAAGACGTTCTAGCATCAAATGTGTGGGGGGAATGTGTCTCGCGCTCTCTGCAACTGGCTTCCCATCCTTCCGTGTACGCGGTCTCACCTGCTCTTTCACTATCTCCTCATCATCACCACCGACATCCTTACCATTATTACCTTCATGATCCTCTTTCTCCTCCTCCTCCTCATCATCATCACCACCAATACCCTTACCATCATTACCTTCATCCTCCTCCTCCTCCTCATCATCATCATCACCACCACCACCAGCACCACCTAGTCCAGAATTGCCATTACCACCACCATTACCATCGTTACCATCGTCATGAATCTCTTCTTGTTCCATAATTTCTTCCTCATCGCTACCGGAAGCAGATACAACAGGGGTGGTAGAAGGCGACGAATCCGATGAATCATTATGTGGGTCTCTTGGTTCGTTCAATGACAACGGTACCTCATCCGGATTTCTTCCTCGGAATGGACCGGCATTTAAATATCTAGTGTGTCGGGGAGGTTTGGAAGGAGGAGTGGGCATGTGTTTCTTGTCTTTATTTTACTACATTGGTAACATACACAAAAAAGGAACAAATAAGTTCAGTATTTCATGCTATCAGAACAAGGGTCGTCACCCTTTTGTTTAAAACAAAAAACGACTCTTATACCTAATAGGACGAGTCTAACTAATAATGTGACGACCCTATAAATTTTTTGGACAGTGAGTATTTTTTTTTCTGTACAAGGGTCGTCATCTGTTACTATATAGAGGTAACGACTCAAATCTAAACCAAAAGAATTCAATCACTACGCGCTTATATATAATGACGACCCTACCAATTTTTAAGACAAAGATACTGTTCTTAGCAGAATTAGGGTCGTCAAGGGATTCAGTTACAGAGTTAACGAGCCAAATCTAGGACAAAAATTTGTAGTAGTAGAATTAGGGTCGTTCCCTATAACATCATACAGATTAACGATTTTTCATAGAGTATACATGTAGATATAGGGTCGTTATGTTTTAACATCATACAGAGTAACGAGCCAAATCTAGGGCAACAAATTGTAGTAGCAGAATTAGGCTCGTTCACTAGAACATCATACAGTTTAATGATTTTTCATAGAGTATACATGCAGAAATAGGGTCGTTATGTTATAAAGTAATACAGAGTAACGACCCATTCACTGTAACTGAAAAAATCGGTTCGACAACTCAATTTCACAGTCAAAACTGAAGAAATATCAAAACAGAAGTGAGTTTTAGTCACTTACTTTCTAATCGGCGCCATTCTTCTTCTATTTCTTCCCGGCTTGATATTTGCTTGGTTTTGAGATTAATCTTCAATTTGGGTTTCTCTACCAACTTAGGGTTAGCAAACTTTCCTTTGTACTCATTTGTTCGAGCCATGTTTGTAAAAGAAGTTAATCATTGATTAAAGTTTTTCGTATCAACGAAGAAAAGAAAAATTGGATCGTCAATGGTGGAAATATGAGAGAACTCGGTTATGGAAGGGAAGGGGAGGGGAATGGTTTTTGATTTTGTTTTAGAAACTGAATTGGGGGCCTTATGTTTAGGTTAATAGTTTTTAAGTAGTAAGGGTAAAACAATATTTTCACCCTCTTTTTGGAACCCCTATAATGTAATGTTTGGTGTGGGCATAAATTGATAAGGGCCCTAATTGTTTCTAGGGGGGCCAATTAAACGAGGCTTCCAAACTATATGCACTCAACGTCATATGGAAAATTGTAAGGGCGATATCGACTTTTATTCATCAACCACTTGCTTGTATAAATAGGAGTACTTCCCGTAACACAAGTTTCCAGGATCAAAATATTTCTTCTACTTAATCACAGAGTTTGCTCTTTCTTTCTCTATAACTTGATACCTGTTCCACCAGTTTCATATACAAAGATCAAGAACCATGACAAAGGTATACCCAAATGCAACAACAGAAATTCCGAAACAAATTTCAGACAAGGAAGTGGAGGTGTTAACAGTATGGAAAAAATCACTTCTCTTCAACTGCAACGGTTTTACGGTTTTTGATACAAACGGAAATCTTGTTTTTCGTGTTGATAATTATCGAGCTGGGAAAAAAACGGAAATTTTTTTAATGGATGCCTCAGGAAAAACTCTTCTTACAATCCGTCGTAAGGTGAGATTAAGTTTTTTTAGTTCTTTTTGTTTACATGGCTACTTTTGTTTGAATGGGGACTAATTTTTTGCTAATTTTGTTAACAGAAATTGAGTTTAACAGATAACTGGATGGTATTTGACGGAGAAACTTCAGCTAATCCAAGATTTTTGGTGAAAAAACCCGTGAATTTCTTGACAACAAAGAACCTAGCTCGCGTGATATCCTGCCAAGGTAACAATAAGGAATTGATGTATGAGATCATTGGATCGTATGCACAAAGGTGTGTGGCTGTGTATGATAACAGAAAAAGACTTGTAGCTGAAATTCAAAGGAAAGAAGCTAAAGCAGGTGTAACATTTGGTGGTGATGTATTTAAGCTGATAGTGCAACCTGAAATTGATCATTGATCAGGCAGTTGCTATGGCTCTTGTCATATTAATGGAACAGATGTTTGGCTTGAAAAGATCAAACAGTTTAGATAGTTTCCGTTGATTAATGAAGCATTAGAGTTGTTGCTGGAACACGACTAAGTGGGATTATCAATGACCTCCTGGATTGTCAAGTAAGGAGAATGTCGCACAGCACATGATCATTGATTGGAAAAATATTTGATGAAAACAGATAGCAATGAGATTTGAAAGCCTAGAACCACAAATTACGTCATGCTAGTATGCTAATTACGGACCCGGCGCCGGCGGCAATCCAAATAGTGAGAGCGTCATCACTACTAACATCTGCTAACATGGAGAGTTTTTTTTCAGCTGTACGTTTGTAAAAAGATGTTTTTGTTATACTCCTCTCTTCACATTTTACTTCAAAGTTGAGAGTCTTGAAGCTTCTTTTTTGTGATGATAGTTTTGTCTATCATCTTTTTTGTTCCGTAAAAGTTTTAACAACACCCTCGTCATAAATTGAGTGTACCGAAAATGAAAAAGAAAATGAGAAAGAAAAAGTATATGCTGCTTAACAATATGAGGATCAGCCAGAATCCACAACCGGCCTATCATGCTCTCCTGCAGTTTTATTCTAAAAGCTAAGGAACTACTTCATTAAAGGGTGAGAGTTAACTGGATCCCAGTAGTAGTAAAAGAGCCCCTGACCAGTTAGAAACAAAAATAAATAGGAACATAGTTCCAATAAATAGCATTGGTATCTCATGTGAAAACATCTGGAAATTGATGCGATATGCATTACACTTCTGTGGCCAGTGTGGAAAGAAAGAAATTAAACAAACCTTCTGCGGCTAATTAAATACACCTAACTTAAAGAGGTAAGGTGAAAGAGTTAGCTGGCTAATTCATTGGTGTTGGGTCATGCTGCCAATTGTTTTTGGATGTGACACTGCTATTCATTACGAGGCAACAATTCAACTGTAAAAGTGATAAGCTCATGAATTCTTGTTGTGAACCTACCTGTCAGCTCCGGAATCATGTTTTTCTCTACAAAAATTAAGAAGAAAAAAAAAAATTTCTTTTTCCACCTATATGGTTTTAGAAATGAAAATGACTTCACAATATTTTGGAAAAAGACTTTGTGAACACGTAAATCACGAAGGCATTTATATGTTCACAAACAATGTCCGCACTCTAGGTACATAGTCGCACTGATGATACAATTGCATTTATTCCTTGGCTCAAAACCTTCGGGTTTATCATAGCCTCATCTAATAATATCGCGAGAGGCGTTTACGCAAGGGAAGATAAAGAAAACGAAGTATAAAAGTAAAACTCATGGAGCGTTAGACGAATATAAAGTGCTGAAATGTAAATAAGACTGGGATTTACGTGGTTCAGCACTAAGGCCTACATCCACGGGGTTGTTGTTTCACTATGTACTTGATGATTACAGAGATAGTCGAGTGACTTTGGAGTTTACATAGGTCTGTGTATTGTAAAGGACAAACTTACACCCACAATCCTTCTCTCTCTCCTTCTCTCCCCCGTTTTTCCGATCCCCCCACTCTTGGTGGAGAGGGGGTATTTATAGGGTTAGAGTGTGGGACCCATTTCTGAGGGCCGTTGGAACCTTATCTTCTTGTGTTTTGCGTCCATCACGCGGAGATCTTCGCTCATTACTTGATCACGCAGAGTCATCCTCGTTCGTTCCACGGGTTGATCGACACGTATACTGTTCAGAGTGTTTAATGCGGGTAGTTGAGACGCATGCTCGTGTCAGACAAGTGTCTTCTGCCCCTGTCACATCCATGTCAGTTAACCTTCTCTTCACCGTTGATCTTAGCTTCTTTTGGGGATGAGATAAAGTAACTCTTCGGGAGTTATTTGGTGCTCCGCGGTACATCGTGTTTTCGATACATCTTTTAACTTCTGCCCTTAGATTTGTTCGGGCAAAGATCCGACGTCGACGGGATGGGCTTCTTGGCTGTGGGCGTGTGTCATCATGTTTTGATGACTTTGTCCGCATTCTCTCCACGTGTCTTCCTGTATACACGTGTTTGATGATGAAATATGTACACACAGACTTAAAGTGAAAAAAGGAGTTGGTGATCGTCTTATGTTGAAGAAGAGAGAAATTGCTAAGAGTGAAGAGCTATTTCCATGTCCGTCGGCATTGTAAATTAGTTGCATCGTAGGTTCTTTGAAAATTAAGCCCAAACTTCAGTTTGGTCACCATCACAGACAGAGGCGGAAGAATATTCCTCGTTCATAAATTTGCCTGCATCAGAAGCCACAGAAAGAAAACAAATTCTAGAGATATGATCTTAATCGATTGAAATCTAATACAAGCATTCACGTCCATAGGATTGGAACACACGCTAAGACGAAGTTCAGCTTTAAATGTAAATTGTGTAGAATGTATATGCTTATGTCCAGTCCATCTGTATGTTTGGATCCATGTATTTAGAGTCTAGTAGTCTTTGTATCCATATAGAGTATTATAAATATATCTCTCGTAAACCTAATAAGGTCAAGAGAGCTTTCACAATCGTTCATGGTATCGAGCCAGAACGATCTCTCTAATAAATCCTAGCCTCAAAAACTTTTCTTTCTCATAAACCCTAGTCTTCAACCTTTTTCTTCACAAAACCTATTCTAATCTTCTTTTTTTTCTTCTCTTTCTCTTACTATGACAACCTCAGCGCAAAGTAGTCCAGCTATATCTGAAGTAGGATCTCTAGCAATTGCTGCTTCCACGTCTATTAACATTGGTTCTCTTATGTCAACTTCTGAAAAAGCATCGTACTTACCTCCTTCTACCAAAATAGTTCTATTGGATAGAACTAACTACCTCCTCTGGGAATCTCAAATTGTTCCCATTCTCAAGTCTCAATGCCTTTACAAATACCTTGAAGATACGTATGAGGTACCATCAAAAGAACTTATTGATTCAGTTACTGAAGAAAAATCACCCAATCTTGCATATGAAGAATGGGAAGTCATTGATCAGACTATCATCTCTTGGATAAATTATTCTCTTACGGAACCTTTGAAATCTGAATGTGTTCGTCGTGGCAATTCTCGTGAAGTGTGGAAATATCTTTGCAGAACTTATGCAACTATTAATCCAGCTCGTATTCTCCAACTAAAAGCAAATCTCTCAACAATCCAGAAGGGTAACTCTTCCATCTCTGAATATATTTTGAAGATTAAGAAATCTCTGACTCTTTGGAAGCAGTCCTTTAACCTGTTTCAGATCTTGAGCTTGTATCCACTACCTTACGTGGCTTGGGTGCTGATTGGACCAATGTTTACACTGTGGTTATCGCTCGAACTTCCCTTCCAACTTTCACTGAACTGCATGCTTTGCTTTTTCATCATGAGTCTCATCTGCAGTACCTGCAGAATCTGCAAAATAACGTTTCTGATCTCTAACAACCAACCTCTTTTTTTGCTGGTGCTTCACCTGTTGGTCGTGGTCGATCAAATTACAATAATTATGGTGGGTCAAATTACAACAATTCTCGTTGTCGTGGCTCTTATAACTCTGTTGGTTCGTCTCGTGGACGAGGTGGTGGCTTTGGACGTGGTAACTGGAACAATGATGGTCGCAATAACTGGAGTGGTGGTGGTCGTGGAAACTGGAACTCTGGTAGAGGTTCTAATAAATATTCTAATGGTAACTGGAATAACAATGGCTTTGGACGAGGTACTAATGGAGGTTCCCAATCTCCAAATAGCTATACCAGGCCATATGGTCGTGGAAAGTGGAACTCAAGTTGTGTTTTGCAGCACCATCTGTACTTGGACCATATCCACAGACTATCATCACCTGTCAGTGGTGTGGAGATAATGGACATACCACTCAAAGCTGTGCTCGTCTCACGCAAGCTCAAAATATTGATTTACGTCAATCTTTTTCGGCAATGCATGTCTAGTCTATGCCGTATGAAAATCATTGGTTTGCTGACACGGCTGCATCTACTCATATGACATCTGATGCTTCTCAGATGATGAATCGGGTGGATTATAATGGTAATGATAAAGTACTTGTTGGTAATGGTAAATTTTTACCTATCTCAGGAATCGGTGATATCAGTCTTACCTCTCCTGCATCAAAGTTACTTTTGAAAAATACTCTTCATGTGCCTTCTATTGCCAAGAATCTTGTGTCTGTTGGCCATCTTACACGTGATATTGATTGTGTGTTTGTTTTTGACCGTGATGGCTTTTGTATTCAGGATCGATGAACGGGAGCTCCTCTGTACAAGGTCAAGAATGAAGTTGGCATGTATCAAATCTCTTGCAGTGCTCTTCCTAGTTTCCAGCAAACATCTACCTCAGCTTTTTCTGCTACAACTATTGGTGTTCGTGTTAGCCCATCTGTATGGCACATGCATTTAGGTCATCCGAACAATAATGTTTTTCTTTCTCTTAAACACAATAAGTTCTTATATTTAGATTCTAGTTCATCTTCTAGTCCATCTTTGTGTTCTAGATGTGTTGGTGCCAAACACCATCGTCTTCCTTTTCAGTCTCACACATCTTATTCGAACAAAATTTGGTTCCATTATTCACTCTGATTTGTGGGGTCCTGCACCTTTTCAATCTAATTTTGGTTTTCGCTACTTTCTGTTGTTTGTGGATGAATGCTCACGTTTCACTTGGATTTATTTTTTGTCTGCCAAAACTCAGGTGTTTAATTATTTTTTAAACTTCAAAACCGTGGTTGAAAAATAGTTCTCCACATCCATCCTGGTCGTACAAACTGATGGTGGTACTGAGTATGCTGATCATTGGAAATATTATTGGAATGCTAATGGAATTCAAAAAGTCGTTCTTCCTGTCCTAACACACCTCAACAGAATGGTTTAGCTAAACGGAAAATCCGACATATCACTGAAACTAGTCGTGCATTAATGTTACAAAGTGGTCTTCCATAACATTTTTGGGCTGAATTTTATGCCAAAACTACTTATTTAATAAATCGACTTCCAACCCCATCTTTGTCGAATACTTCTCCTTATTTTGTTGTGCATCATCGTTCTCCTAATTATGATTTTTTGAAAGCTTTTGGATGTCGTTTTTATCCTCTTTTGTCCCGTTTTCGTCACAACAAGTTACAACCAAAAACTCTTCCATGTGTGTTTATTGGTTATAGTGATCGGCTTAAGGGCTATAAGTGTTTAGAGGTTACTAGCAATCGTGTCTATATCTCTCGTCATGTTGTTTTTGACGAGTATGTTTTCCCATATCCTGTTGATATTGGTGTTAAGCTTAAACTTAAATCCCAATCTCCAGCCACTCGTACAGTTGCGGCTACTCACTTTCCCTTGTCTCCAACACAACCCCTATTTATCCTTCTACTATATCTATTCCCCCATTGACATCTTCCGCTACTTCTGTCACTCCAACCTCCCTGGATTATCCTCATAGCACCTATCCATACTCATCACTACTTCCATTATTCAGTTCTTCTCCTTTACCTTCTCCTGCAGCTTCCACTTCCGTGTCTACTTCATCTTCTCTTGCATTTGTGTCATCGGTGTCATCTTCTTCTGACTTGCCAGCTTCGTCTGATGTTCAAGAGCTCCCACAGTCAACTACTAATGTACATTCTATGGTTACCAGATTGAAGGATCATACAATTAAGCCAAGAAGTTTTAAGGGTTGTTTCTCTATAAGGTATCATGTGTTGCAATGTTTTCTATCTCAATATGATTTTCTACCTGCTGAACCCACGAGTTTCACTATTGCCTCCAAATCTACGGAATGGTGGGATGCTATGCTGGATGAAATCAATGCCTTGCTTCACAATCACACTTGGTCGCTTGTACCTTGGCGTCCTGGTATGAATATCATTGACAACAAATGGGTTTATCGTGTTAAACAAAAATCAGATGGATTTCTTGACAGACGCAAAGATCGTTTAGTTGCCAAGGGTTATTCTCAACAGTATGAAATTGATTATGATGAGACGTTTAGTCCCGTTATCAAGCCAGTAACTATTCGATTGGTTCTCAGTTTAGCGGTTTCTTCTTCTTGGCATATCAAGCAACTCGATGTTAAAAATGCCTTCCTTCACGGTTCTCTTGATCAGGAAGTTTATATGGATCAACCTCAGGGATTTGTTGATCCACGGTTCCCTAACCATGTCTGTCTATTGCATAAAGCTCTTTATGGTTTAAAAAAGGCGCCTCGATCTTGGTATCATCGTTTTGCTTCGTTTCTGCTCCACCTGGGATTCAAGTCATCTCAGTTTGATCATTCAATGTTTACCAAGAAATCGTCAGCAGGTATTATCATCCTCTTATTATATGTTGATGACATTATTGTGACTGGTAGTGATACTACAGGCATCCAAACCTTATTGCCCAAGCTACAAATTGAATTTTCCATGATTGATTTGGGATACTTACACTCTTTTTTGGGTTTAGAAGCTACTCGTACTTCTTATGGTATTGCTTTAACTCAGAACCGATACACTTTACATCTCTTAAAGAAAGTTGATCTCACGGATTCGAAACCGGTCTCTACTCCGGTATCTCCACGCTCTAAGTTGCACTCTAATGATGATGTTTTGTTCTCTGATGCGACCTTGTATCGAAGCTTAATTGGTGGATTACAATATCTTAACATGACACACCCTGATATTACATATGCTGTAAATCAAGTTAGTCAGTTTATGCATCGGCCTACTCAAACACACTTCATGGTTGTTAAATGCATTCTTCGGTATCTCAAGGATACCCTAGGTCATGGTATTTGCTTCTGGCGTGATTCCACCTTGCAACTTACATCTTACTCTGATGCAGATTGGGGTGGTGATCCTGACACCTCTAGGCCCACTACTGGTCATTGTGTATTTTTGGGGAGAAATCTTGTCTCCTGGGGTTCTAAAAAGCAACCTACGGTTTCTACTAGCACCACTGAAGCTGAGTATCGTGCCTTATCTTCTACTTCATCTGAACTTATTTGGATTGGTTATCTATTACATGATCTAGGAGTTTCTTTGCAGCAGCCTCCTATGCTTTATTGTGACAACGTCAGTTCCACTTATCTGACTATTAATCCAATCCAACATTATCGTTCAAAACACATTCAGATTCACTATCATTTTGTTCGTGAACGAATTGCTTCTAGTCTGTTGCATCTACAGTATATTTCGACTGAGCATCAGCTTGCGGACTTGTTTACGAAAGGCTTATCATCGTCCATGTTTCTTTATCTATGTAACAATCTTTCACGTTGCTTA